>NC_091977.1:520602562-520902562 GCF_044704955.1 Pristiophorus japonicus | reverse complement strand
TCCTAATCCCTTCATATTCTCCCTTATCATGTTCTCCCCTGCTGTTCATGTACTTAATGTATGCCTCTTTCCTTACCCTCAATTTTTCCCTTATGGCTTTATTAATCCACGATGTCTCATTACTGTTTAGCTTTTTCTTGTTTATGAGCAGAATTTATTTTTCCTGGACTCTGTTGAACACCATGTTAAATGTTTCCCATTGCTGTTCTACAACATTGTTTGCCAATATTGTTGTCAATTTTATTTTCCGAAGTGCTAGTCTCAGCCCGTCAAAATCAGCTTTTCTCCTATCTATTACCCTGGTCTTCGTCATAACCACGTCCCTCTCAATTATTATGTTAAAGCTTATTATACTATGGTCACTATTGCCTAGATGTTCCCCTACTTTTACTTCTCTTAACTGCTCTGGTTCATTCCCCATTACCAGATCCAATAGCGAATCCTCCCTTGTTGGGCTTTTTACATAATGGGTTAGAAAGGAGTCTGTACACATTGTAGGAACTCAATTCCCTTATCCCCTTTATCTGCCTCTTCTGTCCACTTAATATCTGGGTAGTTGAAATCCCCCATTATTATTAATTTATGTTTTTTACTAATTTCCCTAATTTGTTTGTCTATTTCTTCCTCCACCTCCCTTCCACTATTCGGTGGTCTGTAGACTAACCCTATTAGTGTGATTCTGCCAATCTGTGTCCTCTGCTTCTCGACCCTTCCACCAATGGGAACGGTTTCTCGCTATCTACTCTGTCTAGACCCCTCATGATTTTGATCAGCTCCGTCAAATCTCATCTCAATCTCTCTGCTCCAGGCAGAATCACCCCAGCTTCTCCATTCTATCCACATAACTGAAGTTCCTCATCCTTGGAACCATTCTCGTAAATCTTTTCTGCACCCTCTCGAAGGCTTTCACATCCTTCCTAAAATGCGGTGCCCAGAATTGGACACAAAACTCCAGTTGAGGCCAAACAAGTGTTTTATACAGGTCAGCATTATGTCCTTGCTTTTGCACTCTATGCATGAAGCGCAGGGTCCTGCAAGCCTTTTTAACCACTTTCTCAACTTGCCCTGCCACTTCAATGATTTGTGCACATATACCCCCAGGTCTCTCTGTTCGTGCACCTGTTTCAGGATTGTACCCTTTAGTTTATATTTCCTCTCCTCATTCATGCAGTCTTGTAATATATTGCCTGGCCTGAGCCTCAGTGATGTGGAAATGTGCTTACTTATAGAGCACTAGACCTTATCATCATCATAGGCGGTCCCTCAAAACGAGGATGACTTGCTTCCACGTCAAAAAAAGGACGAGTTCACAGGTGTTTCAGTGAAGGACCCGAACTACATCCTGAAGGGTGGAAGATGCCTGTGTGTGCATCTTTTTTTAACGTGGGGTGGCCGTTGCACACCAGCCACCACACGGGCTTGACAGAACTAGGTCTTGGTCCAGTGGCAAGGATTACCCAAGACAACTGGAAACCAGCTCTGCTGCATGGACCTAGTGTGGGCTGGTCTGTGCTGCCCCTGGGCCCCTGGCCCTGAACGCGCACCTCCCCTGGGCCCCGATCATGTCCCTCCACAGTCTCTCGCCGCTCCTTCGCCCCGATCTCGCTGCTCCTGCTGTATCTGCTCACGCTCCAATCGCCGACCTGGATCTTGATGACGTCACTCTTCACAACCGTCGTCCTCCTGCACCTGCACCAGCTCGCGTTGTACCTTGTAGTGGTCTCCCCCCACTCCTTTTATGGCCCCGACATTGGAGCATGTTGTGTTCATACTCTATTTATTTGTTACAGCTCACTGGATGGGCATTAGGATCCTGCGGGAGCTATCCACAGTTGCTGTACTCATGCTGGTTCATGCCGGTTTGGGACTCCATTTTTGGGTTGTATAAAAGCACAGTTAAGTTAAGTTCCATTTCTCCTGGCTCAGTTTGTCAGTTATTTACATGATAATGATGATGATGACACAACAGAGCAATTTGTGAGAAATATGAAAGGTGACATGGCAAATGAACATTTTTGAATATATGAAGTGTTCAAAATTCTGAAGGGTTTTGATAACTTAGGTAGGGAGAAACTGTTTCCACTGACAGGAGGGTCGGTAACCAGAGGACACAGACTTCAGATAATTGGCAAAAAAGCCAGGGGGAGATGAGGAGACATTTTTTAATGCTATGATGTGGAATGCACTGCCTGAAAGGGTGTGGAAGCAGATTCAGTCGTGACTTACAAAAGGGAATGGGGCCAATACTTGAAAATGAAACATTTTCAGGGCTAGGGGCAAAACAGGGACGTGGGTCTGATTAGATGGGTCTGATTAGATAGCTCTTTCAAAGTGCTGACACAGGCACAATGGGCTGAATGACCTCCTTGTGTGCTGTATCATTTTATGATTCTATATTTATGAATATGAATGTCTACAGAAGATGACTACTCGTAATAAGCTCTGCTTCCAGATAACACTCATCTGACACGATTATATTAGTTCCAGCTCAATCCCGAACGTGACCAACCCCACAAGACTATGTGCAGAATTTGATCAAAAGGTTCCAAATATTTCTGAAGATTTTGGGCTTTCTGATGGCCTAAATACCAAATACAACTTCCATGGTCCCCACTTTTGCAGAGATAACTAAAAGAAAATAGGCCATTGGCCGACCTGACTCCATTAATCATGGCGGTATTAATCATTGCCCTGTTGCTAGTCTCATTTCTTTCAGAAGCCTACCACAAATCTTTCACTTTAACCATGCTTTCAGGAGGCTTTGAGGGTGTCCTTGAAACATTTCCTCTGTCCACCTGGGGCTCGCCGTGTTGGAGCTTCGAGTAGAGCGCTTGCTTACGCAGTCTCGTGTCGGGCATGCAGACAATGTGGCCCGCAAAACGGAGCTGGTCGAGTGTGGTCAGTACTTCGATGCTGGGGACGTTGGCCTGGGCGAGAACACCGACGTTGGTGCGTCTATCCTCCCAGTGGATTTGCAGGATCTTGCGGCGGCAGCGCTGGTGGTACTTCTCCAGCGCTTTGAGGTGTCTGCTGTATATAGCCAACATCTATGAGCCATGTAGGAGGGCGGGTATCACTACTGCCCTGTAGACCATAAGATTGGTGCCAGATTTGATAAAGTGCGGCATTCCCTGCCGGCACCTGGGCATTCCTGGCCCAAGACTGCCCAAAGTGGAGGAAGAGCTTCCGGGAGGGCGCTGAGCACCTCGAGTCTCGTCGGCAAGTGCATGCGGAAATGAAGTGCAGACAGTGTGGGGCAAATCAGGCTCCCCACCCACCCTTTCCTTCAACCACTGCCCGCCCCACCTGTGGCAGAGACTGTAATTCCCACATTGGACTGTTCAGTCACCTGAGAACTCACTTTTAGAGTAGAAGCAAGTCTTCCTCGATTCCGAGGGACTGCCTATGATGATGATGATGCTTTCAGGACTCTTAATTTCTGTTCCTCGTTTCTCTATTGCTCACCTTTGTCACCCATCCTGTCAAACTTGAGATATCAGTAACGGAAGCATAGTGGTTATGTTACTGGACTAGTAATCCAGTGGCCTGGACTAATGATCTGGAGACATGAGTTCAAATCCCACCACGGCAGCTGGGGAATAAAAAGCTAGTATCAGAAATGGTTACCATAAAACTACCGGATTGTTGTAAAAACCCCTTTGGCTCACTCATTTCCTTCCTTTAGGGAAGAAAATCTACCGTCCTTACCCGGCTTGGCCTATACGTGACTCCAGGCCCACAGCAAAGAGGTTGACTCTTAACTGTCCTCTGATTTCATAGAATCATAGAAATTTATAGCACGGAAGGAGGCCAGTTTGTCCCACCATGTCCGTACCAAACCACTGCAAAGAAATATCACCACATGGACTACAGTGCAACAAGAAGGCGGCTCACCACCACCTTCTCGAGGGCAATTAGGGATGGGCAATAAATGCCGGCCTTGCCAGCGACGCCCACTTCCCGTGAATGAATTTTTAAAAAATCTATCGTTTTATGAAGAGTCCTATAGTAATTTAAGTTGCCATGGTGTGAAGGAGGCCTATTCATTACGTCACTTGAGGGCATGCCAGGGCTGTCGAAAGTCCTTCCATTTCGAATAGTACGGCTTTCCCAGCGTTTGGGAAGGGGGGGGGCTTACCCAGGGAATGTGTGGCAGGAAACCGCGGGCACACAGACTGTGAGGTTTCACCCATTTAAGTTAATGGATGGAAAATTGTGGTATCAAAACCTGTACCATTATATATGCTATGTATGAATTAGAATGAATCATTTTACATTATAGGGCCGATTCCTTACTTCCAGCGCAGGGCCGCACTCACACAGAATGCGGAGCGGGAAATTGCCGTGGCATGGTTCTGATTGTCCGTAATGCGCTCCCCAATCGAAGTGCTGGAGTGTGAAATGGGCCGTAATGTAAAAGGATTAATTCTGACCTACACGTGGCATGTCGATTGATTGGATAGTCAGGCTCTTTAATGAAACTGCCTTTTAGTTATGAGAGTGATGAGATGACATTCTGAGCTCTGATGAGGTGTTCTACCCTTAGACATTAAGCTGGTTTTCTGCTCGACCTTAGCTACCCTGCTCATATTTACAGCATTTTCTCAGTTTAGTATTAATATTTTATTACTTAACATCAAAACACTTAACCCTATTCTTATTTGTTCTCTTTGTTATTTTGCATTTCTGTTCTTTCCATGAATGTTATCACCCCATAATCTGCCACAATCATTTGGTTACATCACCAAGGTGCCATCCCCTCTAAATCTAGTTTTAATTAATCTTAAATATTGATTTCACATTTAGCACCAATAGCATATTCTCCCATTTGGTTATGTGCAACCCATTCATCTTGAATAAGCTTTTTCCACCCAAGAAAGTTTTCCAAGTGTCTACAGTCAATTTCCTGCTACAGATACCATTTTAATAATCATTTATTGCAGTCAATTATCCTGCTCTTTCCTCAAGATCGTGCAGGAAGCACCATGACCTTTACACTCTTGGCCTTTAACATGCAAACATTATTTTAAAAGTTGTTCTCGGGATGTGGTGATGCATAGTTGCAATCCCTAGTTTTTAAAATTTATTTGTTCATGAGATGTGCACATCTCTGGCAAGGCCATCCTGAATTGCCCTTGAGAATTCATTTGATTTCCTCGAATTTTGGTTTCCATATTTACGAAAGGATATATTTGTTTTGGAGGCAGTTCAGAGAAGATTATCAGAGGGCTTGACAAGGTGGATGCAGAGAGGTTGTTTCCACTTATGAGAGAGACTGGAACTAGAGAGCATTATCTTAGAATAAAGGGCCGCCCATTTAAAACTGAGATGAGGAGAAATTTCTTCTCTCAGAGGGTTGTAAATCTGTGGAATTCGCTGCCTCAGAGAGCTGTGGAAACTGGGACATTGAATAAATTTAAGACAGAAATAGACAGGTTCTGAAACGATAAGGGGATAAGGGGTTATGGGTAGTGGGCAGGGAAGCGGACCTGAGTCTATGATCAGATCAGCCATGATCTTATTGAATGGCGGAGCAGGCTCAAGGGGGCGTATGGCCTACTCCTGTTCCTATTTCTTATATTCTTATGTTCTAGAAGGTGGTGGTGAGCTGCCTTCTTGAACCCGAAGTCCGTGTGGTGAAGGTGCTTTCACAGAGCTGACATTGTTGTAGCGGTTTGGTATTGAGTGGTTCGCTGGGCCATTTCAGAGGGCAGTTAAAAATTAACCACATTGCTGTGGGTCTGGAGTCACATATAGGCCAGACCGGGTAAGAACAGCAGATTTCCTGTTTCACATCAGTGAACCAGATGTGTTTTTTCGACAATATAGAAACATAGAAACATAGAAAATAGGTGCAGGAGTAGGCCATTCGGCCCCTCGAGCTTGCACCGCCATTCAATAAGATCATGGCTGATCATTCCTTCAGTACCCCTTTCCTGCTTTCTCTCCATACCCCTTGATCCCCTTAACCATAAGGGCCATATCTAACTCCCTCTTGAATATATCCAGTGAACTGGCATCAACAACTATCTGCCGCAGGGAATTCCACAGGTTAACAACTCTCTGAGTGAAGAGGTTTCTCCTCATCTCAGTCCTAAATGGCATATCCTTTATCCTAAGACTATGTACCCTGGTTCTGGACTTCCCCAACATCGGGGACATTCCTCCCGCAACTATCCTGTCCAGTCCCGTCAGAATCTTACATGTTTCTATGAGATCCCCTCTCATCCTTCGAAACTCCAGTGAATAAAGGCCCAATTGATCCAGTCTCTCCAAATACGTCAGCCCAGCCATCCCTGGAATCAGTCTGGTGAACCTTCGCTGCACTCCCTCAATAGCAAGAATGTCCTTCCTCAGACTAAGAGACCAAAACTGAACACAATCTTCCAGGTGAGGCCTCACCAAGGCCTTGTACAGCTGCATTAAGACCTCCTTGCTTCTATATTCAAATCCCCTAGCTATGAAGGCCAACATACCATTTGCCTTCTTCACCGCCTGCTGCACCTGCATGCCAACTTTCAGTGACCGATGGACCATGACACCCAGGTCTCGTTGCACCTCCCCTTTTCCTAGTCTGCCGCCATTCAGATAATATTCTGCCTTCGTGTTTTTGCCCCCAAAATGGATAACCTCACATTTATCCACATTATACTGCATCTGCCATGTATTTGCCCACTCACCTAACCTGTCCAAGTCACCCTGCAGCCTCTTAGCGTCCTCCTCACAGCTCACACAGCCACCCAGTTTAGTGTCATCCGCAAACTTGGAGATATTACACTCTATTCCTTCATCTAAATCGTTGATGTATATTGTAAAGAGCTGGGGTCCCAGCACTGAGCCCTGCGGCTCTTCACTAGTAACTGCCTGCCATTCTGAAAAGGACCCGTTTATCCCGACTCTCTGCTTCCTGTCTGCCAACCAGTTCTCTATCCAAATCAGTATATTACCCCCAATACCATGTGCTTTGATTTTGCACACCAATCTCTTGTGCGGGACCTTGTCAAAAGCCTTTTGAAAGTCCGAATACACCACATCCACTGGTTCTCCCTTGACCACTCTACTAGTTACATTCTCAAAAAATTCCAGAAGATTCGTCAAGTATGATTTCCCTTTCATAAATCCATGCTGACTTGGACCGATCCTGTCACTGCTTTCCAAATGCGCTGCTATTTCATCCTTAATGATTGATTCCAACATTTTCCCCACTACTGATGTCAGGCTAACCGGTCTATAATTACCCGTTTTCTCTCTCCCTCCTTTTTAAAAAAGTGGTGTTACATTAGCTACCCTCCAGTCCATAGGAACTGATCCAGAGTCAATAGACTGTTGGAAAATGATCACCAATGCATCCACTATTTCTAGGGCCACTTCCTTGAGTACGCTGGGATGCAGACTATCAGGCCCCGGGGATTTATCGGCCTTCAATCCCATCGATTTCCCTAACACAATTTTCTGCCTAATAAGGATATCCTTCAGTTCCTCCTTCTTACTGGACCCACTGTTCCCTAGTACCTTCAGAAGGTTATTTGTATCTTCCTTTGTGAAGACAGAACCGAAGTATTGGTTCAATTGGTCTGCCATTTCTTTGTTCCCCATTATAAATTCACCTGAATCCGACTGCAAGGGACTTACATTTGTCTTTACTAATCTTTTTCTCTTCACATATTTATAGAAGCTTTTGCAGTCAGTTTTTATGTTCCCTGCAAGCTTCCTCTCACACTCTATTTTCTCCCTCCTAATTAAACCCTTAGTCCTCCTCTGTTGAATTCTAAATTTCTCCCAGTCCTCAGGTTTGTTGCTTTTTCTAGCCAATTTATATGCCTCTTCCTTGGCTTTAACACTATCCTTAATTTCCTTTGTTAGCCATGGTTGAGCCACCTTCCCAGTTTTATTTTTACTCCAGACAGGGATGAATAATTGCTGAAGTTCATCCATGTGATGTTTAACTGTTTGCCATTGCCTATCCACTGTCAAACCTTTGAGTATCCTTTGCCAGTCTATTCTAGCCAATTCACGCCTCATACCGTCGAAGTTACCTTTCCTTAAGTTCAGGACCCTAGTTTCCGAATTAACTTTGTCACTCTCCACCTTAATAAGGAATTCTACCATATTATCTGCGCAGTTAATTCATCCACCTTATTCCAAATACTCCTCGCATTGAGGCACAGAGTGTTCAGGCTTGTTTTTTTAACACACTTTGCCTCTTTAGAATTTTGCTCTAATGTGCTCTTTTGGTTTCTCGACCCTCCATTTTTACTATTCTCCTTTCTATATTTTGCTTCTGACTGCATTTTATTTCCCTCTGTCTCCCTGCATAGGTTCCCATCCCCTGCCATATTAGTTTAACGCCTCCCCAACAGCACTAGCAAACACTCCCCCTAGGACATTGGTTCCGGTCCTGCCCAGGTGCAGACCGTCCGGTTTGTACTGGTCCCACCTCCCCCAGGACCGGTTCCAAGGTCCCAGGAATTTGAATCCCTCCCTCCTGCAGCACTCCTCGAGCCACATATTCATCTGAGCTATTCTGCGATTCCTACTCTGACTAGCACGTGGTACTGATAGCAATCCCGAGATTACTACTTTTGAGGTCCTACTTTTTAATTTAACTCCTAGCTCCCTAAATTCACCTCGTAGGACCACATCTCGTTTTTTACCTATATCGTTGGTACCTATATGCAGCACGAGAACTGGCTGTTCACCCTCCCTTTTCGGAATGTCCTGCACCGGCTCTGAGCCATCCTTGACCCTTGGACCAGTAGTTTCATGGTCATCATTACAGATACTAGCTTTTTAATTCCAGATTTATTTAATTGACTGAAGTTACATTTCCCCAGTTGCCGTGATGGGATTTGAACTCATGTCTCTGGACCAGTCTAGTAACTAACGGCTCAATTTTGCCCAATCCTTTTGTTGGCGCACTTACCTTAAGTGCGCCCGCCGACGTTGCGCATTGGAAACGGTGCCGGAAAAAAGTCGGCCCATCCTGGCCGCTCTTCCGAGTTCCCAGAGTTCCAGTGTGCAGTGGGGGTATGGAGCAACAGGCCAGCGCAGAAAGCACTGCTGGCAGCTGTGCGCATGCGCAGTGAAGTCTGCGCGCATGCTCCTGCCCTCCCAGCGTGTCCTGCGGGATGTGAGCAGGACCCGATGCTCACAGCCCCTATCCCCGGCCAAAGGGATGCCCCGATCTCGCCGCACCTTATCCCCGGCCGAGTGGACTCCCGCACGGGCCGGCCGGCCTGCTGACTTCCCGGGCCGAGGTAGGACTTCAGTTTTATTTTTTATTTATTGATGGTTGTGCTTGAGAGTTTTGATTCGGGGGGAGGGGGAAGAAAGTGTTTTGCGGGAGGCGGAGAAAGAGTGTTTTGGTGGGGGGGGGGGAGAGAAAGAGTGTTTTGGTGGGGGGGAGAAAGAGTGTTTTGGTGGGGGGGGAGAAAGAGTGTTTGCGGAGGGGGGTGGGGGGAGAAAGTGTGTTTTGGGGGGTGGGGGGAGAAAGAGTGTTTTGATTAGGGTGGGGGGGGCTTTAAAAAAAAACTTGATTCTGGCATAAAGGTAGGACTTCTATTTTTTATTTGTTATTGATTGCTTATTACTTTTTGTGGTTTGTTTAGTGCTTTGTAAGTCTTAGTGCAGGTCCTCTCAGCTTCCTTGTATTTTGTATTTGTTGTTGAATGCTTATTTTTATGCTTTGTTTAGTGCTTTGTAAGTCTTGGTGCTTTAAATGTACTAACCTGCGCCGAATTCTTAACTGCTCACAAGGGTTTTCAGAGCTGGCCACATACGCTGACCTAAGTGGATTTGCAGTAAGTTTTAGCTGGCCAAAGTGGCATAAATGGCCAAAACTGGTGTAAGTGTCTGGGACCACCCCCTTTTGAAAAAAAAACTGAACTAAAAAAAATCGTACCTAACTGACTTACTCTGGAGCAAGTTTTGGGGGGGAAATGGCATTTTTTAACTTACGCCAGAAAAAACAACTTTCTCCAAAAAGATTGATGCAAGTCATGGCCAAAATTGGGCCCATAACCACTATGCTGCCGTTCCCCAGGTGGTGAAAGGCTTTTTCCTTGAGCCTCTGTGATCCTTGTAGTGATGGTTCTCCCACAATAGGTTAGATTCTTTGAAGAACTTCACCAGATTAGTGAAGCATGATCTTCTTTTCCTGAATCAGCATTGCCTCTTCAGCAGTTCTTGCTTGGTGTGTGATTTTTCTCCCTTGCTTATGATGTTAATTGGGAAATTTCACTATCTTTAAAGACACGACATAAGTGTCATCAGTTGATATTGATGTTCAGCTTTTCCAAGTATTCAGCCATGAGACTTCAGTGTTGTTTTATTGGTTTAGTAAATATTTCATAACTTTGGCATCTCTTTGTCCCTGGATTCCAGCTTCTCACTATCCGCACTAACACCATGGATATCGCCTGAACAGTAAATGAGATGCTCAATATCAAAGGTGTTGGACTATAAGTGTGGAAGAGATTTTATAGAAGTAAAAAAGGGGTGGACTCAATCCAATATGGATTTTTTTAGATGATCGTGACCCATCTGTCATGGAACAAACCTGTTTCAGGACACTATAAACAATGCACACAGGACTGGTACATCTTCTGAAAAAAGAACAAACTAGAGAACAAAAGACACTGGAAGAAAAAAAATCATCTGCCTGGCAAAGGAGAGAACTTTAATATAATAGATAAACTATTTTATTTAGGCAGCTAAGTGAGAGAGTGAGAGGATAATATCCAATAAAGTATATGAAAGGACCAACATTTGTGCTTACACGCCACAGTGAACAAAACTGTTTGTCCTTGAAGTACAAAGGCCAATGACAGAGACATCTTGTTTACAGAGTCTACTTAATATTAACCCTCCCAAATAAATGAAGGAGTCAGACCTGCACCAGTGTAAGGAGACCAGTTTTCTCTAAAACAACCTGATTACAGGTCGGTTCCATCGTACAATAACAGGCAAGTACTTTGATCAAGAGAAACTGTTTGTATCTTATAAGGACATAAAAGATCAGTGCATATTTGTTCTGTATATCATTCATTCTTAGGATGTGGGTGCTGGTGGTAAGGCCATATTTATTGCCCATCCTGACACTGTAACTGTTATGTTCAGAATAACTCCACAAGACTGTGTGCTGTAAACTGATGTGACCTTAGTCTCTTTAATCAAACTCCAGAATGAAGAAGCAACATGGCAGACAACCTTTTATACTTGTTTGCATGAGACCCTTGGGCCGCCAACAGTTGCTCCCCCTGCTGGCAAGTCTTACACTATTATAAAGTTTACATACATAACAGTAACACTGCTCTACATCTTTTTTGTTTACTTGCTCTACACTCACTGCTCTATTTTTACTCTGTCAGCTTCTTTACAGAAGCAAATAATCTATTCTTTGCTCCTTGTCTTTCTTTTTTTGCGTTATTCATTCACAGGATGTGGACGTGGCCAGCAAGGCCAGTATTTTTTGCTCATTCCTAACTGCCCTCTTGAACACAACTGAATGGCTTGCTAGGTCATTTCAGAGGGCAGTTAAGAGTCAACCACATTGCCAGACCAGGTAAGGACAGCAGATTTCTTTTCCAAAAGGACATTAGTGAACCAGATGGGTTTTTACAACAATCCATTAGTTTCATGCTAGCTTTTTAGTCAATTAACTGAATTTAAATTCCCCAGCTGCTGTGATGGGATTTGAAGTCACATCTCTGGATTATTAGTCTAGGTCTCTGGATTACTAATGCAGTAACATAACCACTATGCTAACTGTCTACCAATTTGCTTGATTCCTCAACTGCCTCTTTGCTGTCAAGCCATTTGTCCAACATTTGGTCTTGTGTGAATCCCATGTTCTTTCGACTCAGCACCCGGGCGTCTGAAGCTATCATCTTCGGCCCCTGCCACAGACTGTAATCCTTGCCCCCGAATTCTTGCTGTTGCTCCAGTCACTGTCTCAGGCTCATCTGGACCAACTTACAATCTTGGCGTTTTGTTCAATCCCCAAGCTCTACCACCACAAAGATTGGAACTGGGTGTTGACCACATGCCTGCAGTTAATGTTACCGAAGGGCAAGGAGAAACTGAAGTTTGACAGAACATAGAGAAAAAAAGCGTATACCACGATTGTGCCCCTCTACACACTGAGGTCCCCCTGATCTTTAGTTATGTTGATGTGGGGAAGCACTGAGGATTCATCAAAAAATAATAGTCAACTTGGCCGCTTGTGATCCCTTATCGTAAAATGTTTCAAAATGGTTTTCATGGTGACCTAGCAAGAGACAGCCTTATTTTAAAAAAAAATGTGTTCACGGGATGTGGGCGTTGCTAGCAAGGCCGGAATTTATTGCCCATCCCTAATTGCCCATGAGAAGGTGGTGGTGAGCCGCCTTCTTGAACCGCTGCTGTCCGTGTGGTGAAGGTTCTCCCACCGTGCTGACTTTGCCGTAGCGGATTGGAACAACTGAGTGGGTTGCTAGGCCATTTCAGAGGACAGTTGATTGAGGGACCAATATTGGACAGGACACTGGGGATATTCTTCGAAATAATACCATGGGATCTTTTTACGTCCACTTGAGAGAGCAGACGGGGCCTCGGTTTAATGTCTCATCTGAAAGACGCCACTTCCGACACTGCAGCTCTCCCTCAGCACTGCACTGGAGTGTCAGCCTAGATTTTTGTGCATCTTTTTACGTCCACTTGAGAGAGCAGATGGGGCCTCGGTTTAATGTCTCATCTGAAAGACGCCACTTCCGACACTGCAGCTCTCCCTCAGCACTGCACTGGAGTGTCAGCCTAGATTTTTGTGCTCAAGTCCCTGGAGTGGGCATTGAATCCACAACCTTCTGACTCAGAGGCGAGGGTGCTACCCACTGAGCCACAGCTGACACAGAAGGCACCAATGGGCACGATCTCGGCATAATGTTGGAATAGCGGGTCGTGCAAATTCGGGACCCACTTCCATACATAGTCCTTTTGATAAATACGGATTTAAAATACGGCAAATTGCTCTCCTTACTGAAGTTAAATGTTGACATATATTCTTTCTGTGGGCTATTTAGTGTGTCGGCAAAGCAAATTCTGCACTGTTGAATTCTCAATGCATTTTGCTACAAGAAGGAAACTGACTCAAACTGAATCCACCCCACCCATGCTGAATATGATATTTACACTGGCTACACTCTTGCAGATAGATTAGTATTCCAAGTGGTGAAGAATGAAAAAAAAACCCTTATTAGGAAACAGAACTGAAACAGGGTTTTGTAGACTTTCGTAGACTTAATACATGCACGTGTGTGCTAGATTGGACTTATGTTTCTTAGTTCCCGGCATCATTATAAAATATATTTTTGCTCCTCTATTCTTCCCATAGTGGATTGCTGAAGATGAGTGATTGCTGAAAGAACCAAAGGCGACGCAAGAAAAAATATTCATACGCAGCGAGTGGTTAAGATCTGGAATACAGTGTCTTAAGGGGTGGTGGATGCAGGCTCAATTTTATCTTTCAAAAGGGAGTTGGATAAGTATCTGAAGGGAAAGAAAATTGCAGGGCTACAGGGAATGGGCGGTGGAGTGGGACTAGCAGCACGGGCTCGACGGGCCGAATGGCCGCCTTCCGTGCTGTAACCATTCTATGATTCTATTTCAACACAATAGCGCACCAGAGAGGGATATCCCATTGTTGAATCTCCAGTGACCAGGATCTTAAACTGGGTCTGACTGAATGACTCTGCCACAATGACTGAGCTCAGCATCGAATATCTCATAAGGGAAGCGTGCTCCTCCCTGCCCGCCACATACATCAGTACCCCAGTGACTACAACTGCAACAATGTACAACAGCACATTGACTGAAACATAGACAAACCAGCTCAAAGTGATTTACAGGGGGTGGGAGGAATGAATGGGTGCTTATGTGCAGATTACCAGTGTCAGAGGATCAAAGATGTGGGAGGGGAGCATAAGGCTAGGGGAGCTTTCAATACTTCAATACATCAAGTCTGTGGAGGGTTATTGGGTGGGGGATAATTAGACCTCATGCACAGATGTAACTTTATTCCCTTTTTGAAGTCCTTATTTTCATATTTTGATTATAAATCCCTATGTCCACATTTATAATGGAGATTGCCAATATAAACTTGTCACACCGAATTGTACCATTCTTCCCGAGGCTGCAGCTCCTCCTCTGGCAGGAGAGTGTAAATACAGCAGCACAAGTTTATGCAGCCAATTTTCATTATAAATAAAAGTTATAATGGGAAATGACAGGAAGTGCACACATTTTTAATGTATCATCATCATAGGCGGTCCCTTGAGTGAGGATGACTTGTTTCCACATGAGTTCACAGATGTTTCAATGAAGGACCCCATGTTCCAGTCCTGAACTCCAGTTGAGGGGGTGGAAGATGCCTGTGCGTGGATTTTTTTAACGTGTGGTGGCCGTTGCACATCAGCCACCACACGGGCTTGACAGAGCTGGGCCTTTGTCCAGTGGCAAGGGTTGAACCAGGACGACTGGAGACTTGCTCTGCTGCATGGACCTAGTGCACGCACATATCGCAGTGTGGGCTGGCCCGTGCTGCCCCTGGGCCCTCGGCTCTTCTGGGCCCCATACCCTCATTCGCCGCATCTTTGCCCACGATGTTCCAGGGCCCAGCGCTCCAGCTCTATTTATAGCCCCGACCTGCGGTAGTGTTCCCAAACCGATCGGGGTGGCCCACGATGAAGCTGTACTTTTGGTGTTTCCTACCACGTACTTCACAGTTCTTATTTGTAAATGTTCTGCCTGGTTGTCATGTGGAAGAGGCCACAGTAGGAAGGATGTCAAGGCCTTGGAGAGGGTGCAGAGAAGGTTTACTGGAATGGTACCAGGGATGAGTGACTTCAGTTATGTGAAGAGACTAGAGAAGCTGGAATTGTTCTCTTCAGAACAGAGAAGATTAAAGGGGAGATTTGATAGATGCGGTCAAAATTGTGAGGGGTTTTGAGAGAGTGGCAGGAGGGTTGGTAAGCAGAGGACACAGATTTAAGGTAACTGGCAAGAGAACCAGAAGGGAGATGAGAGTTGTCGTGATCTGGAATGCACTGCCTGAAAGAGTGGTGGAAGCAGATTCAATAGTTACTTTCAAAAGGGAATTGGATAAATACTTCAGAAATAATAATTTGCAGAGCTATGGGGAAAGAGCAGGGGAGTGGGACTAACTGGATAGCTCTTTCAAAGAGCCGGCACAGGCATGATGGGCTGAATGGCCTCCTTCTGTGCTGCGTTATTCTATGACATTTTCTATGCAATTGTACTGCAATTGTTGTAGTTATATAGAAGCAAGATGAAAACTGCAACTTCTACAAAGCATCTGTCAGAGACACAGTTTGTCAAAAGGAGTTGGAAATCCCCAGTACTGAAGGTTCTGTTGAAATTTTCAACTCAGGAATTGAGCAGAACTCAAGCCGAGACCCAATGAGAAACGCCTGGCAGTATGGGAGAAACTTCTAACATTAATACTAATTTTATGGGTAAATGTAACATTTTTAGTGGTACTTTTTCACTATATTTAAGCAAGCTTAATTGAGTAGATAGGATTATTTACACGTCACACTGTGTGTCGATAATTGCTCATGTAAATACATATAGCACTCTGATGTAGATTTGGTTTGATGTGTTTTATATGGAAGACTTTAATTTTACTCGAAAATCTCTCGTGGCATTGCCTTTAGTAAATCAGAGAATATGCTATGTTATAATTAATTGGGGGTACATACTTGTAAATCTTTGAAGGTGGCAGGGAAAGTTGATAAGATGGTTAAGACAGCTTATGGGCTACCTGGTTTTGTAAATAGGGGCGGTGAATG
Organism: Pristiophorus japonicus; assembly: GCF_044704955.1. NCBI lineage: Eukaryota > Metazoa > Chordata > Chondrichthyes > Pristiophoridae > Pristiophorus > Pristiophorus japonicus. Next base: position 520,886,717 of record NC_091977.1, on the reverse strand, counting down.
CAAAAACAAGGAAGTCATGCTAAACCTTTACAAATCACTGCTTAAGCCCCAGCTGGAGTACTGTGTGCAACTCTGGGCACCACACATTAGGAAGGATGTCAAGGCCTGCAGAGCGGGTGCAGAGGAGGTTTATCATGATTATACCAGGGATGAGGGACTTTAGTTATGTGGAGAGATCGGAGAAGCTGGGATTGTTCTCCTTAGAGCAGAGAAGGTTAAGGGGAGACCGAGTGTTTAAAATGTTGAGTTTTGTTGGAGAAACTAGGGAGAAACTGTTTTCTCTGGCAAGTGGGTCAGTAACCAGGGGTCATAGATTTAAAATAAATGACGAAAGAAAGAAAGGGGAAATGAGAAGAAGCTTTTTCACACAGAGGGTTGTTAAGATCAGGAACGCACTGCCTGAAAGGGTGGTGGAAACTGATTCCATAAGAACTTGCAAAAGGCGATTTAACATGTACTCAAAGAGGACTAATTTGCAGGATTATGGGGAAAAGCCGGGGTGTGCTGGGTAGCACTTTCAGTGAGCCATCACAGGCACGATGGTGCTGTAAGATTCTTACAGCAAGGCCTCCGCCGCCCCCAAGTGCCGCCGATGGCCGCCGAGGTACCGGGACGGTACTTTGGGCGGGATATTCATGGCCGAGGTCCCTCGAAGATCGGCGGGCAGCAAATGGACGACGTACGTCGCCAATCTGGGCGGCAGCGGGCGGGAGGTCGAATTCTCGGCGGCAGAGGCGCTTGCCGCCCAAGTGCCGCCGAGGATGGAGTCGGGCCCCAAGGAGGGTCGAAGACCTGAAAATAAAAAAAGCAAATAAAAAAATAAAAAACCAATTTTAAAATGTTCACTTGCCTTTTTTTTTTCGGGTTCCTCAGACTCCCCGTCGGGCACAGACCGGCCTCCTCACAACGGTCCACCCCCCCCGTCCTGCCGCTGACTCCCGCCCACAGCAATCTTGGAGCTCGGCAGGCGGGAGCTCAGCTGCGCCACTCGGCCGTCCGCTGACGTCAGCGGGCGCTTCCCGGCAGCTCTCCACTCCCGCCCGCTCCAGGCCACCCCGAAACTGGGCGGGGTCTTCAGGAGGAATGTCAGTGGCAGTGGGTGGCAGTGGGCGGTGGGATGCTGAAAACCCACCCCTATGATTATATGACAGTAACATTATACTATGTAATGCACAATGTATGATTCCATGGCAAGGGGCATGGCTGAGCCCTTGGCCAGCGGCGGGGATGAACGGATACAAGATCTCCATAAGGTATCCTCCTTCTGGCATGCGCCTCTTGCTTTCCCGTCGTCCCCCCCTCACCACAACTTCACCCACGTGCCTTCCTCATTTCACACACCCAAGACTGTGGAGGAGGAGGACGAGAAGAAGAAGAAAAAAAAGAAACACCATCACTTAATTTCACACTCCGAGCCACCAGCTCCTCAAGGTTGACCAGCAAGGTGAAAGTCAGCAGCCTTCCAGCAGCCTTGCTGCAGCTACTGGGCAGCACTGCGTGACATCAGTAGGATACGCAAATACACACACAAGACAAGCACTAAGGGAATGCATAAGGGTGATTAGTTGATTTCTTGATGTCATATTGGATGAATTGATGTATAAAGTTGGACTGGAAAGTTTGCTTTGTGGTGGCTTTTATCGTGGCCAAGAGGACGCTGCAATGGTCAGTGACAGAGGGAAGGGAAGGTGTGGGTCAAATGTTGAAAGGGGAATTGGGGTTGTGCTCACTGGTACTGCAGGTGGATAATTCCATGCAAGATATCCCGGCCAGAAAGGAGCTGTCTGGGCTGCATCCTTCCTTCTGCGTCTTCCTCGTCCGTCTTCGAGCGGATGTTGTAAATCTGAAATAAAAGCAGAAAATGCTGGAAATACTCAGCAGGTCAGGCAGCATCTTGACTTGAGACGTGAACTCTGTTTCTCTCTCCATGGATGCTGCCAGACCTGTTGAGTATTTCCAGCATTTTCTGTCTTCTCAGAGGCCTTCCTTTGCCATCCGAGGCCTTGCAAACATCCAGCAGCACTCTCTGCACACGTTGAAAACTTTTAACGTCTATTGCACCAAGCCACTACTTTAATAACATGTAAAAAATCCAGTTCAAAAGCTTAAATGCAAAATTACCTGAAAGATGTGCGCGCGCTTAGGACCCAGCGTTAAACTCAGCACAATGGTCCAAGTTCGCAGACCGTTGTGTCAAGTCAGTGTTGCACAACGACTGACATCGCACCCTGCAGATTTGCATGTCTCAGGCCAGCGCTGCTATGGCCCTCACCAAAATGGCGGCCGCTGAGTCCCATGCCAGAGGCGGGCAGGAAGTGAGGCAGCCGCCATGTTTTTCATGAATCGGGTGCCCTTACTGGTTGGTGATATGTACCCGAATTTCTAGCCCTATATAATGCTGTAAACAAAGGATGATGAATCAGGAAGGCAGTACTATAGCCGAAAATCAATATAAAAGCACCATCCTACAGGTTCCTGTCATCTTCTGTGGCACTATCTCAATCAAGAAGATTCCCTTGGAACTGCTGTGCCACAGAACGTCAAGGATGCGAAATTGGTTCACACCCATCATTTAACACAGAAGCAAAAGTAGCGAAAAGATGCCAAGTATCACATTTTTTCACCAGTTAAAAAGGAATGTGCTGAATTCTGCAGTGGTTGTAACCCATGGTTGTTTAATTATTTTATTTATTAAAAAAACTTTAATCTTTGGCCTGAAATTTTGGAGTACTGTATTGAAATGTCCATTTCTCCAGTGTTGAGAAGATATAAAGCACCCTCTACTGGCAACTAGATGATATTGCATCTTACTGCTTGTAGTGTGATCATAAAAATAATTAGCCAAACGCAGTGAATAACTGAAGGCAAATTGATGGAAGTATAGTCCAAGTTTTGAACATAGAGCTACCAAGCATATCTTACTCACATCGTAATCGTTTATTGTTAAAATACCGATTGCTCGCTTGCCTTCCATTTTCATCTGGGTCATAGGGGTGAATTTTCCTTAGGGTGTTTTTTTATATAAAATGGGGTGTAAACTATTCAATGGAATGGAAATAGTGCGAGCTGTACAATGGGCAGACGTTCCACTTCACCAGGCCACTGCCTAGGCAGTGTTATGAGGATATGTTGAGTAGGTTGGGTCTATACACATTGGAGTACAGAAGAATGAGAGGTGATCTTATTGAGACTTATAAGATAATGAGGGGGCTCGACAAGATGGATGCAAAGAGGTAATTTCCACTCATAGGGGAAACTACAACTAGGGGACATAGTCTCAGAATAAGGGGCCACCATTTAAAACTGAGATGAATTTCTTCTCTCAGAGGGTTGTAAATCTGTGGAATTCTCTGCCCCAGAGAGCTGTAGAGGCTGGGTCATTGAATATATTTAAGGCGGAGATAGATAGATTTTTTAGCGATAAGGGAGTAAAGTGTTAATGGGAGAGGGCAGGAAGTGGAGCTGAGTCCGTGATCAGATCAGCCATGATCTTATTGAATGGTGGAACAGGCTCGAGGGGCCAAATGGTCTACTCCTGCTCCTATTTCTTATGTTTTTATTGTGTAATATTTACCCTGTGTTGAGAAGTTAAGGACAGTTCAAACAAGAACAACAAACACTTGCATTTATATAGCGCTTTTAAAGTTGTAAAACATCTTAAAGTGCTTCATAGGAACGTTATCAAACAGAATTTAACACCGAGCCACATAAGGAGATATTAGGGCGGATGACCAAAAACTTGCTCAAAGAGATCATTTTTAAGGAGCATCATTTTAAGGATCATTTAAAAGAAGCAGAGAGAGGTAGAGAGGTGGAGAGGTTTAGGGAAGGAATTTCAAAGCATAGGGCCCAAGCAGCTGAAGGCACGGCTGCCAAAGGTGCGGCCATGAAAATCGGAGATGCGCAAGAGGCCAGAATTGGCGGAGCGCAGATATCCTGGGGAATTGTGGGGCTGGAGGAGATTACAGAGATTGGGAGGGGGGAAGCCATGGAGAGATTTGAAAATAAAGTTGAGAATTTTAAAATTGAAAGATTGTCAGTCCGGGAGCCAATGTAGGTCAGCGAGCACAGGAGTGATTGGTGAGCGGGACTTGGTGTGAGTTAGGATACAAGCACCAACGTTTCTGCACTCTACATTTCTACACTCCCTGTTTTGCAAAAAACATCCCATAGTGCCTAAGTGAGAGTTGTAAGGAAGTCAGATACTGAGCTAGATAGCGAGATTTGTAAGAGCGATGACCAAAAACTTGGCTGAAGTGATGGGTTTTGAGATGGGTTTTGAAACAGGAGAGGGAGGTGGAGAGATTTAGGGGGTAGTTCCACAGAGTAGGACCCAGTGGCTAAAGACTGCTGTTAATGGTGGGATACAGGGAGGGGGAATGGACAAGTGACAGCGGAACCGAATGTTTGGCGATAGAGGAAATTGCAGAAGTAGAGTGAAGCCATGGAGGCATTTAAAGACATAAAGAAAAATAAAGCCTTTTTTACATCACAAGCTCAGGACATCTCAAAATGCTTTAAAGCTAATTTAATACTTTTGGAATGTCGTCACTGTTGTAACCTAGGAAACGCAGCAGCCAATTTGCACACAGCAAACTCCCACAAACAGCAATGTGGCAATGACCAGATAATGTTTTTAAGAGTTGGTTGAGGGGTAAATATTGGCCAGGACACCAGGTGAGAACTCTCCTTTGAAGTAGTGCCGTGGTATCTTTTACATCCAGCTGAGATAGCAGACAGGGCCTCAGTTTAACATGTAGTCTGAAAGACAGCATCTCTGACAGTGCAGCACTCCACTGGAGTGTTAGTCTAAATTTTGTGTTCAAATGTCTGGAGTGGGACTGGAACCCACGACTTTCTGACTTAGAGGTGAGTGTGCTACCCACTGAGCCATGGGGTCTGCAGGTGATGGAACACATGCATGAGGGTTTCAGCAGTGAAAGGGCATAGGGGTGACAATACTGTGGCAGTGACGGTCTTTGTGGTGGAGAGAATATGGAGTCTGAAACTCAGGTTTGAGTCAAATACGGTACCAAGATAGTGAATTATCTATTTGAGTGACACAGTGGCAGGGAAGCAGAGGGGTCTTTGATGGTGTAACATATCGATCCATCAAGTGAACTAATGTTCAACCTGGTAGACAACTGCGGTAATGCAGCCTCTTCTGTTTACAACAAGAATAAAAGGAATGGTGCCATCTTAGAGTCCGTGTGTGTTGTGCTGTTGTAAAGAATGTATCACATTGACAATGAAGGATAGGATAATCGGATTCCCTAGCTGAAATTTTTGTTGTTGGATGATTCCAACCAAACAACAGAGAGACGAGAGAGGTCCTTTGTTTGTGGAACAGCTAACAATCGAAGGTAAATTACAAGCACATTTGGCTGAACTGCCCCCTGAGTCCAGATGGCTGTGCCTATGGGAATAATAGGGCACTTGGGTAAGTTTCAATGTGACCGAGTGACTTTCGGAGCGTATGTGGAGTGGCTAGAAATGTTTTTCACTGCGAATATTATCATTGAAGTCCCCGATGATGGAAACCGTAGCAGGGGGGTGTTAGAAAGAAAACGGGCTATTTTCTTGACTGAAGCAGGACCCGAGGTGAATAAAACCCTGAAAAATGTGCTTATTCCCATCAAGCCAAAGGACACGCCACTGAAGCAGGTGAACAGCTCTATAGTCCTGAGCCCCTGAAAATTGCTGAAAGTTATCGTTTCAGAATACGAGATCAGTTATTTGATGAAAGTATCAGTGAGTACATTGTAGCATTTCGTAAACTTTCAGGATTGAGCATTGCGTGACTGCGTTGTTTGTGGGATGAAAAATGAAGGAATCAAAAGAAAGCTGTTGACAACCCCTATGTTGATTTTTGACTTTTGATTGAGCTTGTCAGTCAGCTATTTCAATGGATGTGGCCGACCAATATTCCGAAGGATTTCGTACCATTTCCAGTCATCAGACATCCGAGGTGAATTGGCTGCAGATTAAAAGAAAAAGGCAGTTGGGCCCCAAGGCCTCAGCAACTGGCCACAATACATTGAAGTCCTGCTATCGGTTGCTGGGACAACACATTGCTCAAAGTTGTCCATCTGTGAAGGCAGAGTGTTTCTTCTGCAGGAAAACTGTACATCTTGCAAAGGCATGCAAACTGAAGAGGCTATAAGTAGAAATCCCCAGAGACTACATAGCGTGGAAGAACAGGATAAAGATAAACATCATCAGGAGCACGAGGGTATCTAACAGCGATTCAAAACGTGTCATTATTCAAGTAGCTGTTGCAGGAACCAAGATACCCATGGAAATCAACACTGGCATGAGTGTGGTACTGGAAACGCTATAGCTCGACAAATTATGTGATTTCCCATTGGAAAAATCCAAGATAGAGCTACGAGACTACACAGGAGAGAACATTCCTGTGGTAGGTCGTATCACCGTACCAGTGAAATACAAGGATCAATTTCAGAGCTTGCCTCTCTTAGTAGTGGCAGGAAGCAAGCCTGCCTTACTAGGAAGAAATTGATTGGGACCAATAGATATGTGAAGAAAAAAAAATTAGTGGAAACAAAAATAGGTCCCTTGCAGTCAGATTCAGGTGAATTTATAATGGGAAACAAAGAAATGGTGGACCAGTTAAACAAATACTTTGGTTCTGTTTTCACGAAGGAAGACACAAATAACCTTCCGGAAATACTAGGGGACCGAGGGTCTAGTGAGAAAGAGGAACTGAAGGATATCCTTATAAAGCGAGAAATTGTGTTAGGAAATTGATGGGATTGAAGGCCGATATATCCCCGGGGCCTGATAGTCTGCATCCCAGAGTACTTAAAGAAGTGGCCCTAGAAATAGTGGATGCATTGGTGATCATTTTCCAACAGTCTATCGAATCTGGATCAGTTCCTATGGACTGGAGGGTAGCTAATGTAACACCACTGTTTAAAAAAGGAGGGAGAGAGAAAACGGGTAATTATAGACCGGTTAGCCTGACATCAGTAGTGGGGAAAATGTTGGAATCACTTATCAAAGATGAAATAGCAACGCATTTGGAAAGCAGTGACAGGATTGGTCCAAGTCAGCATGGATTTATGAAAGGGAAATCATGCTTGACAAATCTTCTGGAATTTTTTGAGGATGTAACTAGTAGAGTGGACAAGGGAGAACCTGTGGATGTGGTGTATTTGGACTTTCAAAAGGCTTTTGACAAGGTCCCACACATAGAGATTGGTGTGCAAAATCAAAGCACATAGTATTGGAGGTAATGTACTGACATGGATAGAGAACTGGTTGGCAGACAGGAAGCAGAGAGTCGGGATAAATGGGTCCTTTTCAGAATGGCAAGCAGTGACTAGTGGAGTGCTGCAGGGATCAGTGCTGGGACCCCAGCTCTTTACAATATACATTAATGATTTAGATGAAGGAATTGAGTGTAATATCTCCAAGTTTGCAGATGACACTAAACTGGGGGCGGTGTGAGCTGTGAGGAGGATGCTAAAAGGCTGCAGGTTGACTTGGACAGGTTAGGTGAGTGGGCAAATGCATGGCAGACGCAGTATAATGTGGATGAATGTGAAGTTATCCACTTTGGGGCAAAAACACGAAGGCAGAATATTATCTGAATGGCGGCAGATTAGGAAAGGAGGAGGTGCAACGAGACCTGGGTGTCATGGTTCATCAGTCATTGAAAGTTGGCATGCAGGTACAGCAGGCAGTGAAGGCGGCAAATGGTATGCTGGCTTTCATAGCTAGGGGATTTGAATATAGGAGCAGAGAGGTCTTACTGCAGTTGTACAGGGCCTTGGTGAAGCCTCACCTGGAATATTGTGTTCAGTTTTGGTCTCCTAATCTGAGGAAGGACATTCTTGCTATTGAGGGAGTGTAGCGAAGGTTCACCAGACTGATTCCCAGGATGGCGGGACTGACATATGAGGAGAGACTAGATCAACTGGGCCTTTATAAACTGGAGTTTAGAAGGATGAGAGAGTATTTCATAGAAACTTATAAGATTCTGACGGGACTGGACAGGTTAGATGCGGGAAGAATTTTCCTGATGATGGGGAAGTCCAGAATCAGGGGACACAGTCTTAGGATAAGGGATAGGCCATTTAGGACTGAGATGAGGAGAAACTTCTTCACTCAGAGAGTTGTTAACCTGTGGAATTCCCTACCACAGAGAGTTGTTGATGCCAGTTCATTGGATATATTCAAGAGGGAGTTAGATATGGCCCTTACAGCTAAAGGGATCAAGGGGTATGGAGAGAAAGCAGGAAAGGGGTACTGAGGTGAATGATCAGCCATGATCTTATTGAATGGTTGTTAAGGCTCGAAGGGCCGAATGGCCTACTCCTGCACCTATTTTCTATGTTTCTATGTTTCTATAATCTCATAGAAACATATAAAATTCTGAAGGGACTGGACAGGTTAGATGCAGGAAGAATGTTCCCGATGTTGGGAAAGTCCAGAACCAGGGGACACAGTTTAAGGATAAGGGGTAAGCCATTTAAGACCGAGATGAGGAGAAACTTCTTCACTCAGAGAATTGTTAACCTGTGGAATTCTCTACTGCAGAGAGTTGTTGATGCCAGTTCGTTGGATATATTCAAGAGGGAGTTAGATATGGCCCTTACGGCTAAAGGGATCGAGGGTATGGAGAGAAAGCGGGAAAGGGGTACTGAGGTGATGATCAGCCATGATCTTATTGAATGGTGGTGCAGGCTTGAAGGGCCGAATGGCCTACTCCTGCACCTATTTTCTATGTTTCTATGTTTCTATCACTGAAGCTGGATTGGAGTGAGATTTTGTGTATTGATACAAGATTTGCATCGAAAGATGATGTCATCAAGAAGTATCTGAAGGTGTTCTGCAAAACAGGCAGTCCGATGCAAGGCTTCAAGGCGAGTGTCAGGGTACAGAAGGACACAAGACCAGTTTACTGCAAGCTACGTTCCGTACCATATACACTCAAGAAGAGAGTTGGGCAAGAACTCAAAAGAATAGAAACTGAGAACATTATCTCTATGTAATTGGGCTGCACCCATTGTTGTTGTACCTAAGTCCGATGGTAAGGTAAGGTTGTGTGGTGATTATAAAGTAACCCTAAACCAGGTTCTAGAGGATAATCTACCCAATACATTGCTCAATGTAGATTTGTTCACAACACTGACAGGTGGTCAGATCTTCTCAAAGTTAGATCTCACAAATGCCTACTTACAACTTGAACTAGATGAGGAGTCCAAGCCTAGCTTGACTATAAATACTCATCTAGGCCTATATCAATTTAATAGGGTAATTTGGAGTGTCTTCCGCCCCCGCCATATTCCAAGGGGTGATGAACCAGATTCTGCCAGGCATTGAAGGGGTAGTATGTTATTTAGATGACATACTCATTTCAGCACCAAACAGGCAAATCCATAGTAAGGTAGTGAATGATGTGCTCAAACGGCTAGAGAAGCACAGAGTATGAGTGACTGCTCGCATGTGTGAGTTATTTCAAAGCTCAGTGGAGTACTTAGGGTACAGAGTAGACAAAGATGGTTTACATCCAACCAAAGGAAATCTGGATGCAATCAGAAATGTACCCACTCCCACGAATGTCACTGAACTTCGATCATTTTTAGGAGAAATTTTCGGGGGGAGATGATTGGGAAACCTTTGTGGAGCGACTCGACCAATACTTCGTGGCCAACGAGCTAGATGGGGAAGAGAGCGTTGCCAAATGAAGGGCGATCCTCCTCACCGTCTGTGGGGCACCAATGTATGGCCTCATGAAGAATCTGCTCACTTCAGCGAAACCCACGGAGAAATCGTACGACGATTTGTGCACACTGGTCCGAGAGCATTTGAACCCGAAAGACAGTGTTCTTATGGCGAGGTACCAGTTCTACACCTACAAAAGGTCTGAAGGCCAGGAAGTGGCGAATTATGGCGCCGAACTAAGACGCCTTTCAGGACATTGCGAATTTGACACATACCTGCAGCTGCACGTCAGCAGATGACTCAGAGTCCACCATCAAGGGTGATGACTGCAAAGCCATTAACAACTTGTTGGCACTGCGGGAGTGATCATCGTTTCCATTCATGCCGATTCAAAGAGTACGTTTTCAAGGGCTGTGGAAGAATGGGACACCTCCAATGAGTGTGCAGGCGAGCTGCAAAGCTTGTTAAAGCTGCAAACCACCATGTTGCAGAGGAGGACAGATCCACGCAGGATCATGACGAACAAGAGCTTCGGATCGAGGAGGCAGAGGTACATGGGGTGCACACATTCACCATGAATTATCTCCCGACAATGCTGAATGTTAAACTAAATGGATTCCCAGTGTCAATGGAGCTGGACATGGGTGCGAGCCAGTTCACCATGGGCAAAAAGACTTTCGAAAGGTTGTGGTGCATCAAGGTCTCAAGACCAGTCTTAACTCCAGTTCGCACGAAACTAAGAACCTACACTAAAAAACTGATTCCTGTAATCGGCAGTGCTACCGTAAAGGTCTCCTACGATGGAGCGGTGCACAAGCTACCACTCTGGGTGGTACCGGGCGATGGCAGGAGCTGGCTGGGAAAGATACGTTGGAATGGGGACGGCGTCCAAGCACTATTGCCCGCTGATGACACTTTGTGTGCCCAGGTCTTAAACAAATTTCCTTCGCTGTTCGAACCAGGCAAGGGAAATTCCAAGGAACAAAAATGCAGATCCATCTAATTCCGGGGGCGCGACCCATCCATCACAAGGCGAGAGCAGTTCCGTACATGATGAGAGAAGGGTAGAGATCGAGCTAGACCGGCTGCAAAGAGAGGGCATCATTTCACCAATCGAGTTCAGTGAGTGGGCCAGTCCTATTGTCCCAGTCCTCAAGGGAGACGGCACCGTTGCAATCTGTGGCGATTACAATGTAACTATCAATCATTTCTCCCTGCAGGACCAATACCCACTACCAAAGGCCGACGACCTCTTTGCAATGCTGGCGGGAGGAAAGACGTTCACGAAGTTGGATCTGACTTCAGCCTATATGTCGCAGGAACTGGAGGAATCATCGATGGCCCTCACCTGCATCAACACGCACAAATGTCTTTTTGTTTATAACAGATGCCCATTTGGAATCCGATCAGTGGTGGCGATATTCCAGAGAAACATGGAAAGTTTACTGAAGTTGGTCCCGCACACTGTGGTCTTCCAGGACGACATCTTGGTCACAGGTCGGAACACAGTCGAGCACTTGCAGAACCTGGAGTAGGTTCTTAATCGACTCAACCGTGTGGGGCTCAGGTTAAAACACTCAAAATGCGTTTTCCTGGCGCCTGAAGTGGAGTTCTTGGGAAGGAGGATTGTGGCGGACGGCATCATGCCCACCAATGCGAAGACGGAGGCAATCGAGAACACACCGAGGCCACAGAACGTGATGGAGCTGCGGTCGTTTCTGGGACTCTTGAGCTACTTTGGTAACTTCTTACCATGTCTCAGCACACTGCTAGAATCACTACATGTCTTACTACGAAAAGGGGGCGATAGGATTTAGGGCAAAAGCCAAGAAAATGCCTTTGTAAAAGCAAGAAAATTGTTCTGCTCAAACAAATTGCTTGTGTTGTATGTTGCATGTAAGCGTTTGGTACCAACATGTCATATGGCTTGAGCAGTGGTGCAGCAGGGAGGGATTCAAATTCCTGGGGCATTGGAACCGGTTCTGGGGGAGGTGGGACCAGTACAAACTGGACGGTCTGCACCTGGGCAGGACCGGAACTAATGTCCTAGGAGGGAGTGTTTGTTAGTGCTGTTAGGGAGGAGTTAAACTAATATGGCAGGGGGATGGGAACCAATGCAGGGAGACAGAGGGAAACAAAATGGAGACAAAAGCAAAAGATAGGAAGGAGTTAAGTAAAAGTGCAGGGCAGAGAAACCCAAGGCAAAAAACAAAAATGGCCACTGTACAGCAAAATTCTAAAGCATCAAAGTGTAATAAAAAGTCAAGCATGAAAGCTCGGTGCCTCAATGCAAGTAGTATTCAGAACACAGGAGAGGGCTCTGAGCTGGTTAGAGTTGGTGAGATCTCAGATGAACAGGACCCCAAGAAAGAATGTAAAAGGCAGGAGGCAACAGAGCAGAGTAGCACTGGGGTGAGTGTAAACCACAAGGTGACAGGAAGGGACAATATGTATGAATATAAAGGGGCTGCAGGAGGGGTCAAAACTAAAAATCATGGTTTAAAAACTAGTATTAAAACACTCTACCTAAACGCACGCAGCATTCGAAATAAAGTAAATGAGTTGATGGCACAAATCATTACAAATGGGTATGATTTGGTGGCCATTACAGAAACGTGGTTGCAGGGGGGCCAAGACTGAGAATTAAACATACAGAGGTATCTGACAATTCGGAAAGATAGGCAAGAAGGGAAAGGAGGTGGGGTAGCTCTGTTAATAAAGGATGATATCAGGACAGTTGTGAGAGACGATATTGGCTCTAATGAACAAAATGTTGAATCATTGTGGGTGGAGATTAGAGATAGTAAGGGGAAAAAGTCACTGGTGGGCGTAGTTTATAGGCCCCCAAATAATAACTTCACGGTGGGGCGGGCAATAATCAAGGGAATAATGGAGGCATGTGAAAAAGGAACGGCAGTAATCATGGGGGATTTTAACCTACATATCGATTGGTCAAATCAAATCGCACGGGGTAGCCTTGAGGAGGAATTCATAAAATGCATACGGGATTCTTTCTTAGAACAGTATATTACAGCATCTACAAGGGAGCAAACTATCTTAGATCTGGTCCTGTGTAATGAGACAGGAATAATAAACGATCTCCTAGTAAAAGATCCTCTCGGAATGAGTGATCACAGTATGGTTGAATTTGTAATACAGATTGAGGGTGTGGAAGTAGTGTCTCAAACGAGCGTACTATGCTTAAACAAAGGGGACTACAGTGGGATGAGGGCAGAGTTGGCTGAAGTAGACTGGAAACACAGACTAAACAGTGGCACAATTGAGGAACAGTGGAGGACTTTTAAGGAGCTCTTTCATAGCGCTCAACAAAAATAGATTCCAGTGAAAAAGAAGGGTGGTAAGAGAAGGGATAACCAGCCGTGGATAACCAAGGAAATAAGGGAGAGTATCAAATTAAAAACCAATGCGTATAAGGTGGCCAAGGTTAGTGGGAAACTAGAAGATTGGGAAAATTTTAAACGACAGCAAAGAATGACTAAGAAAGCAATAAAGGAAGGAAAGATAGATTACGAAAGTAAACTTGCGCAAAATATAAAAACAGATAGTAAAAGCTTTTACCAATATATAAAACGGAAAAGAGTGACTAAAGTAAATGTTGGTCCCTTAGAAGATGAGAAGTGGAATTTAATAATGGGAAATGTGGAAATGGCTGAGACCTTAAACAATTATTTTGCTTTGGTCTTCACAGTGGAAGACACAAAAACCATGCCAAAAATTGCTGGTCACGGGAATGTGGGAAGGGAGGACCTTGAGATAATCACTATCACTCGGGGGGTAGTGCTGGATAGGCTAATGCGACTCAAGGTAGACAAGTTCACTGGTCCTGATGAAATGCATCCCAGGGTATTAAAAGAGATGGCGGAAGTTATAGCAGATGCATTCATTATAATCTATCAAATTTCTCTGGACTCTGGGGAGGTACCAGCGGATTGGAAAGCAGCTAATGTAATGCCTCTGTTTAAAAAAGGGGGCAGACAAAAGGCAGGTAACTATAGGCCGGTTAGTTTAACATCTGTAGTGGGGAAAATGCTTGAAGCTATCATTAAGGAAGAAATAGCGGGACATCGAGATAGGAATAGTGCAATCAAGCAGACGCAACATGGATTCATGAAGGGGAAATCATGTTTAACTAATTTACTGGAATTCTTTGAGGATATAACGAGCATGGTGGATGGAGGTGTACCGATGGATGTGGTGTATTTAGATTTCCAAAAGGCATTCGATAAGGTGCCACACAAAAGATAAAGGTACTGCAGAAGATAAAGGTACGCGGAGTCAGAGGAAATGTATTAGCATGGATTGAGAATTGGCTGGCTGACAGAAAGCAGAGAGTCGGGATAAATGGGTCCTTTTCAGGTTGGAAATCGGTGGTTAGTGGTGTGCCACAGGGATCGGTGCTGGGGCCACAACTGTTTACAATATACATAGATGACCTGGAAGAGGGGACAGAGTGTAGTGTAACAAAATTTGCAGATGACACAAAGGTTAGTGGGAAAGCGGGTTGTGTAGAGGACACAGAGAAGCTGAAAAGAGATTTAGATAGATTAAGCGAATGGGCTAAGGTTTGGCAGATGGAATACAATGTCGGAAAATGTGAGGTCATCCACCTTGGGAAAAAAAACAGTAAAAGAGAATATTATTTGAATGGGGAGAAATTACAACATGCTGCGGTGCAGAGGGACCTGGGGGTCCTTGTGCATGAATCCCAAAAAGTTAGTTTGCAGGTGCAGCAGGTAATCAGGAAGGCGAATGGAATGTTGGACTTCATTGCGAGAGGGATGGAGTACAAAAGCAGGGAGGTCCTTCTGCAACTGTATAGGGTATTGGTGAGGCCGCACCTGGAGTACTGCGTGCAGTTTTGGTTACCTTACTTAAGGAAGGATATACTAGCTTTGGAGGGGGTACAGAGACGATTCATTCGGCTGATTCCGGAGATGAGGGGGTTACCTTATGATGATAGATTGAGTAGACTGGGTCTTTACTCGTTGGAGTTCAGAAGGATGAGGGGTGATCTTGTAGAAACATTTAAAATAATGAAAGGGATAGACAAGATAGAGGCAGAGAGGTTGTTTTCACTGGTCGGGGAGACTCGAACTAGGGGGCACAGCCTCAAAATAAGGGGGAGCCAATTTAAAACCAAGTTGAGAAGGAATTTCTTCTCCCAGAGGGTTGTGAATCTGTGGAATTCTCTGCCCAAGGAAGCAGTTGAGGCTAGCTCATTGAATGTATTCAAATCACAGATAGATAGATTTTTAACCAATAAGGGAATTAAAGGTTACGGGCAGCAGGCGGGTAAGTGGAGCTGAATCCACGGCCAGATCAGCCATGATCTTGTTGAATGGCGGAGCAGGCTCGAGGGGATAGATGGCCTACTCCTGTTCCTAATTCTTATGTTCTTCTGGCATCGGGTGTGTATTGCAACAAGTTAATGATTTTGGGAAACTGCAACTGGTTGCTTATGCATCCAGGAGTCTGTCTAAGGCTGAGAGAGCCGACAGCAAGATTGAAAAAGAAGCATTAGTGTGTGTCTGTGGGGTAAAGAAAATGCATCAATACCTGTTTGGGCTTAAATTCGAATTGGAAACTGACCATAAGCCACATATCCCTGTTTTCCGAGAGTAAAGGGATAAATAACAACGCATTTGCCCGCATCCAGAGATGGGCGCTCACGTTGTCCGCATACAACTACGCCATCTGCGACAGGCCAGGCACAGAACACTGCGGCGATGCTCTCAGTAGGCTGCCACTGCCCACCATGGGGGTGGAAATGGCACAGCCTGCAAATCTAGCCATTGTTATGAAAACATTTGAGAGTGAGCAATCACCCATCACTACCCGGCAGATCAAAACCTGGACAAGCCAGGACCCCTTATTATCTCTAGTCACAAGCTGTGTGCTTCACGGGAGCTGGTCCAGTGTCCCAGTGGAAATGCAGGAAGAGATAAAGCCGTTCCAGTGGTGCAAAGATGAAATGTCTATGCAGGCAGACTGCCTTCTGTGGGGCAATCGAGTAGTGGTCCCCAAGAAGGGCAGAGACACCTTCATCAATGACCTCCACAGTACCCACCCAGGCATCGTAATGATGAAAGCGAAAGCTAGATCCCACGTGTAGTGGCCCGGTATCGATGCGGACTTAGAGTCCTCCGTTCACAGATGTAATACATGCTCGCAGTTAAGCAATGTACCCAGGGAGGCGATGCTAAGTTTATGGTCTTGGCCTCCAAACTGTAGTCTAGGGTACACGTCGACTATGCAGGCCCGTTCATGGCTAAAATGTTCCTTGTGGTTGTAGACGTGTACTCCAAGTGGACTGAACTTCCACTGCCACCACTGAAAGCCTGTGGGCCATGTTTGCCACACACAGCTTATCCGATGTCCTGGTGAGCGACAATGGGTCATATTTTACCAGTGCTGAGTTCAAAGAATTCATGATCCGTAACAGGATCAAATATGTCATATCTGCCCCGTTTAAACCAGCATCCAATGGTCAGGCAGAGAGAGCAGTGCAAACCATCAAGCAAGGTTTGAAGAGGGTAACTGAAGGCTCACTGCAGACTCGCCTATCCCGAGTCCTGCTTAGCTACCGCACGAGACCACACTCACTCACTGGGACCCCACCCGCTGAACTGCTCATGAAAAGAGCACTTAAGACAAGGCTCTTGTTAGTTCACCCTGATCTACATGAATAGGTAGAGAGCAGGCGGCTTCAACAAAGTGCATACCATGATAGCGCAAATGTGTCACGCGAGATTGAAATCACTGATCCTGTATTTGTATTAAATTAATGACAAGGTCCCAAGTGGCTTCCCGGCACTGTCGTGGCCAAAGAGGGAAGCAGGGTGTTTCGGGTCAAACTTTCAAATGGACTCATTCACCAGAAACACTTGGACCAAATCAAACTCAGATTCATGGACTATGCTGAGCAACCCACCTTGGACCCTACCAACATACACACCAGTGGCAACCGGCACCACGGTTGACCAGGAAGCAGAACCCATCATCCACAGCAGCCCAGCAGGTCCAACACACCGGGCAGCCCAGCAAGGCCAGCCACACAGCAGCCCAACGAGGGCCCAACAAATGATTCAACAACACCAGCTTTCACACCGAGACGATCAACCAGGGCAAGAAGGTCCCCAGATCGACTCACATTGTAAATAGTTATACTATTGACTTTGGGCGGGGGAGTGTTGTTATATATGTGGACTTGTATTTATTCTGTACAGCCACCAGAGGGCTCTTCCCCATAATCCCTTGGGAGCACAGGTATTGAAGGAGGTTTCACAGATTGGAGAGGCACACTGGAGACCTGCAATAAAAGTCTAAGGTCACACTTTACTTTGAGCTCACAGTCTGACTCTTTCTCCATACACAACAAAGGACATTCTTTGGAGGAAAACTTTCCTCAGGATCAGCCTAAAATGAATCTAAGTTTGACACCATGTTTAGGACGTTCTGTTCGAGAGTGAAGGTATCCTCTACGAAACAGAAAACAAGTGGTTAAGTTTGATTTGTAAATATGGCAAAATAAGTCCATATCTTTTGTTATATATAACCATGCAAGTTATGTATGATGATTGTTTTAATTACTTCTTCTTTAAGGAGGGAGAAGTGTAATATATAGATCCACCTAGTGGACTACTGCTCCACCTAGTGGACTGCTGCGGTAATGCAGCCTCTGCTGTTTACAAGAAAAGGAATGGAGCCATCTTGGAGTCTGTGTGTGTTGTGATGTCGTAAAGAATATATCACAGGTGGCAAGGAAGCAGAGTTTGTGATGTGGACTGAGGGTGATGGCTTCGATCATCCCAATGTTGAGGCAAAGGAATTCGTAATTCCTTCAAACTGGAGGAAGAAGACATGGAAAAAAATTAAACAATTCTGACAAAAAACCCCACTAAACCTACCCTTAAGCTTACCCATTCTGTTTTCCAATCTATTCAACAAACACACAAACATTCCCTCTGTCAGGAACCTTGACTTTGCCTTTTGCTTCATTCCCAATACTTCGATCCTTTATCTCGGTCCAATTTTTTTGGGTTCCTATGAATGCTTGATCTCAGTGCTGACCCCTCCCCCAGGGAATCACAACTCCAACTGTTAAATAATGCGCTACAAAATAAAATCCTGAAATGGCAGCTGATAATGATTAGCTTTCATCCAGATTATTTACACGATCCTTGTATGATTTATTTTTGCATTTTTGCATTGCTCCCGTGAAGCACACAGCTTATGACTAGAGATAAAGAAACAGAAAGGTGACGTCACAGCCAAGGGGGTAAGTGATTGGCTGGTGATTGGTGAGTAGTTTTCTTTTTTCTCTTCTATAACAGTGAGTAAACTTTAGCATTGTTGTTGCTTATCTAAGGGTTAAGTCATGGCAGGACAGCTCGGTCACGTGTGATGCTCCTCCTGTACCATGTGGGAACTCAGGGACGACTCCAGTGTCCCTGACGACTACGTGTGCAGGAAGTGTATCCGCCTCCAGCTCCTGACGGACCGCGTTGTGGAGTTGGAGCTGAGGGTGGATTCACTCTGGAGCATCCACGATGCTGAGAATGACGTGAGTAGCGAGCTGGTCGTACCGCAGGAGAAGGGTCCACAGCCAGATAGGGAATGGAAGACCAGCAGGAAGAGTAGTGCAAGGAAGGTAGTGCAGGGGTACCCTGTGGTCATCCCCCTGCAAAACAGATACACTGCTTTGAGTACTGTTGAGGGGGATGACTCATCAGGGGAGGGCAGCAGCAGCCAAGTTCATGGCACCGTGGCTGGCTCTGCTGCACAGGAGGGCAGGAAAAAGAGTGGGAGAGCGATAGTGATAGGGGATTCAATTGTGAGGTGAATAGATAGGCGTTTCTGCGGCCGCAACCGAGACTCCAGGATGGTATGTTGCCTCCCTGGTGCAAGGGTCAAGGACATTCTAAAAAGGGAGGGAGAACTGCCAGTTGTCGTGGTACATATAGGTACCAACGATATAGGTAAAAAAAGGGATGAGGTCCTACGAAACGGATTTAAGGAGCTAGGAGCTAAATTAAAAAGTAGGACCTCAAAAGTAGTAATCTCGGGATTGCTACCAGTGCCACGTGCTAGTCAGAGTAGGAATCGCAGGATAGCACAGATGAATACATGGCTTGAGCAGTGGTGCAGCAGGGAGGGATTCAAATTCCTGGGGCATTGGAACCGGTTCTGGGGGAGGTGGGACCAGTACAGACCGGACGGTCTGCACCTGGGCAGGACTGGAACCAATGTCCTAGGGGGAGTGTTTGCTAGTGCTGTTGGGGAGGAGTTAAACTAATATGGCAGGGGGCTGGGAACCAATGCAGGGAGAGAGAGGGAAACAAAAAGGAGACAAAAGCAAAAGAAAGAAAGGAGATGAGGAAAAGTGGAGGGCAGAGAAACCCAAGGCAAAGAACAAAAAGGGCCACTGTAGAGCAAAATTCTAAAAGGACAAAGGGTGTTAAAAAAACAAGCCTGAAGGCTTTGTGTCTTAAAGCAAGGAGTATCCGTAATAAGGTGGATGAATTAACTGTGCAAATAGATGTTAACAAATATGATGTGATTGGGATTACGGAGACGTGGCTCCAGGATGATCAGGGCTGGGAACTCAACATCCAGGGGTATTCAACATTCAGGAAGGATAGAATAAAAGGAAAAGGAGGTGGGGTAGCATTGCTGGTTAAAGAGGAGATTAATGCAATAGTTAGGAAGGACATTAGCTTGGATGATGTGGAATCTATATGGGTAGAGCTGAAGAACACCAAAGGGCAAAAAACGTGAGTGGGAGTTGTGTACAGACCTCCAAAGAGTAGTAGTGATGTTGGGGAGGGCATCAAACAGGAAATTAGGGCTGCATGCAATAAGGGTGCAGCAGCTATAATGGGTGACTTTAATATGCACATAGATTGGGCTAACCAAACTGGAAACAATACGGTGGAGGAGGATTTCCTGGAGTGCATAAGGGATGGTTTTCGAGACCAATATGTCGAGGAACCAACTAGGGGGGAGGCCATCTTAGAGTGGGTGTTGTGTAATGAGAGAGGATTAATTAGCAATCTCGTTGTGCGAGGCCCCTTGGGGAAGAGTGACCATAATATGGTGGAATTCTGCATTAGGATGGAGAATGAAACAGTTAATTCAGAGACCATGGTCTAGAACTTAAAGAAGGGTAACTTTGAAGGTATGAGGCGTGAATTGGCTAGGATTGATTGGCGAATGATACTTAAGGGGTTGTCAGTGGATGGGCAATGGCAGACATTTAGAGACCGCATGGATGAACTACAACAATTGTACATTCCTGTCTGGTGTAAAAATAAAAAAGGGAAGGTGGCTCAACCGTGACTATCAAGGGAACTCAGGGATAGTATTAAAGCCAAGGAAGTGGCATACAAATTGGCCAGAAATAGCAGCGAACCCGGAGACTGGGAGAAATTTAGAACTCAGCAGAGGAGGACAAAGGGTTTGATTAGGGCAGGGAAAATGGAGTACGAGAAGAAGCTTGCAGGGAATATTAAGGCGGATTGCAAAAGTTTCTATAGATATGTAAAAAATAAAAGGTTAGTAAAGACAAACATAGGTTCCCTGCAGTCAGAATCAGGGGAAGTCATAACGGGGAACAAAGAAATGGCGGACCAATTGAACAAGTACTTTGGTTTGGTATTCACTAGGGAGGACACTAACAACCTTCTGGATTTAAAGGGGTCAGAGGGTCTAGTAAGGAGGAGGAACTGAGGGAAATCCTTATTAGTCGGGAAATTGTGTTGGGGAAATTGATGGGATTGAAGGCCGATAAATCCCCAGGGCCTGATGGACTGCATCCCAGAGTACTTAAGGAGGTGGCCTTGGAAATAGCGGATGCATTGACAGTCATTTTCCAATATTCCATTGACTCTGGATCAGTTCCTATGGAGTGGAGGGTAGCCAATGTAACCCCACTTTTTAAAAAAGGAGGGAGAGAGAAAACAGGGAATTATAATCAATTATTAAGGATGTCATAGCAGCGCATTTGGAAAGAGGTGACATGATAGGTCCAAGTCAGCATGGATTTGTGAAAGGGAAATCATGTTTGACAAATCTTCTGGAATTTTTTGAGGATGGTTCCAGTAGAGTGGACAAGGGAGAACCAGTTGATGTGGTATATTTGGACTTTCAGAAGGCTTTCGACAAGGTCCCACACAAGAGATTAATGTGCAAAGTTAAAGCACATGGGATTGGGGGTAGTGTGCTGACATGGATTGAGAACTGGTTGTCAGACAGGAAGCAAAGAGTAGGAGTAAATGGGTACTTTTCAGAATGGCAGGCAGTGACTAGTGGGGTACCGCAAGGTTCTATGCTGGGGCCCCAGCTGTTTACACTGTACATTAATGATTTAGACGAGGGGATTAAATGTAGTATCTCCAAATTTGCGGATGACACTAAGTTAGGTGGCAGTGTGAGCTGCGAGAAGGATGCTATGAGGCTGCAGAGCGACTTGGATAGGTTAGGTGAGTGGGCAAATGCACGGCAGATGAAGTATAATGTGGATAAATGTGAGGTTATCCACTTTGGTGGTAAAAACAGAGAGACAGACTATTATCTGAATGGTGACAGATTAGGAAAAGGGGAGGTGCAACGAGACCTGGGTGTCATGGTACATCAGTCATTGAAGGTTGGCATGCAGGTACAGCAGGCGGTTAAGAAAGCAAATGGCATGTTGGCCTTCATAGCGAGGGGATTTGAGTACAGTGGCAGGGAGGTGTTGCTACAGTTGTACAGGGCCTTGGTGAGGCCACACCTGGAGTATTGTGTACAGTTTTGGTCTCCTAACCTGAGGAAGGACATTCTTGCTATTGAGGGAGTGCAGCGAAGGTTCACCAGACTGATTCCCGGGATGGCGGGACTGGCCTATCAAGAAAGACTGGAATCAACTGGGCTTGTATTCACTGGAGTTCAGAAGAATGAGAGGGGACCTCATAGAAACGTTTAAAATTCTGATGGGTTTAGACAGGTTAGAAGCAGGAAGAATGTTCCCAATATTGGAGAAGTCCAGAACCAGGGGTCATAGTCTAAGGATAAGGGGTAAGCCATTTAGGACCGAGATGAGGAGAAACTTCTTCACCCAGAAAGTGGTGAACCTGTGGAATTCTCTACCACAGAAAGTTGTTGAGGCCAATTCACTAAATATATTCAAAAAGGAGTTAGATGTAGTCCTTACTACTAGGGGGATCACTGGGTATGGCGAGAAAGCAGGAATGGGGTACTGAAGTTGCATATTCAGCCATGAACTCATTGAATGGCGGTGCAGGCTCGAAGGGCCGAATGGCCTACTCCTGCACCTATTTTCTATGTTTCTATGTTTCTATGTTTCAGTCCAAACATCTTTTCTCCCTTCCGTTCATCCCAGTGCATGTTTTGTGACATGTTGCAGGGGAGTAAAATGCTGTGTCACCTAATTGTCAGTAAAGGGTGCTTTATGTCTTCTAACCACTGGAGTAACTGACTGTGTGTATGGATAAATGTGAGGTTATCCACTTTGGTGGCAAAAACACAAAGGCAGAATATTATCTGAATAGCGGCAGATTAGGAAAAGGGGAGGTGCAACGAGACCTGGGTGTCATGTTACATCAGTCATTGAAAGTTGGCATGCAAGTACAGCAGATGGTGAAGAAGGCAAATGGTATGCTGGCCTTCATAGCTAGGGGATTTGAGTATAGGAGCAGGGAGGTCTTGCTGCAGTTGTACAGGGCCTCGGTGAGGCCTCACCTGGAATATTATGTTCAGTTTTGGTCTCCTAATCTGAGGAAGGACGTTCTTGCTATTGAGGGAGTGCAGCGAAGGTTCACCAGACTGATTCTCGGGTGGCAGGACTGTCATATGAGGAGAGACTGGATCGACTGGGCCTGTATTCACTGTAGTTTAGAAGGATGAGAGGGGTTCTCATTGAAACTTATAAAATTCTGACGGGACTGGACAGGTTAGATACAGGAAGAATGTTCCCGATGTTGGGGAAGCCCAGAACCAAGGGACACAGTCTAAGGATAAGGGGTAAGCCATTTAGGACTGAGATGAGGAAAAACGTCTTCACTCAGAGAGTTGTTAACCTGTGGAATTCCCTACCGCAGAGAGTTGTTGATGCCAGTTCATTGGATATATTCAAGAGGGAGTTAGATATGGCCCTTACGGCTAAAGGGATCAAGGGGTATGGAGAGAAAGCAGGAAAGGGGTACTAAGGTGAATGATCAGCTAAGATCTTATTGAATGGTGGTGCAGGCTCGAAGGGCCGAATGGCCTACTCCTGCACCTATTTTCTATATTTCTATGCAATACAGCCACAATGTTTCAGACCAAAGATCGGAGAAGCAGTTTTACGGATGAAAACAGTAAAGGAATAGATTTTAAGAGTTACAATCTTTGCAGAATGTTTCTTTTAAACTGATGAAAAAATGTGATACTCTTCCGTATTTTTTCTTCTATGTTTTGAGTTAGATGTGACCCAATTTTTTACTGTATATGACATATCTTACATCGAATAACATGGAACTTACAGCACCGAAACAGGTCATTTGGCCCAACTAGTCCATGCCGTTGATTACACTCCACACGAGCCTCCTCTCACCCAACTTTCTCCCAACCTATCAGCATATCCTTCTATTCCTTTCTCCCTGATGTGTTTATCTCAATTCCCCTTAAATGCATTTGTGCTGTTTACCACAACTACTCCGTGTGGCAGCGAGTTGCACATTCTAACCACAATCTCGGTAACGACGTTTCTCCTGAATTCCTTACTGTATTTAGTAGTGACTTATATTTATGTTGATGACCCCCCCCACAAGTAGAAACATCTTTTCTACGTCTACCTATCAAACCCCTTCATAATTTTAAAGACCTCTATTAGGTCACCTCTCAGCCTTCTCTTCTCTACGGAAAAAGAAGCCCCAGGCTGTTCAATCTTTCCTGATAGTTATAACTTCTCAGTTCTGGTATCATCCTTGTTAATCATGTCTGCACCATCACCAGAGTCTATGTTTTAATATGGAGACCAGAACTGTGTTGTACTATGGCACAGCCGATCCAAAGTAACAGATATTCTTGATTGAGATAGTGGCCCAGAAATTCCTCTCGAGGAATTCCCACGGGCAAAGCACGGTAGAATAGAAATAAAATGCACACTTACCTTAAGCTGCTGCGCCCGCTTGAGATCCCGGCCCGGAGGCCTCTTGTGATTGTGCGTCGCAGCGCGTTCACGTTGGGACGTCCGCAGGTGTCACGTGAGCCTGGACACCCAATCGCAGGTCAGTATTTTCTCATTCATAGTAATATGAATGAGAAAAAACCCAAAACGCACAAACACTACATAAAACAATTAAAAAACACCTCACATAATACACTAATAGAAATTAAAGTTGTTATAAATGTTTTTTAAAGAAAACAAAATTGCTGATTTAAAAAAAAAGTTAGGGTTAGGGTTTAAAATAACATTACCCGAGTGGGCAGGGTTTTAACATAAATATGTTTTAAAAAATGTTATTTTAATCATGTTTTTGATATGTTTTTAAACTCTTACGCCTGTAAAAGTAGGCTAGGCGCCTGCTTCTATCAGGTGCAAGAGTTTTGAGGACATTTGCCGGGCAAGATAATGGGTAAATACTGCAATCTTGCCCGTACAAATGTCCTCGCTCCCAAGATGCGGATCGTCCGATGCCTTCCCGGGTCCGTACAAACTTTGTACGGGCCCAGAATGTAGGAATTTCCACACCAATGCCGCACATAACAGGAGACAGGAACAAAGGCCAGGAGTTTCCGCTTTGGATGCAATCGGCAATCCACGTGTAAATTGCGCTCAAAACTCTGCTAGTTTTTAGAGGTGTCTTTTTTTTGCTCAAGTTTCTGCTCAAAGTCATTTATATATTGTTGAACAGGAAATCTTCCATGAACAGGAAATCTTCCATGAACTTCCATCGGGAAGCGCTTTAGAATGTAATTAAAAAAAATGTTTTTTGCATTATAAAATATTCCTTGATTTATTTAAGAGTGATAACCTAGTGCAGTTTGATTAATACAGCTGAAAATGGGGTTATCACCAAAAATAAGCATTTAGTGTCCAGTCCATCACCCGTGAGTAACCCGATTTTAAATAACGGAATTTAAAAATTTATTTATTCAATCTTGGGATGTGGGCGTCGCTGGCAAGGCCAACAATTATTGCCCATCCCTAATTGCCCTTGAGAAGGTGGTGGTGAGCCGCCTTCTTGAACTGCTGCAGTCCGTGTGGTGAAGGTTACTCACACACTGTTGTTTGGGAGGGAGTTCCAGGATTTTGATACAGTGACAATGTAGGAATGGCGATATATTTCCAAGTCAGGATGGTGTGTGACTTTGAGGGGACTTGCAGATGGTGGTGTTCCCATGCGCCTGCTGCCCTTGTCCTTCTAAGGTGGTAGAGGTCGCGGGTTTGGGATCTACTGCTGAAGAAGCCGTGGCGAATTGCTGCAATGCATCTTGTAGATGGTACACACTGCAGCCACGGTGCGCTGGTGATGGAGGGAGTGAATGTTTAAGGTGATGGATGGGGTACCAATCAAGCGGGCTGCTTTGTCCTGGATGGTGTCGAGGTACTTGAATGCCCTCATCTCGGCAAGTGGAGAGTATTACATTACACTCCTGACTTGTGGCTTGCAGATGGTGGAAAGGCTTTGGGGAGTCAGCAGGTGAGACACTCACCACAGAATACGTAGCCTCTAACCTACTCTTGTAGCCACAGTAGTTATGTAGCTGATCCAATTAAGTTTCTTGTCAATGGTGAGCCCATGGCTATTGATGGTGGGGAATTTGGCAATGGTAATGCTGTTGATGTCAAGGGGTGCTGGTTAAATTCTCTCTTGTTGGAAATAGTCATTGATTGACACTTTTGTGGCATGAATATGAATTGCCACTTACCAGTCCAAGCATGAATGTCATCCAGGTCTTGTTGCATGTGAGCATGGATTGCTTCATTATCTGAGGAGTTGCG
The DNA here is from genome assembly GCF_044704955.1 of Pristiophorus japonicus. Taxonomy (NCBI): domain Eukaryota; kingdom Metazoa; phylum Chordata; class Chondrichthyes; family Pristiophoridae; genus Pristiophorus; species Pristiophorus japonicus. The sequence goes on along the minus strand of NC_091977.1, from coordinate 520,861,021 downwards.
AATGGAACTGACACAGTGCAATTACAAACGTACATACTCACTTCTGACCTTATGATGGAGGGAACGTCATTGATGAAGCAGCTGAAGATGGTTGGACCTAGGACACAACCTTGAGGAACTCCTGCAGTGATGTCTTGGGCCTTGGATGATTGACATCCAACAACCACAACCATCTTCCTTTGTGCTAGGGATGACTCCAGCCAGTGGAGAGTTTTATCCCTGATCCCCATTGACTTCAATTTTACTAGGGTCCTTGGTACCACACTCAGTCAAATGCTGCCTTGATGTCAAGGCCAGTCACTCTGACCTCACCTCTGGAATTCGGCTCTTTTGTCCATGTTTGGAACAAGGCTGTAATGAAGTCTGAAGCTGGGTCGTTCTGGTGGAACTCAAACTGAGCATCGGTGAGCAGGTTATTGCTGAGTAAGTGCTGCCTGATAGCACTGTCAACAACACCTTCCATCACTTTGCTTGATGATTGAGAATAGACTGATGGGGTGATAATTGGCTGGATTGGATTTGTCCTGCTTTTCATGCACAGGACATACCTGGGCAATTTTTCACTTTGCTGGGTAGATGCCGGGGTTGTAGCTGCACTGGAACAGCTTTGCTAGAAGCATGGATAGTTCTGGAGTACAAGTCTTCAGCACGTCAGCTGGGATGTTGTCAAGGTTAATAGACTCTCCTGTATCCAGTGGACCTAACTATTTACAATCTATATTAACGACTTGGAAGAATGGACTGAGTGTAATGTAGCCAAGTTTGCTGACGATACAAAGATGGGAGGAAAAGCAATGTGTGAGAAGGACACAAAACATCTGCTAAAGGATATAGACAGGCTAAGTGAGTGGGCAGAAATTTGGCAGATGGAGTATAATGTTGGAAAGTGTGTGGTCATGCACTTTGGCAGAAAAAAATCAAAGAGCAAGTTATGATTTAAGTGGAGAAAGATTGTAAAGTGTCGCAGTACAGTGGGACCTGGGGGTATTGTGCATGAAACACAAAAGGATAGTATGATGGTACAGCAAGTGATCAGGAAGGCCAATGGTATCTTGGCCTTTATTGCAAAAGGGAAGTGTTAAATCCAAGGAAAAGGCACATAAATTGGCCTGAAAAAGCTGCAAACCTGAGGACTGGGAGAAGGTTTAATTAGGAGGGGGAAAATAGAGTATGAAAATAAGCTTGCAGGGAATATAAAAACTAACTGCAAAAGCTTCTATAGATATGTGAAGAGAAAAAGAGTAGTGAAGACAAATGTAGGTCCCTTGCAGTCAGAATCAGGTGAATTTATAATGGGAACAAAGAAATGGCAGACCAATTGAACAAATACTTTGGTTCTGCCTTCACTAAGGAAGACACAAACAACCTTCTGGAAATACTAGGGGACCGAGGGTCTAGCGAGAAGGAGGAACTGAAGGAAATCCTTATTAGTCAGGAAATTATGTGAGGGAAATTGATGGGATTGAAGGCCGATAAATCCCCAGGGCCTGAGAGTCTGCATCACAGAGTACTTAAGGAAATGGCCCTAGAAATAGTGGATGCATTGGTGGTCATTTTCCAACATTCTATAGACTCTGGATCAGTTCCTATGGACTGGAGGGTAGCTAATATAACACCACTTTTTAAAAAAGGAGGGAGAGAGAAAACAGGGAATTATAGACTGGTTAGCCTGACATCGATAGTGGGGAAAATGTTGGAATCAATTATTAAAGATGCAATAGTAGTGCATTTGGAAAGCAGTGACAGGATCGGTCCAAGTCAGCATGGATTTATAAAAGGAAATCATTCTTGACAAATCTTCTAGAATATTTTGAGGATGTAACAAGTAGAGTGGACAAGGGAGAACAAGTGGATGTGGTGTATTTGGACTTTCAAAAGGATTTTGACAAGGTCCCACACAAGAGATTCGCGTGCAAAATTAAAGCATATTGTAGTGGGGATAATGTATTGACATAGATAGAGAACTGGTTGGCAGACAGGAAGCAAAGAGTAGGAATAAACGGGTCTGTCATGTTAGTGGAGGAGGCGGGAGCTCGGAACAGCGCGAGTCCGGGGTCGGCGAGAGGCCTATAAAGGCCAGCGGGAGTCGAGCAGTTCGAGCAGTCAGTCGAGGAGGCGGGAGCTCGGAGCAGCGCGTGTCCGGGGTCGGCGAGAGGCCTATAAAGGCCAGCGGGAGTCGAGCAGTTCGAGCAGTCAGTCGAGGAGGCGGGAGCTCGGAGCAGCGCGAGTCCGGGGTCGGCGAGAGGCCTATAAAGGCCAGCGGGAGTCGAGCAGTTCGAGCAGTCAGTCGAGGAGGCGGGAGCTCGGAGCAGCGCGAGTCCGGGGTCGGCGAGAGGCCTATAAAGGCCAGCGGGAGTCGAGCAGGTCGAGGAGGCGGGAGCTCGGAGCAGCGCGAGTCCGGTGTTGGCGAGAGGCGTGCTGGTGCAGCTACAGGGAGAAGGCAAAGAAAGAAACAAAGGTGACGTCACAGCCTAGGGGGTAAGTGATTGGCTGGTGATTGGTGAGTAGTTTTTCTTTTTCTTCTTATATTAGTCAGTAACTTTTAACATTGTTGTTGCCAATTTAAGTGTATCTAAGGGTTCAGTCATGGCAGGAGAGCTCGGTCGGGTGTTATGCTCCTCCTGTACCATGTGGGAACTCAGGGACACTTCCGGTGTCCCTGACGACTACGTGTGCGGGAAGTGTATCCACCTCAAGCTCCTGACGGTCCGCGTTACGGAATTGGAGCTGAGGGTGGATTCACTCTGGAGCATCCACGATGCTGAGAATGACGTGAGTATCACGTGTAGTGAGTTGGTCTTACCGCAGGGAAAGGGTCCACAGCCAGATAGGGAATGGAAGACCAGCAGGAAGAGTAGTGCAAGGAAGGTAGTGCAGGGGTCCCCTGCGGTCATCCCCCTGCAAAACAGATACACCGTTTTGAGTACTGTTGAGGGGAATGACTCATCAGGGGAGGGCAGCAGCAGCCAAGTTCATGGCACCGTGGCTGGCTCTGCTGCACAGGAGGACAAGAAAAAGAGTGGGACAGCAACAGTGATAGGGGATTCAATTGTGAGGGGAATAGATAGGCGTTTCTGCGGCCGCGACCGAGACTCCAGGATGGTATGTTGCCTCCCTGGTGCAAGGGTTAAGGATGTCTCGGAGCGGGTGCAGGACATTCTGAAATGGGAGGGAGAACAGCCAGTTGTCGTGGTGCACATTGGTACCAACGACATAGGTAAAAAAAGGGATGAGGTCCTACGAAACGAATTTAAGGAGCTAGGAGCTAAATTAAAAAGTAGGACCTCAAAAGTAGTAATCTCGGGATTGCTACCAGTGCCACGTGATAGTCAGAGTAGGAATCGCAGGATAGCGCAGATGAATACGTGGCTTGAGCAGTGGTGCAGCAGGGAGGGTTTCAAATTCCTGGGGCATTGGGACCGGTTCTGGGGGAGGTGGGACCAGTACAAACCGGACGGTCTGCACCTGGGCAGGACCGGAACCAATGTCCTAGGGGGAGTGTTTGCTAGTGCTGTTGGGGAGGATTTAAACTAATATGGCAGGGGGATGGGAACCAATGCAGGGAGACAGAGGGAAACAAAAAGGAGACAAAAGCAAAAGACAGAAAGGAGATGAGGAAAAGTGGAGGGCAGAGAAACCCAAGGCAAAGAACAAAAAGGGCCACTGTACAGCAAAATTCTAAAAGGACAAAGGGTGTTAAAAAAACAAGCCTGAAGGCTTTGTGTCTTAATGCAAGGAGTATCCGCAATAAGGTGGATGAATTAATTGTGCAAATAGATGTTAACAAATATGATGTGATTGGGATTATGGAGACGTGGCTCCAGGATGATCAGGGCTGGGAACTCAACATTCAGGGGTATTCAACATTCAGGAAGGATAGAATAAAAGGAAAAGGAGGTGGGGTAGCATTGCTGGTTAAAGAGGAGATTAATGCAATAGTTAGGAAAGACATTAGCTTGGATGATGTGGAATCTATATGGGTAGAGCTGCAGAACACCAAAGGGCAAAAAACGTTAGTGGGAGTTGTGTACAGACCTCCAAACAGTAATAGGGATGTTGGGGAGGGCATCAAACAGGAAATTAGGGGTGCATGCAATAAAGGTGTAGCAGTTATAATGGGTGACTTTAATATGCACATAGATTGGGCTAGCCAAACTGGAAGCAATACGGTGGAGGAGGATTTCCTGGAGTGCATAAGGGATGGTTTTCGAGACCAATATGTTGAGGAACCAACTAGGGGGGAGTTCATCTTAGACTGGGTGTTGTGTAATGAGAGAGGATTAATTAGCAATCTCATTGTGCGAGGCCCCTTGGGGAAGAGTGACCATAATATGGTGGAATTCTGCATTAGGATGGAGAATGAAACAGTAAATTCAGAGACCATGGTCCAGAACTTAAAGAAGGGTAACTTTGAAGGTATGAGGCGTGAATTGGCTAGGATAGATTGGCGAATGATACTTAGGGGGTTGACTGTGGATGGGCAATGGCAGACATTTAGAGACCGCATGGATGAATTACAACAATTGTACATTCCTGTCTGGCGTAAAAATAAAAAAGGGAAGGTGGCTCAACCGTGGCTATCTAGGGAAATCAGGGATAGTATTAAAGCCAAGGAAGTGGCATACAAATTGGCCAGAAATAGCAGTGAACCCGGGGACTGGGAGAAATTTAGAACTCAGCAGAGGAGGACAAAGGGTTTGATTAGGGCAGGGAAAATGGAGTACGACAAGAAGCTTGCAGGGAACATTAAGGCGGATTGCAAAAGTTTCTATAGGTATGTAAAGAGAAAAAGGTTAGTAAAGACAAACGTAGGTCACCTGCAGTCAGAATCAGGGGAAGTCATAACGGGGAACAAAGAAATGGCAGACCAATTGAACAAGTACTTTGGTTCGGTATTCACTAAGGAGGATACAAACAACCTTCCGGATATAAAATGGGTCAGAGGGTCTAGTAAGGAGGGGGAACTGAGGGAAATCTTTATTAGTCGGGAAATTGTGTTGGGGAAATTGATGGGGTTGAAGGCCGATAAATCCCCAGGGCCTGATGGACTGCATCCCAGAGTACTTAAGGAGATGGCCTTGGAAATAGCGGATGCATTGACAGTCATTTTCCAACATTCCATTGACTCTGGATCAGTTCCTATGGAGTGGAGGGTAGCCAATGTAACCCCACTTTTTAAAAAAGGAGGGAGAGAGAAAACAGGGAATTATAGACCGGTCAGCCTGACCTCAGTAGTGGGTAAAATGATGGAATCAATTATTAAGGATGTCATAGCAGTGCATCTGGAAAATGGTGACATGATAGGTACAAGTCAGCATGGATTTGTGAAAGGGAAATCATGCTTGACAAATCTTCTGGAATTTTTTGAGGATGTTTCCAGTAAAGTGGACAAAGGAGAACCAGTTGATGTGGTATATTTGGACTTTCAGAAGGCTTTCGACAAGGTCCCACACAAGAGATTAATGTGCAAAGTTAAAGCACATGGGATTGGGGGTAGTGTGCTGACGTGGATTGAGAACTGGTTGTCAGACAGGAAGCAAAGAGTAGGAGTAAATGGGTACTTTTCAGAATGGCAGGCAGTGACTAGTGGGGTGCCGCAAGGTTCTGTGCTGGGGCCCCAGCTGTTTACATTGTACATTAATGATTTAGACGAGGGGATTAAATGCAGTATCTCCAAATTTGCGGATGACACTAAGTTGGGTGGCAGTGTGAGCTGCGAGGAGGATGCTATTAGGCTGCAGAGTGACTTGGATAGGTTAGGTGAGTGGGCAAATGCATGGCAGATGAAGTATAATGTGGATAAATGTGAGGTTATCCACTTTGGTGGTAAAAACAGAGAGACAGACTATTATCTGAATGGTGACAGATTAGGAAAAGGGAAGGTGCAACGAGACCTGGGTGTCATGCTACATCAGTCATTGAAGGTTGGCATGCAGGTACAGCAGGCGGTTAAGAAAGCAAATGGCATGTTGGCCTTCATAGCGAGGGGATTTGAATACAGGGGCAGGGAGGTGTTGCTACAGTTGTACAGGGCCTTGGTGAGGCCACACCTGGAGTATTGGGTGGCACAGTTTAATGTTTATGTTTTTTTTCAGGTAAACTCAAAAGAGTTTCATGCACAAGGACCCCCAGGTCCCTCTGCACCGCAGCATGTTGTAATTTCTCCCCATTCAAATAATATTCCCTTTTACTGTTTTTTTTCCCAAGGTGGATGACCTCACACTTTCCGACATTGTATTCCATCTGCCAAACCTTAGTCCATTCACTTAACCTATCTAAATCTCTTTGCAGCCTCTCTGTGTCCTCTACACAACCCGCTTTCCCACTAATCTTTGTGTCATCTGCAAATTTTGTTACAGTACACTCTGTCTCCTCTTCCAGGTCATCTATGTATATTTTAAACAGTTGTGGTCCCAGCACCAATCCCTGTGGCACACCACTAACCACCAATTTCCAATCCGAAAAGGACCCATTTATCCCGACTCTCTGCTTTCTGTTAGCCAGCCAATTCTCGATCCATACTAATACATTTCCTCTGACTCCACGTACCTTTATCTTCTGCAGTAACCTTTTGTGTGGCACCTTATCGAATGCCTTTTGGAAATCTAAATACACCACATCCATCGGTACACCTCTATCCACCATGCTCGTTATATCCTCAAAGAATTCCAGTAAATTAGTTAAACATGATTTCCCCTTCATGAATCCAAGCTGCGTCTGCTTGATTGCACTATTCCTATCTAGATGTCCCGCTATTTCTTCCTTAATGATAGTTTCAAGCATTTTCCCCACTACAGATGTTAAACTAACCAGCCTATAGTTACCTGCCTTTTGCCTGCCCCCTTTTTTAAACAGAGGCGTTACATTAGCTGCTTTCCAATCCACTGGTACCTCCCCAGAGTCCAGAGAATTTTGGTAGATTATAACGAATGCATCTGCTCTAACTTCCGCCATCTCTTTTAATACCCTGGGATGCATTTCATCAGGACCAGGGGACTTGTCTACCTTGAGTCCCATTAGCCTGTCCAGTACTACCCTGCTAATGGTGGTGCAGGCTCGAAGGGCTGAATGGCCTACTCCTGACCTATTTTCTATGTTTCTGTGTTTCTATGATGGAGTATAAAAATAGGGAAGTCTTACTACAGCTATATAACGGTATTGGTGAAGGCACACCTGGAATACTGCGTGCAGTTTTGGTTTCCATATTTACGAAAGGATATACTTGCTTTGGAGGCAGTTCAGAGAAGGTTCACTCGGTTGATTCCAGGGATGAGGGGGTTGACTTAAGAGGAAAGGTTGAGTAGGTTGGGCCTCTATTCATTGGAATTCAGAAGAATGAGAGGTGATCTTATCGAAACGTATAAGATTATGACGGGGCTTGACAAGATGGATGCAGAGAGGGTGTTTCCACTGATGGTGGAGACTAGAACTATAGGGCACAATCTTAGAATAAGTTGCCACCCATTTAAAACAGAGATGAGGAGAAATTTATTCTCTGAGGGTTGTAAATCTCTGGAATTTTCTGCCGCAGAGAGCTGTGGACGTTGAATAAATTTAACAGAAATAGACAGTTTCTTAATCAATAAGGGGTTATGGGGAGCTGGCGGGGAAGTGGAGCTGAGTCCATGATCAGATCAGCCATGACCTTATTGAATGGCGGAGCAGGCTTGAGAGGCCGTATGGCCTACTCCTGTTCTCATTTCTTATGTTCTTATGGCTTGATAGCAAATGGAGTGAATCAAAATGGTTTAAGATTGGCTTCTCTGATGGTGGGGACCTCAGGAGGATATGGATCATTCACTCGGCACTTCTGGCTGAAGATGGTTGCAAACACTTCAGTCCTGTCTTTTGCACTCATGTCTTCTGCGTTTGGCATGCCAGGTTGCCACCTCATTTTTAGGTATACCTGGTGCTGCTCCTGGCATGCTCTTCGACACTTCTCATTGAACCAGGGTTGATTCGCTGGCTTGATGATAATGGTAGTGTGAGGGATATGCCGAGCCATGAGGCTACAGATTGTGATGGAATACAATTCTGCTGCTGCTAATTGCCCATACCGCCTCATGGATGCCCAGTTTTGAGCTGTTAAATCAATTCTGAATCTATCCCATTTTACACAGTGGTAGTGCCACACATACAATGGAGGGTGTCCTCAGTGTGAAGACGGAACTTTGTCTCCCCACGGCCTGTGCGATGGTCACTGCTACCAATGCTATCATGGACAGATGCATCTGCAACAGGTAGATTGGTGAGGACGAGGTCTTAGAGATTTTTCCTTCGTATTGGTTCTTTCACCACCTGTCACAAGCCCAGTCTGGCAGCTATGTCCTTCAAGACTCGGCCAGCTCAGTCAGTAGTGGTGGTACTGAGCCACCTTGGTGATGATCATTAACTGCCTCAAACGAGAGTATATTCTGTGCTCTTGCTACCCTCAGTGCTTCTTCCAAGTGGTGTTCAACATGGAGAAGTCCTGCTTCATCGGAGCGCAGTCGGTGGTAATCAGCAGGAGGTTTCCTTGCCCATGTTTGACCTGATGCCATGAGACTTTGTGGGGTCCGGAGACAATATTGCAGACTCTCAGGGCCAGGCCCTCCTGACTGTATACCCACCTCGGGTGGGTCTGTCCTGCCGGTGGGACAGGACATGCCAGGGACGGCGAGGGAGGAGTCTGGGACACTGGCTAAAAGGGATGTTTCTGTGTGTGCCCCTATGTCAGGCTGTTGCAGCTATTCCAATTTTGGCACAAGCTCCCAGATCGTGGTGTGGAGGATTTTGCAGGGTCAATTGGGCTGTTTGGTCCTTCTGGTTTTATTATTGAGGGGACGAACGCCTCCGACCTGAAAAAATATTGCAAAAGTACCTGGTGGTCACGGAGGCGCATTCGATTGCTGTACGTATGGAAATGTTGGAATCATGTGGGCCTGGACCACCAATCACTCTGCATTATTCTCATTGATAATAATGGGAACTCCGTTTGTATAAGTTCCCATTACGATCAATGAGAATAACCCACTAAAACAAGAAACACAACATGATAAATATGTGAGGTGTTTTTTAAATTTAAAATTAATTGAAATTAAAGTTAATTAACAGTTTTAGAAAAAAATATATTTTTTTGAATTTTTTTAATGTATTTTAATAGGGTTTAAAATAAACTTACCTTAATGGACAAGGTTTTTAAACATAAAAATGTATGATTAAATTTAATTTTTATATGTTTTAAAACGCTTTCGCTGTCAAAAGTAAGCTATGCGCCAGCTTTTACCAGGCATAAAAATTTGAAGGACATTTGCTGGGCATGAGTTGGGCAAATAGCCCACTCTCTCCCGTGCGGATATCTGTCTCCCGGGGATGCGGAGGATCTGTCGAGAGAAATCTTGATGGATTGGAAAAGCTGGTTTCGGCGCCTGCACGTCGCGCCCCGAAAACCGGCTTTTGTGAGGCCTCACCGAGTCCGTGCGCACTTTGTACACACACGACGAGGCCGGAATATTCAGCAGTTATTCTTTTTTGTAGCAGTTTAATACAAAGGAGTGGCTTGGTCGGCCATTTTAGAAGACAGTTAAGTGCCAAACAAAATCGATTTAAAAAAAAAGTATACAGAACCATTTACCAGTTATGTTGGTGTACAGTAATCAGTGTTAGTAAATTAAAATATTTAAAAGCTTTAAAACGTGCCTATTTGGTACCCTTGCGCCTAAAGAAAAAACAATTTAATTTTAAGAGCCTCCTCGAAGGCCTGCAAATGGTCACAATTAGTGGAAACTCGCCATGGCGATTAATTCAAGTGGCCAATTTTGCGAGCAGGGCCAGCTTCCAGCGTGATGTTTATAAATTAGCGCAAAAGATGGCAGAAACTCTATTTGCGCTTGAAATTACTCGATCTTTTGCACTGGTTTGGCCGAGTTGGGGCAAATTGTGCTGGAAATAGTGCAAACTGGCAGCAACTTCAGGCCAAGTTGTATTGGTTGCTTTTCACAAATATCCAACTTGATCTCCAATGATCCCAGATGTTTTTCTAAGGGCTGGCTGAAATTATCATTTTGAATTCCATGCTGGGACCAATTAAGATCTGGAGCACTGCCTTTGAGGCAGATTCAATCGTGGCTTTCAAAAGAGAACTGGATAAGCACTTGAAGGAAAAGATTTTGCAGGGATACACGAGAAAGGGCAGGGAGAGTGGGACTAGCTGATGTGCTCTTGCAGAGAGCTGGCATGGGCTCGATAGGCCGAATGGCCTCCTTCCGTGCTGTAACCATTCTTCTATGCAAGCTCACCGTGGCAATTTATGAATTTGAATTCAGTTAATTAAATAAATCTGGAAAAGAAAGCTTGTATCAGTAATGGTGAGCACAAAGCTATCGGATGTCATAAAAACCCAACTGGTTCACCAATACAAAAGCGGAATGTTCGCTAATATCATTTAGGGTCAAAGGCTGGGTATTGTGTAGAATGGGCCTATACTCTGTGGAGTTTAGAAGAATGAGAGAGGTGATCTCATTGAAACATACAAGAATCTGAAGGGGATTGACAGGGTAGATGCTGAGAGGTTGTGACCCCTGGAGGAGTGTCTAGAACTAGGGAGCACAGTCTCGGGAGAAGGGGTCGGCCTTTTAAGACTGAGATGAGGAGGAATTTCTTCACTCAGATGGTTGTGAATCTTTGGAATTCTCTGTCCCAGAGAGCTGTGGATGTGGAGTCTCTGAATATATTCAAGGCTGAGATAGATAGATTTATGGAGTCTAGGAGAATCGAGGGATATGGAGTTTGGGCGGGAAAGTGGAGCTGAGGTCGATGATCAGCCATGATCTTATTGAATGGCGGAGCAGGCTCGAGGGGCTGTAGGGCCTACTCCTGCTCCTATTTCTTATGTTCTCATGTTATTTTGCAGCGAGTGACTCACCACCTGACTCCCAAAGCCTTTCCATCATCTACAAAGCACAAGTCAGGAGTGTAATGGAATACATAGAAACATAGAAAATAGGTGCAGGAGTAGGCCATTCGGCCCTTCTAGCCTGCACCGCCATTCAATGAGTTCATGGCTGAACATTCAACTTCAGTACCCCATTCCTGCTTTCTCGCCATACCCCTTGATCCCCCTAGCAGTAAGGACCTCATCTAACTCCTTTTTGAATATATTTAGTGAATTGGCCTCAACAACTTTCTGTGGTAGAGAATTCCACAGGTTCACCACTCTCTGGGTGAAGAAGTTCCTCCGCATCTCGGTCCTAAATGGCTTACCCCTTATCCTTAGACTGTGACCCCTGGTTCTGGACTTCCCCAACATTGGGAACATTCTTCCTGCATCTAACCTGTCTAACCCCGTCAGAATTTTATATGTTTCTATGAGGTCCCCTCTCATTCTTCTGAACTCCAGTGAATACAAGCCCAGTTGATCCAGTCTTTCTTGATAGGTCAGTCCCGCCATCCCGGGAATCAGTCTGGTGAACCTTCGCTGCACTCCCTCAATAGCAAGAATGTCCTTCCTCAGGTTAGGAGACCAAAACTGTACACAATACTCCAGGTGTGGCCTCACCAATGCCCTGTACAACTGTAGCAACACCTCCCTGCCCCTGTACTCAAATCCCCTTGCTATGAAGGCCAACATGCCATTTGCTTTCTTAACCGCCTGCTGCACCTGCATGCCAACCTTCAATGACTGATGTACCATGACACCCAGGTCTCTTTGCACCTCCCCTTTTCCTAATCTGTCACCATTCAGATAATAGTCTGTCTCTCTGTTTTTACCACCAAAGTGGATAACCTCACATTTATCCACATTATACTTCATCTGCCATGCATTTGCCCACTCACCTAACCTATCCAAGTCGCTCTGCAGCCTCACAGCATCCTCCTCGCAGCTCACACTGCCACCCAACTTAGTGTCATCCGCAAATTTGGAGATACTACATTTAATCCCCTCATCTAAATCATTAATGTACAGTGTAAACAGCTGGGGCCCCAGCACAGAACCTTGCGGTACCCCACTAGTCACTGCCTGCCATTCTGAAAAGTACCCATTTACTCCTACTCTTTGCTTCCTGTCTGACAACCAGTTCTCAATCCATGTCAGTACACTACCCCCAATCCCATGGTGCAGCTCCAATAACACTCAAGAAGCTCGACACTATTCAGGACCAGCAGTCCGCTTGATCGGGACCGTAACCATTTATTCCCTCCACTGCTGGCACAACGTGACTGTGTACCATCTACAAGATGCACTGTAGCAACTTGCCAAGGCTTCTTTGACAGCACCTTGCAAAATCTCTAACACCGACAAAGTAGCAGGCGCATGGATTCAAGACACACCATCCTGACTTGGAAATATATTGACATTTCTTCATCGTCGCTGATTAAAAATCTTATAAATTCCTATCTTCGCCACAGGGACTGCAGCTATTGAAGACGGTGGCTCACCACCACCTTCTCGAGGGCAATTAGGGATGGGCAATAAATGCTGGCCTCGCCAGCGATGCCCACATTTCGTGGATGAATAAAAAAAATAAAATTTCTCAGTTCTTGTACTGGATGAGTAGAAATTTCATCCAACGAAATATTAGCCATTGTCTTCGGTCCGCATCACAATGTACCCTAGCCATCGACTCCATTCCTCTCCCTGACAACTGTCTGAAGCTGAACCAGACCGCTTTCAACCTTGGTGCCATATTTACCCCGAGATGAGCTTCTGACCACATATCCGGGCCATCACTATGACCACCTATTTCCACTATGTAACTCTGTCCCTGCCTCAGCTCATCTGCTGCTGAAATCCTTACCATGCCTTTGTTACCTCTGGACTTGACTATTTCAGTGCACTCCTGGCTGGCCTCCCACATTCTACCCTCTGTAAACTTGTTATCTAAAACTCTGCTGCCCGTATCCTAACTCGCACCCAAAGTCCTGTTCACCCATCACCCCTGTACTCACTGACTCCCGATTAAGCAATGCCCCATTTTAAAATGCTAATCCTTGTTTTCAAATCCCTCCATGACCTCGCCCCTCCCTATCTCTATAATCCTCAGAGATATCTGCGCTCCTCCAATTCTGGCCCCTTGAGCATGCCCGATTTTAATCGCTCCACCATTAGCGGCTGTGCCTTCAGCTAAACACCCTAAGCTCTGGAATTCCCTCCCTAAAACCTCTTCATCTCTATTTCCTTCTTTAAGACACCACTTAAAACCTCTCTCTTCGACCAAGCCCCTGCTCTAATATCTCATGTGGCTCGGTGTCAAATTTTGTCAAAATTTCCTGTGAAACGCTATATAAAACACAAGTTGTTGTTGTTGTTATACTGAAATAATGCTCCAGAACTATAAGATGACAAAGACAAATTGACAATATTTATTCAATTTTAGCCATTATGGCCTTGTTTATACATTCCAAAATAACATATATCTAATATTGGACTCATCTATCCTTCACCACATTCTGTGCATTTCAACTTTTTTTTTTTAAACCCATTTTAATTTTTATTAATGACCTTACTTTTTTGTTTCCTTCTCATTTCCCCAGTAACTCTGATCTGTTTCCAGCGTAAAGATCAATTCAGTCTCCAAAATCAATAGGACTTTGATAAGCCGGTCAGATCCGTTGACTTGTTCTTTCCAGAAATCGACCCAGTCCCGACAATCTCATCCACCAAGAGCAGGTTGCTTGCCACGGCCGTGCAGGTATGGATCAGCTGATGCTTGACACAAGCACTGTCCCATATTGGGGTCTCCCAGTCTACGATCAACTCACCTGAGGATAAGTCAATGCCCACTGGGATGGTCGTCTGCTTTTCGGTGCTCAGGGCCTTCGACACAATCTCTTGAGGGTCATAGCCAGCATTCTGAGCCAGTGTCTTTGGAATGATCAGGATGGCGTCGATAAAAGCTTGAAAGCCAAATCGTGCGCTGCCTTTGACCTTATCTTTATAGCCCATTAATTGACTTGCGATACGTATTTCCACCGCTCCAGCTCCTGGCATGGCAGCGCCGTCCTCGATGGTGTGCTTTACAGCTTGCATCCCATCTCGAATGGCATCCTTGATCTGGGTGACCGTGTGCTTGTTGGGCCCTTTGACCAGCACGGTGACGGACTGGGGGTTGTGGCACCTCTCGAAGAAGGTGAACTTGCTGTCTCCCAGTGTCTCCTCGTACACCAGCCCCGCGTGGCCCAGGACCTCCTGGGTCAGACCCTCCAACGAGTTCACCAGCAGCCCCCCGCAGGCCAGCGGCAGCCTCTCCATAGTCCTCCTCTTGGCCCTCCGCAGCGCCACGATGCCCTCCTTGGCCAGCCTCGCCAGCGCCAGCGGGTCGATGCCCTGCTGGTTGACCACGACAAAGCCTTTGCCAGAGTCGCCGCACGCCTCCCTCTTCAGCGCCATGATCCGCTCCACCTTCTGCTCCACAAAGCGCCGCTCGGCTTCCGCCAGCTTCTCCCGCTCCTCGGCGTTCTTGTAAAAGAAGCCGGAGTCCACCTGGGTCTTCTGGAGCTCCAGGGGCACGCTCATGGTGAGGATGTAGGCGTCCTCCACCCGTTTCTGCATGTCGGGGTGGCGAGCTCCGTGGTCCAAGACCAGCCCTTTCACCAGCAGCGTGTCGCAACTCGTCTGGTGCTGCATCTCCACCACCTCCACCAGCTTGAGGTCAATGGGCTTCCTGGGGCGGTACACACATGCCACCGCCGCCAGCACCACATCGGTCAGGAGATCTGCCAACTCTGGGTGGACCTTGGTGCCAAGCGAGGTCCGTGCCACCTTCCTGCTGATGGCGTCATCCTCGTCTTCCCACAGTTCGTCCAAGCAGTCAATGGCCTCTCGCTTGGCCAGCTCCAAGCCCTGTACTATGAGCCGAGGGTGGACTCCCTCCGAGATGTAGCGTTCGGCCTGCTTCAGCAGCTCCCCGATGACCAGCACGGCCGAGGTGGTGCCGTCTCCGACCGTGTCGTCCAGAGCCGCCACCGCCCGGGCGATGAACGAGGCGCTGGGGTGTTGGAGCTGCATCTCACGGAGCAGGACACCGCCGTCTTTGGTCAACCTGATGTCCCCAGCGCCAGAAACCAGCATCTTCAACGTGCCCTTGGGTCCCAGGTTTGTCTTGAGCAGTTCCTGCAGCGCTCTGGCCGCACACACGTTAACACCGAGGGCTGCCCCCGCTTTCCTCTTCAGGGACATCATTAAAAAGTGTCGGGGGAAGACGCTCGGCTCTCTGTAATTTCTGCTGGTGGGTGTGGTCACACTCTGAATTTGCAAGTCAGTTTCCGGGCAGCGCCTCTCTCGGTTAAAACCGTGTTGCCTCAGTGGAGTTGTGGTTGCAGAGAGCAACCCCGGTACTTAAATTGCTTCCCCTTTCATTATATTCTTTATCAGATACATTCTTTCCCCCTTTGCATGTGCAACATGGCTGCAAATCTGACAGGGCTCCAGTCACCAACAAACTTTGAACTCCGAAGCGTGATGATGTTATTGGCCCACTTCAGCCAAAGGTCAACCAGTCATATCGGCAAACGCAAGTTTATTGGAAACTCTTCAGCTGAATTCTCGGGCTGCAAGTGGCAATTGTGTAATGCAAGCGTTTAAAGTGCAAGGTTTTTTAATCACGAGAAGTGTATGAAGTGGAAACCAATAATTGCATAAAGCAAAAAGCTGAGCAGCTGCTAATGTTTGAGCGTGATACCCGTCCACCTGTCCCCTTGCAGGGGCCATTTATTTAAAGTGCAAGTCGCCTCGGGGAAATCCCCTCCGTGCCTTTCAGTTCTGCGGGGAGGGGTTTCCTGTACGGGCTGCTCCTGCACACGCTCATCCTCGTCTGCCGTCCGGACACGCCATGGTGCACCGTCTTGCCGTCCGGAGGAGGCGGGGGTCCCCGATGGAGTGCACTCTACGCGGGAGTTCTCCCACTATTTATCGGGGACTTGGCCTGGAGGGTGGTGCACGGAGCAGTCCCGTGCAATAAGTTTTTAAGCCGGTTCACGGGCTCCCAGGCTGCCTGCAATTTCTGCGGTCTGGAAGAGTCCATGTTCCACTTTTTTATTGAATGCACGAGGTTGCAGCCCCTGTTCCATTATTTAAAGGGGCTGCTCCTCAATTTCTGGCTGCACTTCAGTCCCACACTCCTGATCTTTGGGCACCCAGTGCGGAGGGGAGCGGGCAGGTCCGAGGGCCGCCTCGTAGGACTGCTCCTGGGCACGGCCAAGGGTGCCATCAGCCGGTCCAGGCAGCGGGCGGTCGAGGGGGTCGTTCAACCCGACTGCCTGCCTCTCTTCCGCGTGTACATCCGCGCCAGGGTGTCCTTGGAGATGGAGCACGCTCGCGGCCATCCGTGAGAGGTGGGCACCAGAGGGACTGGAGTGCATCATCGCGCCCGGCAACCAAATTTTAATTTGATTTTATATGTTTTAAAGTTTAACTTGTTTTAATTGCCGAGTTTTAATGTCCCCTTCCCCTTTTATAGGGGGCCCTTGTGTGTGTTTTAGTGCCCCCAAAAAAAGCAAAAAAACCCACAAAAAACACAACCCCCCCCCCCAATAAAAAGGGCATTCAGAAACATAAGAACATAAGAATTAGGAACAGGAGTAGGCCATGTAGCCCCTCGAGCCTGCTCTGCCATTCAACAAGATCATGGCTGATCTGGCCGTGGACTCAGCTCCACTTATCCGCCCGGTCCCCGTAACCCTTAATTCCCTTATTGGTTAAAAATCTATCTCTCTGTGACTTGAATACATTCAATGAGCTAGCCTCAACTTCTTCCTTGGGCAGAGAATTCCACAGATTCACAACCCTCTGGGAGAAGAAATTCCTTCTCAACTCGGTTTTAAAAATTGGCTCCCCAGTATTTTGAGGCTGTGCCCCCTAGTTCTAGTCTCCCCGACCAGTGGAAACAACCTCTCTGCCTCTATCTTGTCTATCCCTTTCATTATTTTAAATGTTTCTATAAGATCACCCCTCATCCTTCTGAACTCCAACGAGTAAAGACCCAGTCTACTCAATCTATCATCATAAGGTAACCCCCTCATCTCCGGAATCAGCCTCGTGAATCGTTTCTGTACCCCCTCCAAAGCTGGTATATCCTTCCTTAAGTAAGGTGACCAAAACTGCATGCAGTACTCCAGGTGCGGCCTCACCAATACCCTATACAGTTGCAGAAGGACCTCCCTGCTTTTGTACTCCATCCCTCTCGCACTGAAGGCTAACATTCCATTCGCCTTCCTGATTACCTGCTGCACCTGCAAACTAACTTTTTGGGATTCATGCACCCCCAGGTCTTCTGCACCATTCAAATAATATTCCCTTTTACTGTTTTTTTCCCCAAGGTGGATGACCTCACACTTTCCGACATTGTATTCCATCTGCCAAACCTTAGCCCATTCGCTTAACCTATCTTAATCTCTTTGCAGCCTTTCTGTGTCCTCTACACAACCCACTTTCCCACTAATCTGTGTAATTGTGTCATCTGCAAATTTTGTTACACTACACTCTGTCCCCTCTTCCAGGTCATCTATGTATATTGTAAACAGTTGTGGTCCCAGCACCGATCCTGTGGTACACCACTAACCACCGATTTCCAACCCGAAAAGGACCCATTTATCCCGACTCTCTGCTTTCTGTTTGCCAGCCAATTCTCTATCCATGCTAATACATTTCCTCTGACTCTGCGTACCTTTATCTTCTGCAGTAACCTTTTGTGTGACACCTTATCGAATGCCTTTTGAAAATCTAAATACATCACATCCATCGGTACACCTCTATCCACCATGCTCGTTATATCCTCAAAGAATTCCAGTAAATTAGTTAAACATGATTTCCCCTTCATGAATCCATGCTGCGTCTGCTTGATTGCACTATTCCTATCTAAGTGTCCCGCTATTTCTTCCTTAATGATAGTTTCAAGCATTTTTGGAGTGTCCCCCAGATCAGGGGCACTGTAATTGTTTAATTTATTGTTTCCAACAAAAAGAGTTGTTTAAAGTGCACAACTAAAATAGTTGAACTAGCAATGTGCAGTGTGATTGTTAAACCTTTGCTAATACTGCTACAACTACACTGAGAGTGAGAGTGAACCCGTCCTCCTGCCTCACATTTCTCATCTGCGCCCAGGGTGGCATTTATTTTTGATGGGCAACCTCTTTGGGGGGGGGGGGCACACTTGTTACGGCAACTTTCAGAAACCAACAACTTTATTTTGGTTTTGCTGTCTGAAGTTGGTGCACAACAAGCAAGGGATGGGAAACATGTTGCTGGACTAGTAATCCAGAGGCCAGGACCAATAATCCGGAGACACGCGTTCAAATCCCATCAGGGCAGCTGGGGAATTTAAATTCAGTTAATTAAATAAATCTGGAATTTAAAAAAAAGCTAGGATCAATAATGACCATGAAACTACCGGATTGTCAGAAAAACCCAACTGGTTCACTAATGTCCTTTAGGGAAGGAAATCTGCCGTCCTTACCCGGTCTGGCCTATATGTGACTCCAGACCCACAGAAATGTGGTTGACTCTTAACTTCCCTCTGAAATGGCCTGGCAAGTCACTCAGTTGTACCAAACAAAGTCAGCACGGTGAGAATATCTTCACCACATGGACTGCAGTGTTTCAAAAAGGTAGCTCACCACCACCTGCTCAAGGGGCAATTAGGAACGGGCAATAAATGCTGGCCTTGCCAGCGATGCCCACATCCCAGGAATGAATAAATAAAATAAAAAATGATATCTGATTGGTTCCACTCCCACCCTACAACCTGCCCTGCCCTGACAGGCTTTGAATGACTGACTACTCACAACTTGAGCCTCCTCGGGGAAATCTCCTCTGTGCCTTTCAATTCTGCGCGGAGGGGTTTCCTGTACGGGCTGCTCCTGCACACTCTTCACCTTGCCATCCTCGTCTGCCGTCCGGACACGCCATGGCGTACCATCCTGCTGTCCGGAGGAGGTGGGGGTCCCCGATGGAGTGCACTCTACGCGGGAGTCCTCCCAGTATTTATCGGGGACTTGGCCTGGAGGGTGTTGCACGAAGCAGTCCCGTGCAATAAATTTCTAAGCCGGTTCACGGGCTCCCAGGCCGCCAGCAATTTCTGCGGTCTGGAAGAGTCCGTGTTCCATGTTTTTATCGAATGTGTGAGGTTGCAGCGCCTATTCCATTATTTGAAGGGGTTGCTGCTCAGGTTGTGATGGCACTTCAGTCCCACACTCCTGATCTTTGGGCACCCTGTGCGGAGGGGAGCGGGTAGGTCCGAGGGCCTCCTCGTAGGACTGCTCCTGGGCACGGCCAAGGGTGCCATTAGCCGGTCCAGGCAGCGGGCGGTTGAGGGGGTCGTTCAGCCCGACTGCCTGCCTCTCTTCCGTGCATACATCCGCGCCAGTGTGTCCTTGGAGATGGAGCACGCGGTGTCCACCGGTACGCTCGCGGCCTTCCGCGAGAGGTGGGCGCTGGAGGAACTGGAATGCATCATTACCCCTGGCAACCAAATTTTAATTTGATCATTTAAGTTTAAAGTTTAATTTGTTTTTATTGCCGGGTTTCAGCCAGGGGGCACTTGTATAATTTCTGTTTTTAGTGCCCTAAAAAACCCTCCACACCCTCCCCCCCCCCCGCAAAAGAAAGGGGCACTGGAAAAAAAATATTTTGGAGTGTGACCCCCCTTGCAGGGGGTGTTTGTTTAATGTGCAAAACTAAAATAGTTGAATGATTGATTTGTGGATACTAACTCATTCTCAATGGCAGTGTGGAAGCTGATAATTTCTTGTAAGACACTGACAAACTGATATGAGTTGAAACACTGACTGTTAAGTTTAAACAGCTGATGGTTGACTGGTATGATAGAAAGAACTAGAGTGCCTTTTGCAATCTCAGGATGTCCCAAAGCGCTTTACAGCCAATAAAGTACTTTTTTTGAAGTGCAGTCACTGCAGGAAACACAGCAGCCAATTTGCGCACAGCAAGCTCCCACAAACAGCAATGTGATAATGACCAGATAATCTGTTTTTATTGAGGGACAGGGCACAGGGGATAACTCCCCTGCTCTTCTTAACTGCGGGATCTTTCACATCCACCTGAGAGAGCAAACGGCACCTCGGTTTATTGTCTCACCTGAAAGGCGGCACCTCCGACAGTGTAGCACTCCCTCAATACTGCACTGGAGTGTGAGCCTAGATTTATGTGCTCAAGTGGGATTATGAACCCACAACCTTCTGACTCAGAGGCGAGGGTGCTACCCACTGAGCCACAGCTGACACTGAACCATGATTGCACTCTTTACCTACCAGTTTGAAGCCAGTCATCATCATAGGCATTCCCTCGGAATCGAGGAAGACTTGCTTCCACTCCCAAAGTGAGTTCTTTGGTGGCTGAATAATCCAATACGAGAGCCACAGACCCTGTTACAGGGTGAAGGGGTGGGTGGGGCTGGTTTTCCGCGCGCTCCTTCTGCTGCCTGCGTTTGACCTCTTCACGCTCTTTGCGTTGAGACTCGAAGAGCTCAACGCCCTCCCGGATGCACTTTCTCCACCTAGGCCGGTCTTCGGCCAGGGTCTCCCAGGTGTCAGTGGGGTTGTTGCACTTTATCAGGGAGGCTTTGAGGGTGTCCTTGTAACGTTTCTGCTGCCCACCTTTGGCTCGTTTACCATGAAGGAGCTCTGCATAAAGCATTTCCTCAGGGAGTTCGTGTCTGTCATGCGAACTAAGTGGCCTGCCCAGCGAAGCTGATCGAGAGTGGTCAGTGCTTCAATGCTGGGGATGTTAGCCTGGACGAGGACGCTGATGTTGGTGCGCCTGCCCTCCCAGGGGATTTGTAGGATCTTGCGGAGACATCATTGGTGGTATTTCTCCAGTGACTTGAGGTGCCTTCAAGCCAGTACCTGCAATAAAACAACACCTTTAATTTACTTTCATCAGGAGAGTATATATTTTTAAACTAAGAGGAATGACGGCCACTCCCAATTAATGACATTTGCCACAACTGGACTGTCATGTATTCTACTGTCATTGCAATCCATTTATAAACTGACCTAAGTTGTACACTGTGTGAATACTGACCACTAGGTAGTGAACTTGTGGGAGACGCTCCTAATCTGGACTTTCAGGCACAAAAGGGGAAGCTCCACCCATCTTCGGCACTTCAGTGCTGGCTAATAAAGGACTGGTCACAGAGTGACCTTCTCTCGAGTATGGGCCTCGTGTCCATTTATACTGTATAGTAAGGACTTATTGGCGACGAGAAACTGGGATTTAAACTACGCGAGCATGGCCACTAGCAGCACAGACGAGAGGTACTGTGTTGGTGATGATTGGGATGATTTTATTGAGAGACTACAGCAAAGTTTTGTCACTAAGGAATGGCTGGGACAGGATTCGGCCGACAAATGCAGGGCTCATCTCCTGACGGTTTGTGGATCCAGGACGTACTCCCTGATGAAGGACCTCCTAGCACCAGAGAAGCCAACAGACAAGACTTTTGAAGAGCTCAGTAAGTTGATCGGGGAACACTTTAAACCCGTGAGCAGCATGCACATGGCGAGACACCGGTTTTACACGCACCGGCGGCGAGAAGGGCAAAGCGTTCCAGACTTCGTGGCAGATCCGGCGACTGGCGAGCCTATGTAAGTTCCCAGATGCATGTAGAGCGGAGATGCTGTAAGTTTTTTTTATTGAGGGCATCGGGCACACTGGGGTTTTCAGGAAACTGATTGAGACCAAAGACTTGACCCAGGAAACGGCGGCTTTGATGGCCCAGACATTTATCTCAGGGGAGGAAGAGACCAGAATGATGTTTGACAAAAATCTTGGTTTAAATGCAGCACATGGACAGGGAGTCAACATTGTTAACGCGGCACACAGTTCTCCAGGCAGACAGGGGCAATCGGACATGCCCGGGCATGTAGTCGAACCCAAAGGGGGAATTCAACAGAGACAATGGCTAGCTGAACGGCGATTCATGCCATTGCAAGGGACAATGCGGCCCATAATGGGGCCATCAACACCTGTTAATGTTGTGCTTAAGGACAGTTACAGAGATAGTCAGAGACGATCGAAAGGTAATGGACTTTTTGTTTCCAACAATGGCTCATGTTGGAGGTGTGGAAGCAAATACCCAGCCAGAACTTGCAGGTATCAGCAATATACCTGCAGAAATTGCAATGTCAGCGGTCACTTGGCGCATATGTGCAGGAAACCTGTAGCCAGGTTGATGTACGAGGCGGACGGGCCCGATGTAAGTCCTAGGAGGCCAAATGGACACTGGGGGAAATCGCTGGAAGCTGAAGTTCAGCGAGTTCATGTGGAGCACATATACAGTTCATACACCAGGACGCCACCGATAATGATGAAAGTGCTCCTCAATGGCATCCCAGTATCAATGGAGCTAGACACCGGGGCCAGCAGTCTCTGATGAGTATCAAACAGTTCGACAAGTTGTGGGCGTCCAAGGCCAGGAGGACAAAATTATTGTCGATTGACGCACAGCTACGGACATATACAAAGGAGATCATTCCGGTGCTAGGCAGCGCCACGGTAGTCGTGGCCCACAAAGATTCGGAGAACAGGTTGCCACTCTGGATTGTCCCGGGGGACGGTCCCGCACTGCTGGTGAGGAGTTGGCTTGCTGTCATGAACTGGAAATGGGGCGATGTCAATGCAATTTCTTCTGTGGAGCAAATATCATGCTCACAGGTCCTGGACAAATGTGACTCACTATTTCAACCCGGCATTGGCACTTTCATGGGGACCAAGGTAGTGATTCACATAAACCCGGACGCCAGGCCAGTACACCACAAGACCAGAGCGGTGCCGTACGTGACCAAGTGGATCTGCACCTTCGCCCCGGAAAAGTTTCCAATGCCTGGCTCAAAAAGGGAAGGAAATTTGTTAAGAACCTGAGTACATGAGGCCTCATCGACATGTGATAGCGCTCGGATGTCATCCCAGTCCCAGCGGATTTTGCCCAGCCAGCTCTTTCCAAGCAGTGTGGGGCCATCGCCCGGGACAATTGAGAGTGGCAGTTTATGCACCGTGCCCTTGTAGGTGACCTTGACCATGGCACTGCCCAGGACAGTGATAAGCTCTTTGGTGTACGTTCTCAGTTTCGTGTGGATGGAGCTCAGGGCTGGTCTGAGTGCCTTGTTGCACCACAGTCTCTCAAACATCTTTTTCCCCATGATGGATTGGCTAGCGCCAGTGTCCAGTTCCATAGCTACGGGGTAAGCCATTCAATTTTACGTTTAGCTTTATAGGTGGACATTTCGTCGAACTTCGTGTACTTCAGCATCTGCCTCCTCTCTCTCAGGCTCGAAATTGCTTTGATCCACCATGGACCGATCTTCTTCTGCCACGTGGTGGTTAGCAGGTTTTGCAGAGCTTGCAGCTCGTTTGCAAGCTCGTTGGAGGTGCCCCATTGTTCCACAGCTCTTGCAAACATACCCTTTGACGTGGCATGAATAGGCTGAATGGAAGCCTTCACAACGCCAACAAGGTGTGAATTGCCTTCCGTTCATCCATTGTTGGGGACTCTGAGTCATTTGGGTCACCTGAGGCCTGCTGGCAGTTGCAGAAACGTGGGTTCTGCCCTGTACATTCCTGCACAGTTCCAGTTAATTTATGAACATTGCTCGCACTTGTGTGCTGAGAGATTTGTTTGGTGTTATCACTGGTGGACATAAATGCCTGTGCTATCGCAATGGCCTTACTGAGGGTCGGTGTCTCTGCAGTCAAAAGTTTTCGTAGGATGATCTCGTGGCCAATGCCCAGTACAAAAAAGGCTCTGAGCTTTTGCTCCAGTTAGCCATCAAACTCACATTGTCCTGCAAGTCGCCTTAGCTCGGCGACGTAGCTCGCCACTTCCTGACCTTCAGATCGCTGGCACGTGTAGAGCCAATACGTCGCCATCAGCATGCTCTCCCTCGGGTTAAGATGCTCCCGAACCAGTGTACACAGCTCCTCATACGACTTATCTGTAAGTTTCACCGGAGCCAGAAGATTCTTCATGAGGCTGTAGGTCAGTGCCCCGCAGACTGTGAGGAAGACCGCTCTCCTTTTTGCAGCGCTTCCTTCTCCGTCCAGCTCGTTGGCTACAAAGTACTGGTCTAGCCGTTCGACATAGGCTTCCCAGTCCTCACCCCCCGAGGACTTCTCCAGGATGCCCACAGTTTGCTGCATCTTTGTGTTGGATTCGTATACTCGTCGTCAGTTATTGTGTTCCTAACACAGATGAGAGTGCACACAGAGAGGTTAAAGTAACAGTGACCTCAGTCTTTATTAAGACACTCCAGAGTGAGGAACAGGCCTTAGGGACCGGCTTATACACAGTGCTCCCAAGGGATGCTGGGATTCCTTGGGTCTTCAGGGGATGCACTCCCTGGTGGCGGAACATGGGAGTGCATGCTTTACAGATACACAACACAATCCATGTCCGGACCGGGGTCAAGCAGGGTTGCGTCATCACGCCAACCCTCGTCTCACTCTTCCTCGCTGCCATGCTCCACCTCACACTCAACAAGCTCCCCTCTGGAGTGGAACTAAACTACAGAACGAGTGGGAAGCTGTTCAACCAACCACAATCATCACACTGAACGCTGACACTGCTCGCCTGAGATCCTCGAACTCCAGCCTCCCTGACCCCAATCTCCCTCACCACCGATTTCCCTCCTCCGATGTCCTGATCCCTCCCACCACCGAAGCCCATGATCCCCACCCTGGCCACCAATCACTTACTTGTGGGCCACTCCAGTACAAGCAGCGGTCCAAACATCCGGCAACTTTCCTACACGGCCTCCTGCACCAGCGCCGTCTCTCTGTCAATACGCTCCTCGGGCCTCACCATTTGTGTGGTGGGTAATCAGCCTGCACAGGGTGGGGATTTCTACCACTGCCAGTTTGTAAATCGCAGAGCCAGCTGACAACTGGTGTGATTTGTTTAGGTTTCAGGGAGACAAAGACATTTAACTTTCTTTCCCACTCGTCTTTTATTGACCTTTATTGACATCATGGAACTAATGAATATTTCTTATCTCAGTTCTCTCCTTTATCATACAATGCATTATTTTAACAACCTGTTATTTTAACCTTCTTTGCCTAGGTCCGTCAGGCTCAGAATTAATTGCTTTGATTTCCATGTCTCCAAACAACACAATTTTTTCTGCTTTGCCCCTATTCTTACACCCAGTTTGTTTACCACCAGTTTTTTTCCACATCTGATTGTTAACCAATGCACAAGGTCTGTTCAGCGGTTGATTATTTTTACCTCATTGGAGCTGTTACAACATTCTTCCTTTGCAACTTGAGAAACCCAGCACGAGATTCTAACCATTCACTGAATCACTTCTCCATTTTACAACACGGCATGTTATCCCATTTACACAGCGGGCCCAGAATTCCACATGGACTTTTTTTGGCGCAGTTGTAGATGTACGTCCGATTTTTTTAGTGGCCCGACTGCACCCCAAAAAAAAGTTTCGCCGGCATAATCTTTCATTTTGGAGCGGCACATATTGTCTTTAAGCTCTGTGGGTGGAGCTTAAGGTCTGCGTCGAAAAACTGAGGTTGCCAGGGTAACGAGGGACGCTCTGAAGGGCTGAGGCACAAATAAAGCAGTTCTTCTTTGTAAAATAGATCACGAAGTGAGACTTGGGACAACAGACTGAAATCTCAATATATGAAACAATATGAAATTCCTTGATTCTTTTTTTCGCATTTATAGATTTTTTTTCACCTCTACAGTGCCGGTACCACTGCAATCCCGGCCCGCATCTAACCCTGCCGTGTCTTCAGCTCCGCTGAAGCAATGGCGCCTTCTCTGCGCCGATTTCCTTAAGTGTCGGGAAGGTTTTTCAGAAGGGTGCAGTGCGGCATTTTAGAAAAAAATCGTACTTGACTAAACTCGCATAAATGGCCAGAAATGGTGCACCTGGCAGGTTCCGCCCCCAGTGACTTAAACAAATCTGGAACGAAAAAAAATTGGACGTACCGACTTTGGGACAGAAACTTTGGCGAAACTTGCAGATTTTAGTCTGTTCCAAAAAAAAACAGCGTAGGCCAAAAAAACGGCGCAGAATGGTGGGGAAAATTCAGCCCGACTTTTTAGGAGATCTGTTTCACCTTATTGTTCATTACATGCCAGCAGTAAACATTAGGGTGGAACCTCCGTCTGCCTCTTCCAAAGCAAATGACAGCTAGGGGGCAGAGCTAGGATTGGGGGCTTCTCAAGCCACGAGTTCACACCCCTCTGATTCCAGTGGAACCCAGTATAGTAGAGGCAGCCAGTACAGCAACTGAGCGGAGGCATAGGTAGAGGCACAGTTTTGGTCTCCTTTATATGAGGAAGGATATACTTGCGTTAGAGGCTGTGCAACGAAGGTTCACTGCGAGAAGAGGGTTGCCCTATGAGGAGAGAGCTTGAGTGGATGGTGCCTCTACTGTCTGGGGTTTAGAAGAATGAGAGGTGATCTCACTGAAACATGCAAAATTCTGAGGGGGTTTATTGACAGGGTAGATGCTGAGAGGTTGTTTCCCCCGGGGAGTCTAGAACTAGGGGGGCACAGTCTCAGGATAAGGGGTTGGCCATTTAAGACTGAGATGAGAAGGAATTTCTTCACTCAGAGGGTTGTGAATCTCTGGAATTCTCTGCCCCAGAGGGCTGTGGATGCTGAGTCTCTGAGTATATTCAAAGTTGAGATCGATAGATTTTTAGACCCTAGGGAAATCAAGGGATATGGAGATCAGGCGGGAAAGTGGAGTTGAGGTCGATGATCAACCATGATCTTATTGAATGATGGAGCAGGCTCGAGGGGCCGCATGGCCTCCTTCTGCTCCTAATTATTCCGTTTTTATGTAACGAGGACTTACGTGGGCCCCACCGCTGGCCTGATCTGCAGCCCCAAAAAGTTTTTGAATTTTATTTTTAAAAGTCTACAGATTGGCTACCTTGCTCAGGGGAGCCAATGGGACCATTTCTAGAATGGGGTGAGGGGTACGACAAGAGCCCAGGCAACCTTCCCCGTCCACATCCCCTAAAGACAGGCAGACGCTAGAGTTTCCAGTAGGCATTGGCCGGAGAGCATTCGAGCTATGTCCAAAGTGGCGCTTGCGCCCGTTTCACTCAGGCTAACGGGATTTCTTCCCGAATACCCGCAGTATCCGCATAGTCCAACAGGTTCAGCGCAGGAAGGCACCCCTGGAATCCTGAACCAGGCAATTTGAGCGACAGTGTTTAGTGTATCGGAACTTAAAAACAGGGAAAGAAATACCCTACAGTGCGGGGAAAACATTTAGCTTGAAGAGTAAAACGTGCTTGCTGGGCCAAAGCTCACTGGAAAAGTCATGGCAAGTTCACAACACACACTGTTATTAACGCGCAAATCCTCCAGCAAGCTCAGAGGATGAAGAGATACGGTGTGAGTTACTAATTTCAAAAACTCGCTGGTCGATTTACACTGCTTCACCATTTGCTTTGCAAAAACGGCATCTCGTCCTTAGTCTCCCCGTTATTTTTAAGATCTTGCTGAATTTGCACATTAATTGACCATTAAACTCGCCGCAGAAAGTTAGGGCAGGTAATTAACAGCGCAAGTACCCTTTTAATGACGCTTTAATTGTTAATGCATTGCCAATCAACCCCTCCGACTCAGAAAGGGAACAGTTTAAACTGTGGAGTCTCATTCCTGCATGTAGTAAATTGTTGTTGGAAATTTTAAAAATTGGCAACATTTTTATCTTGATTTTTTTTTTGAAATTTTCATTTCTACCTCTCTTTTCTCTCTCTTTTAATTCAATTTTTCTTTCCCTCTTTATTTCTCTTTCTGTACCTGATTTTACTCTAATTCATCCTCCTGCTCTGTCATTGTCCTCATTTTTTTTCTCAATCCTAAAATCTCTTTGGTTAAGGATTGCTCACTAAGGCTCCAGATGCCCCGTTATCAGCTCACAATTCCAGAAAGTTACGGCGCAAAAGTATTTTGAGCTTAAGGGTGCAGGAAAAGTCTAACTAATGCCGCATGCCGCGAGATGCCTCGTTCCAGCATGGTGGCACAATGACTATTTGTGTTGGTGATGGACAAGTGCTCTTTATTAAATAGTGCTTTGCAACCTGTTTTTGCTTGAGTTGGAAAAAGACCCGCATTAATGTTGTTACAATTACTTCCTGCACAAATATCAGATGTATATTGTGGCCCGTAATTTGCAACCCTTACGGCTGCGTACGAGGTGTGTACATGCCCGTAAGGACCGCACAAGTTCCGGGTTTTCCCGTGCGAAGCGCATATGCTAAAATCCGGAACTTGTGACCTGTCAAAAATCTTCTTGACAGATCCAACACGTCCCCAGGAAAAGGGCATCCACGGGCGGAGAATTGTGCCATTTGCCCACCTTCTGCCCAGCGAACGCCCATGAAATTCTTACGCCTGGTAAAAGAGGGTGTAAGACCTGCTGCTACCAGCGTAAGAGTTTAAATGAAGCTAAAAATCAGTTTTTAAAAATTACTTGCACATTAAAAAACCTGTGTAATAAGGTAAGATTACTATTATTCCCTATAAAACATTTTATTTTTCAAAAAATTACATTTTTGTTTTAAATATGGCATTAAATGACATTTTAATTAATTTTAAATATGGTAATTAAATTAAAAAAATTAAATAAGTAAATTAAAAAAAAATTTATTTGATGTGTAGATGTATTTTTTGGGGGTTTTCCCATTCATGCTTATAGGGTTTCCATACATACGTAATCCCCATAAGCATGAATGGACATTGCCTTCTTTCAGTCATTGGGCCGGCCCATGTGATCCCAGCGACGCTTGCGAACCACCTGCGCCCCGGAGATACGTGGGCTCTACCTGCGGGTATGCGGAGAGGCCCAGGACCACGAGTCTCCGTACCTCCCGGACTCCCAGGCATAGCAGGCTTTTTATTTGCGGATCGGACGCATTTCCCGCAGGAAGCTTCCCGCCACGTGTTTTGTCGCTACTTACAACACCGCGTTGAGTATTTGTGGTAAGATTCGATAGTGCAGTGCTGATGTTACTGGACCAGTAATCCAAAGACAAATGCATGGCAGGTGCGGTATACTGTGGATAAATGTGAGGTTATCCACGCTGGTGGTAAAAACAGGAAGACAGAATATTATCTGAATGGTGACAGATTAGGAAAAGGGGAGGTACAACGAGACCTGGGTGTCATGGTACATGAGTCATTGAAGGTTGGCATGCAGGTACAACAGGCAGTGAAGAAGGCAAATGGCATATTGGCCTTCATAGCTAGAGGATTTGAGTATAGGAGCAGGGAGGTCTTACTGCAGTTGTACAGGGCCTTGGTGAGGCCACACTTAGAATATTGTGTTCTGTTTTGGTTTCCTAATCTGAGGAAGGACATTCTTGCTATTGAGAGAGTAAAGTAAAGGTTCACCAGACTGATTCCCGGGATGGCAGGACTGACATATGAGGAGAGACTGGATCAACTAGGCTTGTATCCACTGGAGTTTAGAAGAATGAGAGGGAATCTCATAGAAACATACAAAATTCTGACGGGATTGGACAGGTTAGAGGCAAGAAGAATGTTCCCATTGCTGGGGAGTTCCAGAACCAGGGGTCACAGTCTAAGGATAAGGGGTAAGCCGTTTAGGACCGAGATGAGGAGAAACTTCTTCGCTCAGAGAGTTGTTAACCTGTGAAATTCTCTACCGCAGAAAGTTGTTGAGGCCAGTTCGTTAGATATATTCAAAAGGGAGTTAGATATGGCCCCTACGGCCAAAGGGATCAAGCGGTATGGAGCGAAAGCAGGAAAGTGGTACTGAGGTTGAATGATCAACCATGATCTTATTGAATGGCGGTGCAGGCTCGAAGGGCCGAATGGCCTGCTCCTGCACCTAATTTCTATGTTTCTATGTTTGTATTAGACATGAGTTCAAATCCCACCACTCCAACTGGGGGAATTTGAATTCAGTTAATTAAATAAATCTTGTATTAAAAAAATTGCTAGTATCAGTAATGGTGACCATGAAACTATCGGATTGTTGTAAAAACCCAACTGGTTCACTAATGTCCTGTGGGAAGGAAATCTGCTGACCTTACCCAGTCTGGCCTATATGTTACTCCAGATCTACAGCAATGTGATTGACTCTTAACTGCCCTCTAAAATGGCCGATCATTTGTACCAAACCGCTACGACAAAGTCACAGTGGGAGTAGCGGCTCACCACTACCTTCTCAAGGGCAATTAGGGATGGGCAATAAATGCTGGCCTGGCCGGCATTGCCCAAATCCAATGATAAAAAAAATAATAATACTCTTTTAAAGAGGTGACTTATAAGAACATAAGAACATAAGAAATAGGAACAGGAGTAGGCCATTTGGTCCCTCGAGCCTGCTCCGCCATTTAATACGATCATGGCTGATCTGATCATGGACTCAGCTCCACTTCCCTGCCCGCTCCCCATAACCCCTTATCCCCTTATCGTTTAAGAAACTGTCTATTTCTGTCTTAAATTTAATCAATGCCCCAGCTTCCACAGCTCTCTGAGGCAGCGAATTCCACAGACTTACAACCTTCAGAAAATAAATTTCTCCTCATCTGTTTTAAATGGGCAGCCCCTTATTCTAAGATCATGCCCTCTAGTTCTAGTCTCTCCCATCAGTGGAAACATCCTCTCTGCATCTTGTCAAGCCCCCTCATAATCTTATATGTTTCGATAAGATCACCTCTCATTCTTCTGAATTCCAATGAGAGGAGGCCCAACCTACTCAACCTTTCCTCATAAGCCAACCCTCTCATCTCCGGAATCAACCTAGTGAACCTTCTCTGAACTGCCTCCAAAGCAAGTATATCCTTTCGTAAATATGGAAACTAAAACTGCACGCAGTATTCCAGGTGTGGCCTCACCAATATCCTATATAGCTGTAGCAAGACTGCTTTTATACTCCATCCCCTTTGCAATAAAGGCCAAAATTCCATTGGCCTTCCTGATCACATGCTGTACCTGCATACTATCCTTTTGTGTTTCATGCACAAGTACCCCCAGGTCCCGCTGTACTGCAGCACTTTGCAATCTTTCTCCATTTAAATAATAACTTGCTCTTTGATTTTTTCTGCCAAAGTACATGACCTCACACTTTCCAACAGTATTCTCCATCTGCCAAATTTTTGCCCACTCACCTAGACTGTCCTTTTGCAGATTTTTTGTGTCTTCCTCACACATTGCTTTTCCTCCCATCTTTGTATCGTCAGCAAACTTAGCTTCATTACACTCAGTCCCTTCTTCCATGTCGTTAATACAAATTGTAAATAGCTGGGGTCCCAGCACTGATCCCTGCGGCACCCCACTAGTTACTGGTTGCCAACCAGAGAATGAACCATTTATCCTGACTCTCTGTTTTCTGTTAGTTAGCCAATCCTCTACCCATGCTAATATATTACCCCAACCCCGTGAACTTTTATCTTGTGCAGTAACCTTTTATGTGGCACCTTATCAAATGCCTTCTGGACGTCCTATGAGAGGCCTGAATCAACAACTACCTCATTGCAGCCATCTCAAACTGCTGGGCTCAGTAGCTCCTTCAAACTAGAATTCAATTACGCATTTTAAAAGAAAAATATTTTTGTTTCAGAAATTAAAGAATCAAACAATATTGATGCAAATAAAGTAATTGGTAGAAGGATTAGAGGGGAGATGAGGAGAACCTTTTTCACCCAGAGGGTGGTTGGTGTATGGAACTCACTGCTTGAATGGGTGTTAGAGGCAGAAACCCTCATCACATTTAAATAGTACTTGGATATGCACGTGAATTGCCTTAACGTACAGGGCTATGGACAAAGAACTGAAAAGTGGGATAAGCTGGATAGCTTTTTGCCGGCCGGCACAGACAAAATGGGCTGAATGGCCTCCTTCTGTGCCGTAAATTTCTTTGTCAAGATGAGCGATGAAAGGCCGTTTCGGGTGATATATGGGCGATGTGAAGTGTAAAGTATAAAGTCTAGCCCTATGATTCTACGCTGTAAAGTAAGATGCAATGCACATGTTCAACTTACACAATCCAAATTCAGCTCACAGCATCTAGGCTGAAACTCCAGTGCAGTACTGAGAGAGCGCTGCACTGTCAGAGATGCCGTCTCTCAGACGTGACAACATCCTCTCAGGAGGATGTAAAAAATCCCATGGCACTATTTCGAAGAAGAGCAGGAGAGTTATCCCTACTGTCCTCGTCAATATTTCTCCCACAATCAACATTACGAAAACAGATTTTCTGGTCATTATCACATTGTTGTCTGTGGGAGCTTGCTGTGCGCAAATTGGCTGTCACATTTCCTACATTACAACAGTGACGACACTTCAAAAAGCACTTAATTGGCTGTAAAGCGCTTTGGGATGTCTGGCGGTTGTGAAAGGCGCAACATAAATCCAAGTCAAACTATTTATTGGAAGTTGTTAGGCCGGATTTGGAGGACAGCAAAGATCTTGGAGGGCTGTAGGCCTGGAGGAGGTTACAGAGATAGGGAGGGATGAGGCCATGGAGGGATTTCAAAATGTCGATGAGAATTTTAAAATCAATGGGCTAGAATTTCCACGGCATCTCCGCCCGGTTTCTTGACGGTATTGGTCGGTTTGGGCGGAAAGGTTGGAAAACAGTTCCGCTGGCGGTTTCGAAATACCGTCGGGGAGTGGACCGCCGGCGAACACCGTCCAAAAACCACCACTGCCCGAGTTTTGTCCCAACCGTGACCTGTGGGTAAGTAAAAAAAAATGCCCACAAGCAACCAGCCGGACCTGGGCGGTAGGTATGAAGCCCTGCAATAAAAGATAAGTTAAAGTTTTCTTTTACTTTCTATTTCAGCGATTCTGTGTAAAAGGGTCCTGCGAATGTATTATTATTATTTATTTTTTGTATTTCGAAAAAATTATTTTTTACTGTTTCCTCCCCTCCCTAGGCCCAACCCGCAGCCTCGGTCTAAGTTTTAGTAAGTACCGCCCAATTAGATTAAGTTCTGCCCAATCGGCCCAGGATTGCGTTTTCCGCCGAGAATCGGGTGTAAGGTCCATTCTTTTCACTGGGCGGAATGTTTTCTTTTTTTTGTGGAATTTTTCGCCCGCGGTAATTTTAAAATCTTAGCGGTATTTTGGGCGGCAATCCGGCGGGTGGCGGATTTTTGGGATATTCTAGCCCAAAGTGTTGCCGGACCGTTGGTAAAAGTAGGTCAGCAAACACAGGGGTGATAAGTTAACAGGACTTAGTGCGAGTTAGGATGCGGGTAGCAGAGTTTCAGGTGAGTTCAAGTTTACGGAGGGCACAAGGTGGGGGCACCATTCAGGAGAGCATTGGGATAGTCGTGGGCCACCCCGACCTGTGAGAGAATACCACCACAGGTCAGGGCTATAAATAGAGCTGGAGCGCCAGGCCCTGGAATATCGAGGGCCACCTTGAGCTGTCCCCGGCAGGAAGATCTCTGATAGCCTCGCGCTACTCAGGGATACGATCGCCTACGTGCGGGACAGGAGGGTGGACACCTGTTTAATCAGCTTGGACCAGGAGAAGGCCTTTGACAGGATATCGCACAAGTACCTGATGGACGTGCTCTCCAAGATGGGGTTTGGGGAGGGTATTTGCAATTGGATCCAACTGCTCTACACAGACATCAGTAGCACAGTTCTAATCAACGGGTGGGAAACTGAAAGCTTTCCGATCAGGTCTGGAGTCAGGCAAGGCTGTCCCCTCTCCTCTGTCTTGTTTGTGTGTTGTGTCGAGCCCTTTGCCGAGTCCATCAGGAAGGATGCGGGCATTAGGGGGTTGACAATCCCAGGCAGCGGAGGCGCTCAGGTCAAGACCTCCCTGTACATGGACGACGTCAATGTTTTTTGCTCGGATCCGCAGTCGGTCCACGGATTGCTCACAATCTGTGACCAGTTTGAACTGGCCTCGGGAGCGGAGGTAAATCGCAGCAAAAGCGAGGCCATGTTCTTTGGAAGCTGGTCCGACTGATCCTTTATTCCCTTCACTGTGAAGTCAGATTACCTGAAGGTTTTGGGAATATGGTTCGGAGCGGACGGGGTGTGCGTCAAAAATTGGAAGGAGCGTATCGCTAAAGCGAAACGTAAACTGGGATGGTGGAAGCTGCGCTCACTCTCCATGGCAGGAAAGAACCTGGTCATCAGGAGTGAGGTGCTCTCGGGGTTGTTGTACGTGGTGCAGGTCTGGCCCATACCCCGCTCCTGTGCTGTGGCAGTCACCCGAGCCGTCTTCCATTTCGGCTGGAGATCGAAAATGGACCGTGTCCGCAGAGACACGATGTACAAATCTCTGGACAAGGGGGGAAAGGACGTTCCGAACGTGGCCCTCATCCTGATGGCCGCCTTTGTGTGCGGCTGCATCAAGCTGTGCATAGATCCTTTGTACGCAAACGCCAAGTGACAGTACGTGCTGAGATTCTATCTGTCCCCGTGTTACGAAGGATAAGCCTGGCCAGGCTGCCGCGGAATGCTCCAACCAGTTGGACCATGCCTCACCACCTGTCCTTTGTGGAAAAGTTTTTCAAGAAAAACACCTTGGACCACAAGGCCATAAAGCAGTGGTCGGCATGCAAGGTCCTGGACACCCTACAAAAGGAGATGTTGGATCCTGTCGGGCGGTTCCCCGAGCAGATTGTCGAACTTGTTTGGCAGAATGTCTCATTGCCAGAGCTTTCACATAAGCACCAAGACGTAGCTTGATTGGTGGTGAGAAGGGCCCTACCTGTCAGATCAATTCATGCACAGCCGGAGTTTCAGATACGGCACTCTGTCCCTGAGACAGCTGTGGTGTGAACGAGACTGTCATCCATCTCCTTCGGGATTGGCCCTTTGCAAGGCAGGTCTGGAAGGAGATGCAGTGGTTGCTGTCGAGGTTCATCCCAAGCAGCTCCGTAACACAGGATTCTGTGCTCTGCGGACTGTTCCCAGGGACGCACACCGAGACAGACATCATCCGCTGCTGGAGAGCCATCAACTCGGTGAAAGACGCACTTTGGTCTTCCCGAAACTTGCTGGTCTTCCAGAGCAAGGAGATATCCACAGCCGAGTGTTGCAGACTGACGCAATCCAAGGTCTAGGAGTACGTGCTGAGGGACGCACTAAAGATTGGTGCAGTCGCCGCAAAGGCACGATGGGGAAGTGCCACAGTTTAAGGCCCTTCCGCCGCAGTAAACCCAGGGGATGGAATCAGACCCCCCCTCGGGCTGTAATTGTTAATCTGCTTGTATACATAGAGCACCATGTACTGAAAAACACCTGTGTTGTGCCCTGTATAATGAAAGTCTCTGCATCGTTTAGTAACTTGTAAAGTAATATGAATGTATTCTTATCTGTTCCGTTTACTGCTTTCATCTGCAGAGTGCTACATGTAACGTGATTCGTGATCGGTATTGAAATGTATCCTGGAATCTAATGTAAACCTGTTCTCATCTGTTACATGTAATACCCTTATTTGCACAGTACTACATGTAACGTGATTTACGGATCGTACTAAACTGTACCTTGAAATGAAATGCACGCTAGTGCATTGTATGGAACTGCTGTCAGCATCCAAACCAATTGTATGTAATTGCTGACCGCAAGGTTCTGAACTATTTTCCAATGTGTTGTGAAAATTTTATATGAATAAAGTATATTTTTTGAAAAAAGAAGAACACCACCACAGGTCGGGGATATAAATAGAGCTGGAGTGCCGGGCCCTGGAACATCGTGGGCGAAGGTGAGGGACGGGGCCCAGAAGAGCCGAGGGCCCAGGGACAGCACGGACCTGCCCGCACTGCGATATGTGCGCGCACTAGGTCCGTGCAGCAGAGCTGGTCTCCAGTCGTCCTGGTTCAACCCTTGCCACTGGATAAAGGCCTAGCTCTGTCAAGCCCGTGTGGTGGCTGGTGTGCAACGGTCACCACATGTTAAAAAAATCCACGCACAGGCATCTTCCACCCCCTCAATTGGAGTTCAGGACTGAAACATTGGGTCCTTCATTGAAACATCTGTGAACTCTTGCGGAAGCAAGTCTTCCTCGTTCGAGGGACCGCCTATGAGATAAGGAATAGTCGAGGTAACAAAGGCATGAATGAGAGTTTCAGCAGCAGATGAGCTGAGGCAGGGGCGGAGACGGGTGATGTTAAGGAGCTGTAAATAGGCGGTTTTGGAGACAGAGAGGTTATGGGTCGGAAGTTCATCTCAGGGTAAAATAGTATGCCAAGGATGTAGATTGTCAGATTGCTCAAAGTGACAGATTTACATGGCCCAAACATATTTCAAATGTGGACATAGGAGCTTATACAAATAATATAATATATATAGTTTATATATTTATATAAACTAACTGATCTCCCACTGCACATTGGGCTCAAGTGCAGATTTGAAGTGTGGGTAAAAAGTGAGGGTCAGAGGTCACAGTTGCCAATCTTAAAGAAAGATCTTTCATTTGCATAGTGCCTTTCATGTGCTCAGGATGTTGCAAAGCATTTCACAACCAATTAAATACTTTTGAATTGTCGTCACTGATCTAATATGGACAACCATGACAACCAATTTGCACAGCAAGGTCCCATAAACAGAAGGAAAGAAGGTGCAGGCATGAGTCTGCTGGAAAGCAGCCCAGCAATCTGCCACAGCTGCACACAACTTCTCTTGTGGATGCTTTGGGAAGTAAAGGTGAAATTGCGGAAGCATTGGCCATAATCTTCCAATCCTCCTTGGATACGGGGGTGGTGTCAGAGGACAGGAGAATTGTAAATGTTACACCCTTGTTCAAAATCATCATCCCCATCATAGGCGGTCCCTCGAACGAGGATGACTTGCTTCCATGAGTTCACAGGTGTTTCGATGAAGGACCCAATGTTCTAATCCTGAACTGCAATTGAGGGGGTGGAAGGTGCCCACACCAGCCATGACACGGGCTTGACAGAGCTAGGTCTTGGTCCAGTGGCAAGGATTAACCAAGATGACTGGAGACCAGCTCTGCTGCACGGACCAAGTGCGCACACATATCGCAGTGTGGGCTGGCCTGTGCTGCCCCTGGGCCCTCAGCTCTTCTGGGCCCCATTCCCTCATTTGCCGCACCCCCACCACAATCTCTCGCCACTCCTCCGCCACAAACATTCATCGCAATTCGCCACAAACACTCGCCGCTCATCCGCCCAGACCTTCCCACTCCTCTGTACCTGGGCCCTGCCGATGTTCCTGCCCATGCTCCAAAACGCCGACCAGATCTATAGATCTAGAAACATAGAAACATAAAAAATAGGTGCAGGAGTGGGCCATTCGGTCCTTTGAGCCTGCACCACCATTCAATAAGATCAGGGCTGATCATTTACCTCAGTACCCCTTTCCCGCTTTCTCTCCATACCCCTTGATCCCTTTAGCCGTAAGGGCCATATCTAACTCCCACTTGAATATATCCAATGAATTGGCATCAACAACTCTCTGCGGTAGGGAATTCCACAGGTTAACAACTCTCTGAGTGAAGAAGTTTCTCCTCATCTCGGTCCTAAATGGCTTACCCCTTATCCTTAGACTGTGTCCCCTGGTTCGGGACTTCCCTAACATCGGGAACATTCTTCCTGCACCTAACCTGTCCAGTCCTGTCAGAATTTTATATGTTTCTATGAGATCCTCTCTCATCCTTCTAAACTCCAATGAATACAGACCCAGTCGATCCAATCTCTCCTCATATGTCAGTCCTGCCATCCCGTGAATCAGTCTGGCTAAACCTTCGCTGCACTCCCTCAATAGCAAGAACGTCCTTCCTCAGATTAGGAGACCAAAACCAACACAATATTCCAGGTGAGGCCTCACCAAGGCCCTGTACAACTGCAGTAAAACCTCCCTGCTCCTATACTCAAATGCCCTAGCTATGAAGGCCAACATACCATTTGCCTTCTTCACCGTCTGCTGTACCTGCATGTTAGCTTTCAATGACTGATGTACCATGACACCCAGTTCTCATTGCACCTCCCGTTTTCCTAATCTGCTGCCATTCAGAAAATATTCTGCCCCAAAGTGATAACCTCACATTTATCCACATTATACTGCACCTGCCATGCATTTGCCCACTCACCTAACCTGTCCAAGTCATCCTGCAGCCTCTTAGTGTCCTCCTCACATCTCACACCGCCACCCAGTTTAGTGTCATCTGCAAACTTGGAGATATTACACTCAATTCCTTCATCTAAATCATTAATGTATAATGTAAGTAGCTGGTGTCCCAGCACTGAGCCCTGCAGCACTCCACTAGTCACTGCCTGCCATTCTGCAAAGGGACCCATTTATCCTGACTCTCTGCTTCCTGTCTGCCAACCAGTTCTCTATCCTAATCAATATATTACCCCTTGTACCATGTGCTTCAATTTTGCACACCAATCTCTTGTGCGTGACCTTGTCAAAAGCCTTTCGAAAGTCCAAATACACCACATCCAGTGGTTCTCCCTTCTCCACGCAACTAGTTACATCCTCAAAAAATTTCAGAAGATTTGTCAAGCATGATTTCCCTTTCATAAATCCATGCTGACTTGGACCGATCCTGTCACTGCTTTCCAAATGCGCTGCTATTTCATCTTTAATAAGTGATTCCAATATTTTCCCCACTACTGATGTCAGGCTAACTGGTCTATAATTTCCCATTTTCTCTCTCCCTCCTTTTTTAAACAGTGGTGTTACATTAGCTACCCTCCAGTCCATAGGAACTGATCCAGAGTTGATAGCCTATTGGAAAATGATCACCAATGCATCCACTATTTCTGGGGCCACTTCCTTAAGTATCTGGGATGCAGACTATCAGGCCCCAGGGATTTATCGGCCTTCAATCCCATCAATTTCCCTAACACAATTTCCCGCCTAATATGGATTTCCTTCAGTTCCGCCTTTTCACTAGACCCTCAGTCCTCTACTATTTCCGGAAGGTTATTTGTGTCTTGCTTCGTGAAGACAGAACCAAAGTATTTGTTCAACTGGTCTGCCATTTCTTTGTTCCCCATTATAAATTCACCTGAATCTGACTGCAAGGGACCTACATTTGTCTTCACTAATCTTTTTCTCTTCACATATCTATAGAAGCTTTTGCAGTCAGTTTTTATGTTCCCAGCAAGCTTCCTCTCATACTCTATTTTCCCCCTCCTAATTAAACCCTTCGTCCTCCTCTGCTGAATTCTAAATTTCTCCAAGTCCTCAGGTTTGCTGCTTTTTCTGGCCAATTTATATGCCTCTTCCTTGGATTTAACACTATCCTTAATTTCCCTTGTTAGCCACGGTTGAGTCACCTTCCCCGTTTATTTTTACTCCAGACAGGGATGTACAATTGTTGAAGTTCATCCATGTGATCTTTAAATATTTGCGATTGCCTATCCACTGTCAATCCTTTAAGCATCATTTGCCAGTCTAATCTAGCCAATTCACATCTCATACCATCGAAGTTACCTTTCCTTAAATTCAGGACCCTAGTTTCTGAATTAACTGTGTCACTCTCCATCTTAATAAAGAATTCTACCATATTATGGTCACTCTTCCCGAAGGGGCCTCGCACAACAAGATTGCTAATTAGTCCTTTCTCATTACACATCACCCAGTCTAGGATGGCGAGCCCTCTAGTTGGTTCCTCGACATCTTGGTCTAGAAAACCATCCCTAATACACTCCAGGAAATCCTTCTCCATCGTATTGCTACCAGTTTGGTTAGCCCAATTTATATATGGATTAAAGTCGTCCATGATAACTGCTGTACCTTTATTGCATGCATCCCTAATTTCTTGTTTGATGCTGTCCCCAACCTCATTACTACTGTTTGGTGGTCTGTCCACAACTCCCACCAGCGTTTTCTGTCCTTTCGTATTCCGCAGCTCCACCCATACAGATTCCACATCATCCAAGCTAATGTCCTTCCTTACTATTGCATTAATTTCCTCTTCAACCAGCAACGCTACCCCACCTCCTTTTCCTTTCTGTCTATCCTTCCTGAATGTTGAATACCCCTGGATGTTGAGTTCCCAGCCTTGGTCACCCTGGAGCCATGTCTCTGTGATGCCAATTGTACCATATTCATTAATTGGTGCCCGCGCAGTTAATTCATCCACCTTATTATGAATACTCCTTACATTGAGGCACAAAGCCTTCAGGCTTGTCTTTTGAACACACTTTGCCCCTTTAGAATTTTGCTGTAATGTGGCCCTTTTTGCTTCTTGCCTTGAGTTTCTCTGCACTCCATTTTTACTTTTCTTCTTTCTATCTTTTGTTTCTGCCCCCATTCAACCCTCTGTCTCCCTGCATAGGTTCCCATCCCCTTGCCATGTTAGTTTAACCCCTTCCCAACAGCAAATACTCCCCATAGGACATTGGTTCCGGTCCTGCCCTGCTACAAAACGTCAGGTTTGTACTGGTCTACCTCCCCCAGAACCGGTTCCAATGTCCCAGGAATTTGAATCCCTCCCTTCTGCACCACTCCTCAAGCCACGTATTCATCTGCGCTATCTTGCGATTCCTACTCTGACTGGCACGTGGCACTGGTAGCTACCTTTGAGGTCCTACTTTTTAATTTAGCTCCTAGTTCCCTCAATTCAGCTTGTAGGACTTCATCCCGTTTTTACCTATATCGTTGATACCTATTTGTACCACGACAACTGGCTGTTCACCCACCCCCTCCAAAATGTCCTGCAAAGGTTCCGAGACATCCTTGATCCTTGCACCAGGGAAGCAATATACCATCCTGGAGTCTCGATTGCAGCCGCAGAAACATCTATCTATTCCCCTTATAATTGAATCCCCTACCACTATAGTTCTCCTACTCTTTTTCCTGCCCTCCTGTGCAGCAGAGCCACCCACGGTGCCATGGACTTGGCTGCTGCTGCCCTCCCCTGATGAGTCATCCCTCCCAGCAGTACCCAAAATGGTGTATCTGTTTTGGAGTGGGATGACCGCAGGGGACCTCTGACTACCTTCCTTCCACTGCTCTTCCTGTTGGTCACCCACTCCCTATCTGTCTGTGTAACCTTTACCTGCGGTATGACCAACTCACTAAACGTGCTATTCATGGCATCCTCTGCATCGCGGATGCTCCAGAGTGAATCCACCCGCAGCTCCAGTGCTGCAGTGTAGTCTGTCAGGAGCTCAGGAGCTGCAGCAGGATACACTTCCCGCACATGTAGTCGTCAGGGACACTGGAAGCGATAAATGTGGCGCACAAAATGTAGCGGTACCGGGTGGGAAATTCCGCAGCGGTTTTGCACCGGTGGTAAAAATGATCACCTGCCCGTTTTTTAAACTGTTTTTATGAAGTCAATCGGCTCCGCTATCACCTTGGGCGTGAAATTTGCTG
This sequence comes from Pristiophorus japonicus, assembly GCF_044704955.1. Lineage (NCBI taxonomy): Eukaryota > Metazoa > Chordata > Chondrichthyes > Pristiophoridae > Pristiophorus > Pristiophorus japonicus. The sequence goes on along the minus strand of NC_091977.1, from coordinate 520,819,756 downwards.
ATACCGTCATTTTTACCGTCCGCCGAAAAACACGCCGGAAAAAATCAAGTCTTACCTGCTCGGAAAGCATCTTGAAAAACGGAGTAGAAGTTCAGTGCATAAAAAGATTTGGAGGGAAGGCTGTGTTTTACACATTGAGGTTTTTGTGAGTTTATAGTTTGTTTTAAAGGCTATTTAAGAATATTTAAGGACATTTAAAAGAATAGGAGCTATAATATCTGCCATTATTGCTGGCTGCTTTTTCTATGCAGCATCGAGCTGGAAGAAGGCTTATTCAAGAGCATTTTGAGCGTAATCGAAGAGCTCACAGACATATGGGGAGGAGGCCTTACCCCCCACGAGTTTGCATGGAGCAGCGCTCATACCTGCAGCTCTCTGAGGCACAGTGCATTCAAAGGCTGCGATTCTGAAAAGAGGTGGTCACAGAGATATGCCAGCTCTTACAGGCAGACCGACAGCCTACCAGTGAGAACAGGACTGTACTACCCATTGAGGTGAAGGTGACTGCAGCACTTGCCTTCTATGCCTGCAGCTCCTTTCAGGCATCAGCGGGGGACATATGCTCCATCTCGCAGTTCGCTACACATGTGACTACTGCACTGTTTGCACGCAGGATGGACTTTATAAAGTTCCCAATGACCAGGGAGGCACAGAATGAGAGGGCTGTGAGTTTTGCACAAATTTCTGGCTTCCCCAAGGTTCAGGGTGCCATTGATTGTACACACATTGACCTGCGAGCACCTTGAGAGGAGCCAGAGGTTTGCCGAAACCGAAAGGGATTCCATTCCCTGAATGGACAGATGGTTTGCGACCATACTCAGCACATCATGACAGTAAGTGCCCAGTTTCCAGGGAACATCTTGCGTGAGAGCCATGTCTCTGATCTGTTTGAGTGTCAGCCACAATGCCAGAGCTGGATGCTGGGGGACAAAGATTACGGCCTCGCCATCTGGCTCATGACCCCCCTCCGGAACCCTCAGACACAAGCCGAGCATCGCTATAATGACAGCCATATAACCACAAGCAACGTTGTTGAAAAGACAATTGGAGTGCTCAAGCAGAGCTTCCTATATGGACCACCCTGGAGGCTGAACTAACAACAGATAATGCTGGAAATCGCAGCAAGTCAGGCTGCATCGGTGGAGAGAAAAACTGAGTTAACGTTTCGTGTCGACGACCCTTTGTCAAAACTGCCAAATGTTCAAAAAGAGCACATTCTTAAGCACTGAAAGGGGGAGGGGAAGAAAGAACAAAAGGGAAGGTCTGTGATAGGGGGGAAGACAGGTGAGATTAGAGAGACAAAAAGGATGATGGGCCGAATTGAAATGGTATTGACAGAAGTTAGAAAAAGGTTAATCTGGATAGGGTGTGAATAGCAGAGTAATGACTAGCTGCCATTAGAGACAAAGAGAAAAAAAGAAGAAAGAAGAAAAAAAACATAAGATGGGAGGAAGGAGGGGGGGCGGGGGGGGGGGGGGAGAGGGCCAAAGATGGCCAGAGGTTATGCACTGAAATTGTTGAACTCGATGTTGAGTCCAGAAGCCTGTAAAGTGCCTAAACGAAAGATGAGATGCTGTTCCTCGAGCTTGCATTGAGCTTCGTTGGAACAGTGCAGGAGATCGAGGACAGAGATATCAGAGTGGGAATGCAGTGGAGAATTAAAGTGACAAGCGACCGAAAGCTCAGGGTCACACTTACAGACTGAACGGAAGTGCTCCGCAAATGGGTCACCCAATCTATGCTTGGTCTCCACAATGTAGAGGAGACCACATCGTGAGAAGCGAATATAGTATACTGAATTGAAAGAAGTACAAGTAAATCGCTGTTTCGCCTGGAAGGAATGTTTGGGGCCCTGGACAGTGGGAAACAAGGAGGTAAAAGGGCAGGTGTTGCATCTCCTGCGCTTGCACGGGAAGGTGCCGTGGGAAGGGGAGGGGTAGCTGGGGGTGACTGCGGAATGGACCAGAGTCACGGATGGAGCGGTCTCTTCGGAATGCTGAGAGGGGAGGGGAGGGGAAGATGTGATTGGTGGTGGGATCACGCTGGAGGTGGCGGAAGTGGCGGAGGATGATCCGTTGAACGTGAAGGCTGGTGGGGTGAAAGGTGAGGACAAGGCGAACCCTGTCCTGGTTCTGAGAGGGAGGGGAAGGGGTGAGGGCAGAGGTGCGGGAAATAGAATGGATACGGTCGAGGGCCACGTTAACCACAGCAGAGGGGAATCCTCTGTTGAGGAAAAAGGAAGACATGTCAGGGGCACTAGTGTGAAAGGTGGCGTCGTCAAAGCAGATGCGACGGAGACGGAGACTCACTGCAATACCGTTGCCTCCCTGGAGGCTCCCACCAATACTCCCCTCAGCAGGTCGCTGAGCTCATTGTGGTGTGCTGCATGCATCACAACTTCGCCATCATGAGGGGACAGGATTTGCCACGGGGACAGCAGGACCACCTGAGGAGAGAGGGGAGGAGGAGGAGGGCGAGGAGGAGGAGGACGAGGAGTCTGGCAATGAACCAAGCCACCGCCCCCACCACCATCACAGGAAGGCCTCGTGGAGCTTTCACCACCACCAAAGTCTTACGTCAGCAGCTCATAAATCAACGCTTTGCTTGAACAGTGAACAGCACGTTTCACCGATGCCTGCCCACTCTATCCCACCACGTTGACTATTCCCCCTCTTATTCTACAAATGAGACACTGCACAAGAATGGTTAAGTTGAACAAAATAATTTATAAAACATTTGTAAATTTATGAAACATTTGTACATTCTTGAAACTTTGTAAACTTTAATTGTTAAACTTAAATACATTTTTAACTTGAGCACAATTTGTAAAACTTTTAAAACTTTTATAAAATAACAAAAACAGGAAATCTACAGCAAAATAGCAACAAAAGAACAAAACCCCTGCACCGAACATCTTTTTAACTGTGGCCACCTTTCCCCCCCATGATCTTAACCCCCGCAACCGCATCGCTTCTTGCCCCTATCCCTACCTATGTTGGGGGAGAGACAATGGAGATGCCATTGGACCCTCTGGGGAAGCTCGGGGTATGGAAAGCCCGGCTTCTGAGTCGGAAGGCTCTTGCTCGGACTCCGCACTCTCAGGTGCTGTCGGTCTGGGTGGTGTGACAGGAAGAGCAGTGGAAGGAAGGTAGTGCAGAGGTCCCTTCCCCCTCCAAAACAGATACAATGCTTTGGGTACTCTTGGGAGGGGATGAATCATCAGGGGAAGGCAGCAGCAGCCGCCAAGTTCATGGCACCATGGATGGCTCCGCTGCACAGGAGGGCAGGAAAAAGAATGAGAGAGCTATTGTGGTCAGGGATTCTATTGTAAGGGGAATAGATAGACGTTTCTGCGGCTGTAATCGAGACTCCCGGATGGTATGTTGCCTCCTTGGTGCAAGGATCAAGGATGTCTTGGAGTGGTACATTTTGGAGGGGGAGGGTGAATAGCCAGTTGTTATGGTGCATATAGGTACCAACGATATATGCAAAAAATAGGATGAGGTCCTACAAGCTGAATTGAGGGAACTAGGAGCTAAATTAAAAAGTAGGACCTCAAAGGTAGCTACCAGTGCCACGTGCCAGTCAGAGTAAGAATCGCAGGATAGCTCAGATGAATACGTGGCTTGAGGAGTGGTGCAGAAGGGAGGGATTCAAATTCCTGGGACATTGGAACTGATTCTGGGGGAGGTGGGACCAGTACAACCGGACAGTCTGCAGCTGGGCAGGACCGGAACCAATGTCCTAGGGGGAGTATTTGCAAGTGCTGTTGGGGAGAGATTAAACTAATATGGCAGGGGGATGGGATCCTATGCAGGGAGACAGAGGGAAGTAGAATGGGGGCAGAAGCAAAAGATAGAAAGAAGAAAAGTAAAAGTGGAGTGCAGAGAAACTCAAGGCAAAAAGCAAAAAGGGCCACATTACAGCAAAATTCTAAAGGGGCAAAGTGTGTTAGAAAGACAAACCTGAAGGCTCTGTGCCTCAATTCGAGAAATATTCATAATAAGGTGGATGAATTAACTGCACAGGCAGCAATTAATGAATATGATATAATTGGCATCACGGAGACATGGCTCCAGGGTGACCAAGGCTGGGAACTCAACATCCAAGGGTATTCAACATTCAGGAAGGATAGACAGAAAGGAAAAGGAGGTGGGGTAGTGTTGCTGGTTAAAGAGGAAATTAACTCAATAGTAAGGAAGGAAATTAGCTTGGATGATGTGGAATCTCTATATGGGTGGAGCTGCGGAATACCAAAGGGCAGAAAACGCGAGTGGGAGATGTGTACCGACCACCAAACAGTAGTAGTGAGGTTGGGGACAGCATCAAACAAGAAATTAGGGATGCATGCAATAAAGGTACAGCAGTTATCATGGATGACTTTAATCTACATATAGATTGGGCTAACCAAACTGGTAGCAATACTGTGGAGGAGGATTTCCTGGAGTATATTAGGGATGGTTTTCTTGACCAATATGTTGAGGAACCAACTAGAGGGCTGGCCATCCTAGACTGGGTGATGTGTAATAAGAAAAGACTAATTAGCAATCTTGTTGTGCGAGGCCCCTTGGAGAAGAGTGACCATAATATGGTAGAATTCTTTATTAAGGTGGAGAGTGACACAGTTAATTCAGAGACTAGGGTCCTGAAGTTAAGGAAAGGTAACTTTGATGATATGAGACGTGAATTGGCTAGAATAGACTGGCGAATGATACTTAAGGGGTTGACGGTGGATAGGCAATGGCAAATATTTAACGATCACGTGGATGAACTTCAACAAATATACATCCCGGTCTGGAGTAAAAATAAAATGGGGAAGGCAGCTCAACCGTGGCTAACAAGGGAAATTAAGGACAGTGTTAAATCCAAGGAAGAGGCATATAAATTGGCCAGAAAAAGCAGCAAACCTGAGGACTGGGAGAAATTTAGAATTCAGCAGAGGAGGACAAAGGGCTTAATTAGGAGGGGGAAAATAGAGTACGAGAGGAAGCTTGCCGGGAACATAAAAACTGACTGCAAAAGCTTCTATAGATATGTGAAGAGAAAAAGATTAATGAAGACAAATGTAGATCCCTTGCAGTCGGATTCAGGTGAATTTATAATGGGGAACAAAGAAATGGCAGACCAGTTGAACAAATACTTTGGTTCTGTCTTCACGAAGGAAGACAAAAATAACCTTCTGGAAATACTAGGGGACCGAGGGTCTAGTGAGAAGGAGGAACTGAAGGATATCTTTATTAGGCAGGAAATTGTGTTAGGGAAATTGATGGGACTGAAGGCCAATAAATCCCTGGGGCCTGATAGTCTGCATCCCAGAATACTCAAGGAAGTGGCCCTAGAAATAGTGGATGCATTGGTGATCATTTTCCAACAGTCTATCGACTCTGGATCAGTTCCTATGGACTGGAGGGTAGCTAATGTAACACCACTTTTGAAAAAAGGAGGGAGAGAGAAAACGGGTAATTAAAGACTGGTTAGCCTGACATCAGTAGTGGGGAAAATGTTGAAATCAATTATTAAAGATGAAATAGCAGCGCATTTGGAAAGCAGTGACAGGATCGGCCCAAGTCAGCATGGATTTATGAAAGGGAAATCATGCTTGAGAAGTCTTCTGGAATTTTTTGAGGATGTAATGAGTGGAGTGGACAAGGGAGAACCAGTGGATGTGATATATTTGGACTTTCAAAAGGCTTTTGACAAGGTCCCACACAAGAGATTGGTGTGCAAAATTAAAGCACATGGTATTGGGTGTAATGTACTGACGTGGATAGAGAACTGGTTGGCAAACAGGAAGCAGAGAGTCAGGATAAACGGGTCCTTTTCAGAATGGCAGGCAGTGACTAGTGGGGTGCCGCGGGGCTCACTGCTGGGACCCCAGCTATTCACAATATACATTAATGATTTAGATGAAGGAATTGAGTGTAATCTCTACAAGTTTGCAGATGACACTAAACTGGGTGGCGGTGTGAGCTGTGAGGAGGACGCTAAGAATCTGCCGGGTGACTTGGACAGGTTAGGTGAGTGGGCAAATGCATGGCAGATGCAGTATAATGTGGATAAATATCAGGTTATCCACTTTCGTGGCAAAAACATGAAGGCAGAATATTATCTGAATGGTGGCAGATTAGGAAAAGGGGAGGTGCAACGAGACTTGGGAGTCATGGTACATCAGTCATTGAAAGTTGGCATGCAGGTACAGCAGGCGGTGAAAAAAGCAAATGGTATGTTGGCCTTCATAGCTAGGGGATTTGAATATAGGAGCAGGGAGGTCTTACTGCAGTGAAGCCTCACCTGGAATATTGTGTTCAGTTTTGGTCTCCTAATCTGAGGAAGGACGTTCTTGCTATTGAGGGAGTGCAGCAAAGGTTCCCCAGAGTGATTCCCGGGATGGCAGGACTGACATATGAGGAGAGATTGGATCGACTGGGCCTGTATTCACTGGAGTTCAGAAGGATGAGAGGGGATCTCATAGAAACATATAAAATTCTGATGGGACTGGACAGGTTAGATACAGGAAGAATGTTCCCGATGTTGTGAAGTCCAGAACCAGGGGACACAGTCTAAGGATAAGGGATAAGCCATTTAGGACTGAGATGAGGAGAAACTTCTTCACTCAGAGAGTTGTTAATTTGTGGAATTCCCTGCCACAGAGAGTTGTTGATGCCAGTTCATTGGATATATTCAAGAGGGAGTTAGATATGACCCTAAAGGGATCAAGGGGTATGGAGAGAAAGCAGGAAAAGGGTACTGAGGTGAATGATCAGCCATGATCTTATTGAATGGTGGTGCAGGCTCGAAGGGCCGAATGGCCTACTCCTGCACCTATTTTCTATGTTTCTATGACACTGGGGGCTGCAGTGCCAAAGGTCGAGACCATCAATTGCCGCAGGGCATTGACAGCCTCGGTGTTCCCCCGGATTGCAGCAGCAATCTGCGACGTGCCCTCCCTCATGTCCACACATTGTGTCGCAGATTGTGCGGCGATATTGCCGGAAATACCACCCAGGGCCTGGAGGAGATCTCGACATAGTTCGTTGCTCTCCCCTTGACAGTCCCTCCATGTCCAGGTGTGCGTCTGCCTGTCTCTCAGCACCAGCTTTGCCGACTCAAACTCTGCAGAGACGGAATACAGGGTTCAACCCTGGGGGTACATTAATGCACACGTCTTGGACCCGCTGCCTCGGATTGGACGAGGCCTGTGAATGTGGCTTCCTCCGAGGAACTTGTGGCCACAGCTAAAAGACATGCTGACTGCATCGCCCCCTCCACCTTCACCACACCCTCCATTCCCTTCCCCCCTCCAACTCCTCCACCCCAGCACCCTTCCACCTGCAGAAACCCCTCCACCCCCAACACCCCCTCCAGTCTAGCATCTCCATCACCCACAGCACTCCTTCCACTCCCTCCACCCCAAACACCCCCTCCCACCCCTCCACTCCCTCCACCCCCAACACCCTTCCACTCCTCCACCCTCACCATCACCTCCACCCCCACCACCCCCTCCACTCCCTCCACTCCTAGCACCCCTCCAACCCCTCCACTCCTCCACCCCTCCAACCCCTCCAACCCCTCCACTCCCTCCACCCCCAGCACCTCCTCCACCCACACCACCCCCTCCACCTGCACAACCTCTTCCACCTCCTCCCACTCCACCCCCTCCACTCCCTCCACTCCTAGCACCCTCTCCAACCCCTCCACTCCTCCACTCCTCCACCACTCCAACCCCTCCAACCCCTCCACTCCCTCCACCCCAGCACCCCCTCCACCCACATCACCCCCTCCATCCTCACCACCTGCACAACCTCTTCCACCTCCTCCCCCTCCACTCCCACCACCTGCAACACCCTCACCACCCACACCACCTCCTCCACCCCCTCCCCCTCCAGCCCCACCACCTCCACCACTACCAGCTTCATGATGTTGTTCCTCCTGTGGAGGGTCCTCAACGCGCCCCTCATCTTTCTCCTCGACCCACACACGATGGGCTGAGATGGAGGCTTGCATAGGACGATGTGGTGCCTCACAATCCTCATCTGCAAAATAGAAACCAACAGATGAGGGGGCAGGGTGACATGAGTAAGGTCACATAGCGCAGGCTTATTTGAAGGACCACCACTACTGCATTATATGTCAGCGAGAGACACTGTATCACATTACCTGAACCCCAGTCCACAGACACTATATCACATTACCTGACCCCAGCCCGGGGATTTTGCAGGAGTTACCGTCAGTTCAGAACATGTGCTCAGCACTTGCATGGGCAGTTGACCTCCTGGAGGCACCAATTAAACCAGCCACACCCTCCTCCAGGTCCATCCATGGCATGGTTCGCAGTGGACCGCCGCCTGTCTGTTGCTGCTCGCGGCGATTGTGGGATAACTTTTTCTGCAAAAATAACAATAGCAATGGTTTCCAGAGGGCCCTTCTGCTCTTGTGACACACACAGCTAGCCATCAATGCATTTATACCATGCTGTGTGCACTTAATACAGCCGTCTGTTTAATGGCCCTGGTAGTTGCACGTGGTTCATGAGGAAGACATCGACGTGCAGAAACATCTTTTAAGATATCAAAAAGCAGACTTAATAATGTGTAATAAGGTGCAACACTAAACCTACCGACACCAACATTTGTCAGATTTACAATTTAAGTAACGAAGGAGTGCATCAATAACAATATTACTTACTCTCTCCACCCTGCAATGGTCATTCCACCTTTTCCTGCAGTGCTGGTGGTCCTTGGGAATGTCATCAACTGAGAAGACCTCCTCAGCAACACAGGTACAAAAACCCCTTACAATGGCCGGGGGGAGGAGGGGGGGAGGGTTTACTTCGACCCCTCCTATTAAACTCCCCCATCTACTCTCAATTGCTGTTATCAGTGTCTCATTGGCATTGGAACTAAATTTCCTGGCCCTCTGCCTACTATGATCATCCTGCTGTATCTTCTCATCTGTGAAAAATAGCAGATTGAGACCTGGGTGCACTGCACGTGCGTGGGAGCACCCTGACACCTGACCAGAATCATGGGGGGGAAACAAAATCGGAAGAAAACAAAATCGCGGGAAAAAAATTGCGCATGTGCAGAAGGTCCGTTTTTTTCCCAGATCGCTGAATTCGGCTCCGATGCACAAATACAGTCGGGCAAGGCCAGATTTTACCACTACCGCTATCTCTGGTCACTGTTTGCCAAATTTTGCGGCCTCCAGTCATAGCGGTGTTCCGGCGCTAAATAAAAGCCACGATTATCGCCCAAAAACTGGTCATAGCGCTAATTATGGAATTTCTAGCCCATAGAATACATAAGTCATAAGACATAAGAAATAGGAATTGCTCCTGCTCCGGACTCAACTCCACTTCCCTGCCCGCTCCCCATAACCCTTGACTCCCTTATTGCTCAAAAATCTGTTTGTCTCCGCCTTAAAGATATTCAATGACCCAGCCTCCACAGCTCTCTGGGGCAGAGAATTCCACAGACTTACAACCCTCTGAGAAGAAATTCCTCCTCATCTCAGTTCTAAATGGGTGACCCCTTAGTCTGAAACTATGCCCCCAAGCTCTAGATTCCCCCACGAGTGGAAACAACCTCTCTGCATCTACCTTGTCGAGCCCCCTCAGTATATTATATGTTTCAATAAAATCACCTCTCATTCTTCTGAACTCCAGTAAATAAAGGTCCAACCTGCTCAACCTTTCTTCATAAGTCAACCTCTTGATCTCAGGATTCAACCGAGTGAACCTTCTCTGAACAGCCTCCAATGCAAGTACATCCCTCCTTAAATAAGAAGACCAAAACTGTATGCAGTACTCCAGGTGTGGCCTCACCAATACCCTGTACAGTTGTAGCAGGACTTCTCCGCTTTTATACTCTATCCCCCTTGCAATAAAGGCCAACATTCCATTTGTCTTCCTGGTCACTTGCTGTACCTGCATACTATCTTTTTGAGTTTCATGCAAAAGCAAGGAAGTTATGATGAACCTTTATAAAACACTGGTTTAGCCACAACTGGAGTATTATGTCCAATTCTGGGCACCACACTTTAGGAAGAATGCGAAGGCCTTAGAGAAAGTGCAGAAAAGATTTACAAGAAAAAGTCCAGAGATGAGTACATACAGTTACGTGGATAGACTGGAGAAACTGGGTTTGTTTTTCTTAGAGCAAAGATTGAGATGGAGATTTGATCGAGGTGTTCAAAATTATGTGGGGTCTTGACAGAGTAGATAGAAATAAACTGTTCCGGAAGGGTGGAGAACCAGAGGACACAGATTTAAGGTGGCAGGATATGTCCTGTCCCACCGGCAGGACAGACCGATCGGAGACGGCCTCACAATGGTATAAGGGTGGGAAGGTATGGCCCTAGGAGTCCTCAACATTGACTCCGGACCCCATGAAGTCTCATGGCTTCAGTTCAAGCATGGGCAAGGAAACCTCCCGCTGATTACCACCTACTGCCCTCCCTCAGCTGATGAATCAGTACTGCTCCATATTGAACACCACTTGGAAGAAATACTGAGAGTAGCAAGGGCACAGAATATATTCTGGACTTGAATTTCCATCACCAAAAGTGATTCGGTAGCACCACTACCGACCGAGCTGACTGAGTCCTGAAGGACATAGCTGCCAGACTAGGCCTGTGTCAGGTGGTGAGAGAACCAACAAGAGGGAAAAACCTACTTGACCTCATCCTCACCAATCTACCTGTCGTAGATGCATCTGTCCATGACAGCATTGGTGGCAGTGACCACTGCACAGTCCTTTTTGTCATGTATCTTACATTATTATATATAACTGTATCCTAACATGTTACACATGACTGTAATAAGATATGACCTGTAACCACCAGCATACCTTACCACCAGGGGTGCACTTGCAAGAGACAGGTATATAAGGACAGGTCTCAGGCAAGTGCAGCATTCCAGAGCTGTGAAATAAAGGTGCAGGTCCAGAGTGACCTTGACTTCACTACATGCCTCGTGTGAATCTGTACTGAGGGGACAGGACTTTACAGTGGCGACGGGTTACGGGATTACAGAATCCACAGAATGGCGAACAACGGATCAGATGAAAAGTACAAAGCGGGAGACAATTGGGAGGACATTATTGAAAGGCTCCAGCAAAGCTTTGTAACCAAAGACTGGTTAGGCGACGATAAGGCAGACAAGAGAAGAGCCCATCTCTTGACCAGCTGTGGCTCGAAAACATACGCTTTAATGAAGGATCTGTTGGCACCCGAGAAACCAGCAAGCAAGTCGTTTGAAGAATTGAGCACACTGGTAAGAGACCACCTGAAGCCAGCGAGCAGCCTACACATGGCCAGGTTCTACAACTACAGACGCTGTGTGGGCCAGAGCATACCCGACTTTGTGGCGGAACTTCGGAGGTTGGCTAGTTTATGTGAGTTCTCCGATGAACTGAGGAGAGAAATGCTGAGAGACTTTTTCATTGAAGGAATAGACCATGCAGGCATATTCCGAAAGCTCATAGAGTCCAAAAACCTGACCTTAGAGGCAGCAGTACTGGTTGCACAGACATTCTTGGTAGGGGAAGAAGAAACGAGGTTGATTTACAATGCAGGTATGACAACTAACGAAATATCGGAAAAAGAAGTTTACAGCACTAAACAAGCTGCTACCCCCACACACAGCCAAAACCGGGAGAACAGGCTCTCGATAGCAGGCAGAGGCCATCAAGGGCCACAGGAATGGCCGTTCACACCTCATCAACCCACAATGCGAGCAATCAACTATAAACTGAGAGAAGCTGAAGAGAGATCAGCCAGACGCAGCTCATTCTTTGGGAACTCTTTGAACAATTGGACAGGTCTGTGCTGGAGGTGTGGGGGTGGGCATTCATCAAGGGGATGTCAATTTCAGCAGGCTGTTTGCAGAAATTGTGAATATACAGGGCATTTGGCCCGCATGTGCAAAAAAAGGGCAGCTCGGCTGGTATACGAATCAGATGGGTCGGAAAGCGAACCAGAAGATGGTGGGGACAGTACCCAGGACACCGATGTACAGCGGGTCAACACGATAAATGGCCGCTGCTCCAACAACAGGATGCCTCCTATAATGATGAGGGTCCTACTCAACGGGATATCTGTCAACATGGAGCTGGATACGGGAGCGAGTCAATCTCTCATGGGCGCTCAACAATTTGAACAACTGTGGCCGCATAAAAGAGACATACCAAAACTCACAAGGGTCAACACCACACTAAGGACCAAAGAAATCGTACCAGTCCTCGGCAGCGCCATGCTCTCTGTCACACACAAAGTGACAGTGAACCGACTTCCCCTGTGGATTGTCCCCGGAGACCCCCAAGCACTGCTGGGGAGAAGCTGGCTGGCAAAACTAAACTGGAAATGGAATGATGTCCATGCCATGTCATTAGAGGAACGGACCTCCTACTCAACAGTTATAAAGCGATTTGAACATCTCTTTCAGCCAGGTGTGGGCACTTTCAAAGGGGCCAAAGTCAAAATCTACATCACACAAGATGCTAGACCGGTCCATCACAAGGCCAGAGCTATACCCTATGTGATGAGGGAAAAGATTGAACACGAACTAGACAGACTTCTGCGGGAAGGCATTATATCACCTGTGGAATTTAGCGACTGGGCAAGTCCCATCATCCCAGTCATGAAGCCTGATGGATCCGTACGAATCTGTGGGGACTACAAATCTACCATAAACAGAGTCTCCCGACAGGACCAGTACCCGCTGCCCAGAGCGGAGGACTTATTTGCCACGTTGGCTGGAGGTAAACTTTTCTCAAAATTAGACCTCGTATATGATGCAAGAATTGACTGAGGAATCCAAGCTACTCACCACCATCAATACACATCGACGCCTTTTCATGTACAATCGATGCCCATTCGGCATCAGGCCAGCAGCTGCCATATTCCAGCGCAACATGGAGAGTCTGCTCAAGTCCATCCCGGGGACGGTTGTATTTCAAGACGACATACTTATCACGGGCAGGGACACCGACTCCCATCTCCGTAATTTGGAGGAAGTGCTAAAGCGGTTGGATCGGGTAGGCCTACGAGTCAAGAAATCCAAGTGCCTGTTTCTCGCACGTTGAATTTTTGGGCAGAAGGATTGCTGCTGATGGAATCCGCCCAACAGAGTCCAAAACAGAAGCAATTCGCCTGGCACCCAGGCCCCGGAATGTCTCAGAACTGCGCGCCTTTCTCGGGCTACTCAATTACTTTGGGAACTTTATGCAGAACTTAAGCACCCTGCTGGAGCCTCTCCACGTGCTACTCAGGAAGGGGTGCGATTGGTTTTGGGGGGACGCCCAGGAACGCGCCTTCAATAAGGCACGCAACCTTCTGTGTTCCAACAGTGTTTTGACTTTCTTTGACCCAGGTAAAAAGCTAGTTCTCACATGCGATGCGTCAGCTTTTGGGGTCGAGTGCGTTTTGCAACATGTCAATAGTGCGGGCAAATTACAACCCATAGCTTATGCCTCCAGGTCACTTTCGCGGGCGGAGTGCAGGTACAGAATGGTAGAGAAGGAGGCGCTCGCGTGCGTGTACGGTGTCAAAAAGATGCACCAATACCTTTTCGGGGCCAAGTTCGCATTAGAAACTGACCACAAGCCCCTCACCTCCCTCCTATCCGAGAGCAAGGCAATAAACGTCAACGCCTCGGCGCGAATTCAACGGTGGGCACTCATGCTGGCGTCCTACGACTATACCATAAGGCACAGACCAGGCACAGACAACTGTGCCGACGCGCTCAGCAGGCTACCCCTGGCGACCACGGAAGGGTCTGACGAACAGGACTGTGAGATAGTCATGGCAATCAATGCCTTTGAGTCCACAGATTCGCCCATGACGGCTCGCCAAATCAGAGCCTGGACGGCCAGTGACCCCACGTTATCCTTAGTAAAAAGATGTGTCCTAACCGGTGAGTGGGCAGAGGCTCGCGATGCCTGCCCCGAGAAATTAAAACCCTTTCACAGGCGCATGCATGAGCTATCACTACAAGCAGACTGCCTGATGTGGGGCAGCCAAGTAGTCATGCCTCTGCGAGGCAGAGAGGCATTTGTCCGGGAGCTCCACCGCGAGCACCCGGGGATCATTCTCATGAAGGCCATAGCCAGATCCCACGTCTGGTGGCCTGGTATTGACGTGGACTTGGAGCTCTGCGTCCGAAGGTGCACCATTTGTGCCCAACTCAGCAATGCCCCCAGGGAGGCTCCACTGAGCCCCTGGCCCTGGCCTACCAAACTGTGGTCGCGAGTGCACGTAGACTATGCAGGCCCATTCATGGGCAAAATGTTCCTCTTAGTTGTAGATGCATTTTCAAAGTGGATCGAATGCACCATTTTAAACTCGAGCGCAACCTCCACCACTGTGGAGAGCCTCGCAACCATGTTTGCAACGCACAGAATCCCTGACATATTGGTCAGTGACAATGGTCCGTGCTTCACCAGCGCAGAATTCCAAGACTTTAAAATTGACCACGGCATAAATCATGTCAAGACGGCACCGTTCAAGCCGGCCTCCAATGGCCAGGCGGAGAGAGCAGTGCAAATCATTAAACAAGGCATGCTTAAAATCCAAGGTCCCACGCTGCAGGGTCGCCTGTCGCGACTGCTGCTGGCATACAGATCTCGTCCGCACTCACTGACTGGGATCCCCCCCGCACAACTGTTGATGAAAAGGACTTTAAAAACAAAGCTCTCATTAATCCTCCCAGACATGCACGAAATCGTTGAGGCAAAGTGCCGTAAGCTGACTGAGTACCATGACAGAAATTCGAGGGGGAGATGGAATGAGATAGGGGACAAAGTGTTTGTACTAAACTATGGCATGGGTCCCAAATGGCTTGCAGGGACAGTAACGGGCAAGGAAGGAAACAGGCTACTGGTAGTACAAATGGACAATGGCAAAACCTGCCGGAGGCATGTAGACCAAGTCAAAAGCAGATTTACCAACAACACTGCGGAACCAGAGGCAGACTACAATGTGGAACTCGCACCATACCTGGTGGACAGACAGAGGGAACAACCTGAGGAAAGGGCAATCCCAACAGACAGCCCAGGCGAGTCAACAACAATCACACCAATCGAAACAGACAGCCCAGGCGAGATACCAGCAACCACACCCAAAGAAAAACAGACACCAAGGCAAACAACTGAACCACAACTCAGACGCTCCACGCGAGAGCGTAGACCACCTGAGAGACTGAACCTATAAAGACAATAAGACTTTGGGGGAGGGTGATGTCAAGCATCTTACATTATTATATATAACTGTATCCTAACATGCTATACATGACTGTAATAAGATATGACCTGTAACCACCAGCATACCTTACCACCAGGGGTGCACTTGCAAGAGATAGGTATATAAGCACAGGTCTCAGGCAAGTGCAGCATTCCAGAGCTGTGAAATAAAGGTGCAGGTCCAGAGTGACCTTGACTTCACTACATGCCTCGTGTGAAACAGAGGGGACAGGACTTTACACTTGTGGAGAGGAAGTCCTGTCTTCACACTGAAGACACCCTTCATTGTGTTGTGTGGCACTACTACTGTGCTAAATGGAACAGATTCAGAACAGAGCCAGCAGCTCAAACCTGGGCATTCATGAGGCACTGTGGGCCATCAGTAGCAGCAGAATTGTATTCCACCACAATCTGTAATCTCATGGCCCGGCATATCCCTCACTCTACCATTACCATCAAGCCAGGGGACCAACCCTGGTTCAATGAGGAATGCAGCAGAGCATGCCAGAAGCAGCACCAGGTGTACCTAAAAATGAGGTGCCAACCTGGAGAAGCTACAAAAACAGGATTACATGAATGCTTTACAGCAGAAGCAGCATGCTATAGACAGAGCCACAATCCCACAATCAACGGATCAGATCAAAGCTCTGCAATCCTGTCACATCCAGTCAGGAATGGTGGTGGACCATTTAACAGAGGAGGAGGCTCCTTGAAAATCCCCACCCTCAATTATGGCGGAGTCCAGCACGTGAGTGCAAAATACAAGGCTGAAGTGTTTGCAACAATCTTCAGCCAGAAGTGCTGAGTGGATGATCCATATCAGCCCCCTTTAGTGATCCCCACCACCACAGAAGCCAGCCCATTTGATTCACTCCACTTGATATCAAGAAACAGCTAAGCGTGCTGGATACAACAAAGGCTATGGGCCCCAACAACATCTCGGCTGTCGTGCTGAAGACTTGTGATCCAGAACTAGCCGCGCCTCTAGCCAAGCTGTTCCAGTACAGCTACAACACTGGCATCTACCCGACAATGTAGAAAACTGCCCAGGTATGTCCTGTCCACAAAATGCAGGACAAATCCAATCCGTCCAATTACTGCCCGATCAGTCTACTCTCAATCATCAGCAAAGTGATGGAAGGGGTCGTCGACAGAGCTATCAAGCGGCACTTACTCACCAATAACCTGCTCACCGATGCTCAGTTTGGGTTCCAGCAGGACCACTTAGCTCCAGATCTCATTACAGCCTTGGTCCAAACATAGAAAAAAGAGCTGAATTCAAGAGGTGAGGTGAGAGTTGTTAAGCTCATAATAAATGGTCAGACCGAGTACTGAGTGTAATGAGCAAGTGTGACCTTAGCTCCTTTATTGTATTGTTGTGTATCTGTAAAGCATGCACTCCCATGTTCCGCCACCAGGGGAGTGCATCCCCTGAAGTCCCAAGGGATCCCAGCATCCCTTGGGGGCACTGTTTATAAGCCGGCCCCTAAGGCCTGTTCCTCACTCTGGAGTAATAAAGACTGAGGTCACTGTTACATTAACCTCCCTGTGTGCAATCTCATCTGTGTTAGGAACACAATAGTATTGGAGTACAGGTATCTCGTGGGTGGCCTGCTTATATACTGTATTCCCAAGGGATGCTGGGATCCCTTGGGACTCCAACAGGTAGGCCCTCCGGTGTACAGGTGTGATGCAGGTTACAAGGTTACAAGGGGTTAAATACATAACATCACTCCCCCGTGAAGTCAACAATACACTTATTTACAAGGTGAGATCATCTGGGGCTTTGCGCTCCCTTGTCGATTGTCTCGGTACAAATGTTGGTGTGGTTGGGTTGGTCAGTTCTTCATTGGGCTGTTGAGCAGCCGGCCTTGCCGGGCTGCTGGGGATGATGAGTTCTGTTTCGTG
The DNA here is from genome assembly GCF_044704955.1 of Pristiophorus japonicus. Taxonomy (NCBI): domain Eukaryota; kingdom Metazoa; phylum Chordata; class Chondrichthyes; family Pristiophoridae; genus Pristiophorus; species Pristiophorus japonicus. The sequence continues at coordinate 520,802,612 of NC_091977.1, read as the reverse complement.
GTCAACTGTGATGTCAGTTGCCTCTTGTGTGTGTTGGAAGGTCAGAGTTGGTGGTGTCCTCTTTAGGTTGTGCGTAGCTGTTGGTGAACCGCAGTTTAATTTGGTCCAATGTTTTCTGTGCGTTTGTCCATTGGTCAGTTTGACCTGAAACACTCTACTCCCCTCTTAGGCTGTGACCGTGCCAGCGAGCCATTTGGGACCAATGTCCATAATTGAGCACAAACACAGGATCATTGATTTCAATATCGCGTGACAAGTTTGTACGGTCATGGTACACACTCTGTTGATGCCGCTTGTCTTCCACGTGATCATGTAGATCAGAGTGGTCCAAAGAGAGCCTTGTTTTAAGTGCCCTTTTCCTGAGCAGCTCGGCTGGGGGAATCCCTATGAGTGAGTGGGGTCTGGTGCGGTAGCTGAGCAGTACTCGGGACAACTGGGTCTGCAGGGAGCCTTCTGACAACATTCAGGAAGGATAGAATAAAAGGAAAAGGAGGTGGGGTAGCATTGCTGGTTAAAGAGGAGATTAATGCAATAGTTAGGAAGGACATTAGCTTGGATGATGTGGAATCTATATGGGTAGAGCTGCAGACCACCAAAGGGCAAAAAACATTAGTGGGAGTTGTGTACAGATCTCCAAACAGTAGTAGTGATGTTGGGGAGGGCATCAAACAGGAAATTAGGGGTGCATGCAATAAAGGTGCAGCAGTTATAATGGGTGACTTTAATATGCATATAGATTGGGCAAATCAAACTGGAAGCAATACGGTGGAGGGGGATTTCCTGGACTGTATAAGTGATGGTTTTCTAGACCAATATGTCGAGGAACCAACTAGGGGGGAGTTCATCTTAGACTGGGTGTTGTGTAATGAGAGAGGATTAATTAGCAATCTCGCTTCGCGAGGCCCCTTGGGGCAGAGTGACCATAATATGGTGGAGTTCTACATTAGGATGGAGAATGAAACAGTTAATTCAGAGACCATGGTCCAGAACTTTAAGAAGGGTAACTTTGAAGGTATGAGGCGTGAATTGGCTAGGATAGATTGGCGAATGATACTTAAGGGGTTGACAGTGGATGGGCAATGGCAGACATTTAGAGACCGCATGGATGAACTACAACAATTGTACATCCCTGTCTGATGTAAAAATAAAAAAGGGAAGGTGGCTCAACCGTGGCAATCAAGGGAAATCAGGGATAGTATTAAAGCCAAGGAAGTGGCATACAAATTGGCCAGAAATAGCAGCGAACCCGGGGACTGGGAGAAATTTAGAACTCAGCAGAGCAAAGGGTTTGATTAGGGCAGGGAAAATAGAGTACGAGAGGAAGCTTGCAGGGAACATTAAGACGGACTGCAAAAGCTTCTATAGATATGTAAAGAGAAAAAGGTTAGTAAAGACAAACGTAGGTCCCCTGCAGTCATAACGGGAAACAAAGAAATGGCAGACCAATTGAACAAGTACTTTGGTTCGGTATTCACTAAGGAGGACACAAACAACCTTCCGGATATAAAAGGGGTACAGAGGGTTTAGTTAGAAGGAGGAAATGAGGGAAATCCTTATTAGTCAGGAAATTGTGTTGGGGAAATTGATGGGATTGAAGGCTGATAAATCCCCAGGGCCTGATGGTCTGTAACCCAGAGTACTTAAGGAGGTGGCATTGGAAATAGCGGATGCATTGACAGTCATTTTCCAACATTCCATAGACTCTGGATCAGTTCCTGTGGAGTGGAGGGTAGCAAATGTAACCCCACGTTTTAAAAAAGGAGGGAGAGAGAATTATAGACCGGTCAGCTTGACACCGGTAGGGGGTAAAATGATGGAATCAATTATTAAGGATGTCATAGCAGCGCATTTGGAAAGAGGTGACATGATAGGTCCAAGTCAGCATGGATTTGTGAAAAGGAAATCATGTTTGACAAATCTTATGGAATTTTTTGAGGATTTTTCCAGTAGAGTGGACAAGGGAGAACCAGTTGATGTGGTGTATTTGGACTTTCAGAAGGCTTTCGACAAGGTCCCACACAAGAGATTCATGTGCAAAGTTAAAGCACATGGGATTGGGGGTAATGTGCTGACATGGATTGAGAACTGGTTGTCAGACAGAAAGCAAAGAGTAGGAGTAAATGGGTACTTTTCAGTGTCTAGTGGGGTACCGCAAGGTTCTGTGCTGGGGCCCCCGCTGTTAACATTGTACATTAATGATTTAGACGAGGGGATTAAATGTATTATCTCCAAATTTGCGGATGACACTAAGTTGGGTGGCAGTGTGAGCTGCGAGGAGGATGCTATGAGGCTGCAGTGACTTGGACAGGTTAGGTGAGTGGGAAAATACATGGCAGATGAATTATAATGTGGATAAATATGAGGTTATCCACTTTGGTGGTAAAAACAGAGAGACAGACTATTATCTGAATGGTGACAAATTAGGAAAAGGGGAGGTGCAACGAGACCTGGGTGTCATGGTACGTCAGTCATTGAAGGTTGGCATGCAGGTACAGCAGGCGGTTAAGAAAGCAAATGGCATGTTGGCCTTCATAGTGAGGGGATTTGAGTACAGGGGCAGGGAGGTGTTACTACAGTTGTACAGGGCCTTGGTGAGGCCACACCTGGAGTATTGTGTACAGTTTTGGTCTCCTAACTTGAGGAAGGACATTCTTGCTATTGAGGGAATGCAACGAAAGTTCACCAGACTGATTCCTGGGATGGCGGGACTGACATATCAAGAAAGACTGGATGAACTGGGCTTGTATTCACTGGAGTTCAGAAGAATGAGAGGGGATCTTATAGAAACGTTTAAAATTCTGACGGGTTTAGACAGGTTAGATGCAGGAAGAATGTTCCCAATGTTGGGGAAGTCCAGAACCAGGGGTCACAATCTAAGGATAAGGGGTAAGCCATTTAGGACCGAGATGAGGAGAAACTTCTTCACCCAGAGAGTGGTGAACCTGTGGAATTCTCTACCACAGAAAGTTGTTGAGGCCAATTCACTAAATATATTCAAAAATGAGTTAGATGTAGTCCTTACTACTAGGGGGATCAAGGGGTATGGCGAGAAAGCAGGAATGGGGTACTGAAGCTGCATGTTCAGCCATGAACTCATTGAATGGCGGTGCAGGCTCGAAGGGCCGAATGGCCTACTCCTGCACCTATTTTCTATGTTTCTATGTTTCTATGACACGCGTTTCAAGCTTTGCTTGATGGTCTGGACTGCCCATTCTGCCTGGCCGTTGGATGCGGGCTTGAACGGCGCAGATGTGACATGTTTGATCCTGTTGCGGGTCATGAACTCTTTGAATTCGGCACTTGTGAAGCATGGCCCATTGTCGCTGACTAGGACATCGGGCAGACCGTGCGTGGCAAACATAGCTCGTAGACGTTCAATGGTGGCCGTGGATGTGCTTCAAGACATTATTGCACATTCAATCCACTTTGAGTAAGCATCCACAACAACCAAAAACATTTTGGCTAGGAATGGCCCTGTATAGTCTACATCGATCCTCGACCATGGTTTGGATGGCCAGGATCATAAACTTAGCGGTGTCTCTCTGGGTGCATTGCTCAACTGAGAGCAAGCGTTGCACTGGCGTACACATGACTCTAAATCTGAGTCGATACCTGGCCACTACACATGGGATCTGGCTATGGTGCTGTGTAGTTCCCCAATAAATGTCTCTCTACCTTTCTTGGGCAAGACCACACAATTGCCCCACAAAAGACAGTCCGCCTGCAGGGACAGCTCATCTTTACGTCTGTGGAACGGCTTAAACGCTTCCTGCAGCTCCATTGGGACACTGGAACAACTCCCATGGTGGACACAGTTTTTTTTTACCAGGGACAATAAAGAACATAAGAACATAAGAATTAGGAACAGGAGTAGGCCATCTAGCCCCTCGAGCCTGCTCCGCCATTCAATTAGATCATGGCTGATCTGGCCGTGGACTCAGCTCCACTTACCCGCCCTCTCCTCGTAACCCTTAATTCCCTTATTGGTTAAAAATCTATCTATCTGTGACTTGAATACATTCAATGAGCTAGCCTCAACTGCTTCCTTGGGCAGAGAATTCCACAGATTCACAACCCTCTGGGAGAAGAAATTCCTTCTCAACTCGGTTTTAAATTGGCTCCCCCTTATTTTGAGGCTGTGCCCCCTAGTTCTAGTCTCCCCGACCAGTGGAAACAACCTCGCTGCCTTTATCTTTTCTATCCCTTTCATGATTTTAAATGTTTCTATAAGATCACCCCTCATCCTTCTGAACTCCAACGAGTAAAGACCCAGTCTTCTCAATCTATCATCATAAGGTAACCCCCTCATCTCCGGAATCAACCTAGTGAATCGTCTCTGTACCCCTTCCAAGCTAGTATATCCTTCCTTAAGTAAGGTGACCAAAACTGCACGCAGTACTCCAGGTGCGGCCTTACCAATACCTTATACAGTTGCAGCAAGACCTCCCTGCTTTTGTACTCCATCCCTCTCGCAATAAAGGCCAACATTCCATTCGCCTTCCTGATTACCTGCTGCACCTGCAAACTAACTTTTTGGGATTCATGCACAAGGACCCCCAGGTCCCTCTGCACCTCAGCATGTTGTAATTTCTCCCCATTCAAATAATATTTCCTTTTACTGTTTTTTTTCGCAAGGTGGATGACCTCACACTTTCCTACATTGTATTCCATCTGCCAAACCTTAGCCCATTCGCTTAACCTATCTAAATCTCTTTGCAGCCTCTCTGTGTCCTCTACACAACCCGCTTTCCCACTAATCTTTGTGTCATCTGCAAATTTGTACGTTGCTCCAGGTCCTGCTCTGGCGGGCCGTAACGGGGGATTTCTCATTCTCAAATGCCTCCATGACCATAAGCAAGTCCACTGGCGGTGTCATTTCCACCCCAGTAGTGGGAAATGGTAGCCGACTGAGAGCATCTGCACAGTTCTCTGTGCCCGGTCCGTGGCAAATTCCATAGTTGTATGCCGACAGCGTGAGTACCCATCTTTGGATGCGGGCAGAGGCATTGGTATTGATCCCTTTGCTCTCCAAGAATAGCTTGTGGTCTGTTTCAAGCTTGAACTTGAGGCCAAACAAGTACTGGTGCATTTTCTTTACCCTGTAAACACACGCCAGAGCCTCTTTTTCAACCATGCTGTAGGTCCTTTCGGCCTTGGACAAACTCCTGGATGCATACGCAACTGGTTGCAAAATTCCCGATTCATTAGCCTGTTGTAACACACACCCGACTCCATATGACGACAGATTGGAAGCTAACACTAGTCGTTTACATGGGTTGTACAGGACAAGCAGTTTGTTAGAACACAGTAAATTTCTGGCTTTCTTAAAAGCAGTCTCTTGTGAATTCCCTCATACCCAGTTGTCTCCCTTGGGCAGTAGCGCATGTAGGGGTTCTAGTAGGGTGCTTAACCCAGGTAGGAAATTACCGAAGTAGTTAAGGAGTCCCAAAAACGACCGCAGTTCCGTCACGTTCCGTGGTCGCGGTGTGTTCTTGATGGTCTCCGTCTTGGCATCGGTGGGTCTGATGCCGTCTGCTGCGATTCTCCTTCCGAAGAACTCGATGTCCTGTGCCAGGAAAACACACTTCGAGCATTTCAACCTGAGCCCCACGTGATCCAACCGACTAAGAACCTCCTCCAGATTCTTCAAGTGCTCCATGGTGTCCCAACCTGTAACCAATATATCATCCTGGAAGACCACTGTACAAGGAACCGACTTTAGCAGGCTCTCCATGTTTCACTGGAAGATCGCCGCGGCCGACCGAATCCCGAACGGGCACCGGTTGTAGATAAACAGACCTTTGTGCGTGTTGATGCAGGTGAGGCCTTTCGAAGACTCCTCCAGCTCCTGCCTCATGTAGGTTGAGGTCAGCTCCAACTTGGTGAACATCTTCCCTCCAGCCAGGGTCGCAAATAGGTCATCTGCTATGGGTAGCGGGTATTGGTCCTGCAGCGAAAAACGGTTATTTGTTACTTTATAGTCACCGCAAATTCTCTAACTGTACCGTCCTCCTTGAGTACCGGAACAATTGGACTGGCCCGGTCGTTGAACTCCACCGATGCGATGATGCCTTCACATTGCAGCCTGTCCAGCTCGAGTTCCACTTTTTCACGCATCATGTGCGGTACCGTCCGAGCCTTGTGGTGGATGGATCGTGTATCGGGAACCAAATGGATCTGCACTTTTGCCCCCGAGAAACTTCCAATGCCTGGCTCGAATAACAATGGGAACTTGCTTAGAACCTGGATACACGCGATGTCGTCAACTGACGAAAGCGCTCAGATGTCGTCCCAGTTCCAGCGGATTTACCCCAGCCAGCTTCTGCCAAATAATGTGGGGCCATCCCCTGGCACAATCCGCAGTGGGAGTTCGTGTACTGCTCCGTCATAGGAGACTTTGACTTCAGTACTGTCAATTACCGGGATTAGTTCCTTTGTATAAGTCCTTATCTTTGTGTGAATGGGGCTGAGCTTGGGCCTGTGTGCCTTCTTCCCCCACAGCCTGTCGAAGGCCATTGGACTGACTTGCCCCTGTGTCCAGCTCCAAAGACACTGGAATACTGTTCAGTTAAACTTTCAACATTATTGGTGGGTATTTCGTCATGAACGTGTGTACCCCGTACACCTCTGCCTCCCCCCTACGAGTTTCCAATTCTGTCTGACCCATTGTGGACCGATCTTCCTCTGCAATATGCTGGTTTGCAGGGTTTTCAGGGTTTGCAGCTCGCCTGCACATTCGTTGGAGGTATCCCATTGTTCTGCAGCCATTGCATGCATAGTGCTTCAAGCGGCATTAATGGTGCCGATGATCACCCCCACAGCGCCAACAGGGTGTTAACTGCCTCACATTAACAGATGATGGCAGATTCTGGATCAATTGAGGTCGGGCCACAGCAGCCGGCGTGTACATTCTGCCATGTATATTTCTGCTCAAAACCGAAGTTACTTTATGCACAGTACTGGCCGAAACTTCATTGTTCTGCTAAATCTGCTTGGTGTTGTCGCTGATGGACATAAATGCCTGAGCTATCGTTATGGCTTTACTCAGATTCGGAATTTCTACAGTCAACAGTTTGCGAAGGATTGTCTCATGTCCGATGCACAGTACAAAAATGTCTCTGAGCATTTGTTCTAGGAATCCCTCAAACTCACAATGTCCTGCAAGGCGCCTTAGTTCGGCGATGTAGCTCACCACTTCCTGGCCCTCCGATCGTTGACACGTGTAGAACCGATATCTCGACATCAAAACACTTTCCTTAGGATTTAGGTGCTCCCGGACCAGCGTACACAGTTCTCCATAGGATTTCTCTGTTGGTTTAGCTGGGGGCAGGAGATTCTTCATGAGGCCATAGGCAGACAGTACTGCCAATTAGAGTAACTCACAGACAGTTAGGAGGATCGGCCTTCGTTTGGTCGCGTTCTCGTCCCCTTCCAGCTCGTTGGCTGTGAAGTATTGGTCGAGTCTCTCCACGACGGCCTCCCAATCGTCTCCCTCCGAGAACTTCTCCAGGATGCCGACTGTTCTTTGCATTTTCGCGTGGTTCGTTACCTTGTCGCCAATTGTTAAACTCATAATAAATGGTCAGAACGAGTGCTGTGTGTAATGAGCAAGTGTGACCTTAGCTCCTTTATTGTAGTTCCAGAGTGCAGGTACCTCGTGGGTGGCCTGCTTATATACTGTACTCCCAAGGGATGCTGAGATCCCTTGGGACTCCAACAGGTAGGCCCTCTGGTGGACAGGTGTGATGCAGGTTACAAGGTTACAAGGGGCTAAATACATAACAAGAGTGACTGCCCTTGACATCAAGGCAGCATTTGACTGAGTGTGGCATCAAGGAGCCCCAGTAAAACTGGCGTCAATGGGAATCAGGGGTAAAACTCTCTACTGGCTGGAGTCAGACCTAGCACAAAGAAAGATGGTTGTGGTTTGAGGTCAATCATCTCAGCCCCAGGACATCGCTGCAGGAGTTCCTCAGGACAGTGTCCTAGGCCCAACCATCTTCAGCTGTTTCATCAATGACCTTCACTCCATCATAAGGTCAGAGTGGGGATGTTCGCTGATGATTGCATAGTGTTCAGTTCCATTCGTAACTCCTCAGAAAATGAAGCAGTCCATGTCCACTTGCAGCAAGACTTGGATGACATTCAAGCTTGAGCTGATGTGGCAAGTAACATTCATGCCACACAAGTGCCAGGTAATGCCTATCTCCAGCAAACGAGAGTCTAACCACCGCCCCTTGACAGTCAATGGCATTGCCATCGTTGAATCACCCACCATCAATGTGCGGGGGGTCACCATTGACCAGAATCTTAACTGGACCAGCCACATAAATACTGTGGTCACAAGAGCAGGTCAGAGGCTGGGTATTCTGCAGCGAGTGTCTCACCTCCTGACTGCCCAAAGTCTTTCCACCATCTACCAATCAGGAGTGTGATGGATTACTTTGCCTGGATGAGTGCAGCTCCAACAACACTTAAGAAGCTTGACACCGTCCAGGACAAAGCAGCCCGCTTGATTGGCACCCCATCCACCACCTTCAACATTCACTCCCTCCACCACCGGCGCACCGTGGCTGCAGTGCCAAGGCTTCTCCGGCAGCACCTCCCATACCCGCGACCTCTACCACCTAGAAGGACAAGGGCAGCAGGCGCATTTACACCATCAGCTGCAAGTTTCTCTCCAAGTTACACATCATCCCGACTTGGAAATATATCCCCGTTCCTTCATTGCCGCTGAGTCAGAATCCCGGAACTCCCTCCCTAACAGCACTGTGGGAGTACCTTCACCACACAGATAGCAGCGGTTCAAGAATGTGGCTCGCCACCACCTTCTCAAGGGCCACTAGGGATGGGCAATAAACGCTGGCTTTGCCAGCGACGCCCACATCCCACGAGCGAATAAAAAAGAAGTCTGGAATGAATTGCTGAAAGGGAGGAGGAGGCAGATTCAATTGTGGCTTTCAAAAGGCAGTTGGATAATTACCTTAAGGAAAAACAAATGCAGGGCTTTAGGGAAAGGACAGGGGATTGGGACTAGCTGAATTGCTCTTGCAGAGAGCTGGCACGGGCTTGATGGGCCGAATAGCCTCCTAGTGTGCTGTAACCATTCTATGATTCAATGATCCTACTGGCACCAACCACTTCCTCAAACTAATCGGCTGGGCTTCTCTTAGACTCACACCTTTATTATAAGTTATTGCAGTTCCCATTAACAAGAGATCTCGATTTGGATTGAAAAATCCTGTAAAACCAATGTCAGTTTACTCAAGGCATCATATATATTTCTAAGTATTGTGTGAATTAAATATAATTAGTCAATCTCCTGTGGTGTTGCCAAGACACTTCACAACTAAATCACCACAATATATTTTTAAAATAAATAGTAAAAAAACAATTACTAATCTTTTTCTTGCAGAGATACTCACCAACTGCTCAGTTCCGCTGATCCTCGTGGGCGTTTAAAAAAAAACTCAGCTACGGGTCACCGCTGACCCAAATATCGCGCCAGGGCGATCTGAGGACGGTCTGCTCCCCAGCGGTACCTCGAAACCGGCGGTCAACTCAGGTAAGGAATTTTTCACTCACCTGATTACCGCCCACAATGGGCAATACCGCCCAGAAACCGGGCGGTAAGCCATAGGAAATTCTAGCTCATGAAGTCAAAGATCATACAGCACAGAAGGAAGTACCCAATTAATCCCATAGCCCTACAATTTTCTTTTTTGAATGTTACTGTTGATTCTGCTTTTAATCCCTTTTAGGCAGTGCATTCAGTAATGTCAACTCTCGCGAATTAATCACGGCCGCACACAATTTTAATGAAAATTTATCCCAACTTTCGAAAGGTGGTGATGTGGGTACAATTTTTAAAAAGTTTTCTGTAAAGCATTTTCAAGTGCAGTAATACAGTTTCTGTAAAGAGCTGCGGCCTGTTAGAGATTAAATAAAACTACGAATGACCCGTAACAGAAGGGGAGGGGGAGAAGGGGAGGGGGAGAAGTGAGGGGGAGAAGGGGGGTGGGGGGAGGGGGAGAAGGGGAGTGGGGGGTGGGGGGGAGGGGGAGAAGGGGGGTGGGGTGGAGGGGGAGGGGGTGGGATGGAGGTAGAGGGGGGTGGGGTGGGGTGGGGCTAGAGGGGGGTGGGGTGGGGGTAGAGGGGGGTGGGGAGGGGGTGGGGTGGGGGGTGGGGGAGGAGGAGGGGTGGGGGGGAGGAGGAGAGGTGGGGGGGGTGGGAGGAGGAGAGGAGGGGCGAGGAGAAGGAGGGGCGAGGAGAAGGGGGAGAGGGGGAGAAGGGAGAGAGGAGGGATGGAAGGAAGGAGAGAGGAAGGAGGGAAGAAGAGAGGAGGGAGGGAGGGAGAGAGGAGGGGAGGGAGGGAGGAGGGGAGGGAAGGAGAGAGGAGGGAAGTAGAGAGGAGGGAGGGAGGGAAGGAGAGAGGAGGGAGGGAGGAAAGGAGAGAGGAGGGTGAGAGGAGGGAGGGAGGGAAGGAGAGAGGAGTGAAGGAGGGAGAGAGGAGGGAGGGAGAGAAGGCGAGGGGGGGAGGGAGGGAAGGAGAGAGGGGGGCGGAAGGGAGAGAAGGAGGCTGAACGGCCGGGCCCAAGACCTCGGGCTGGATTTACAGGTAGGTGGTGTCAGGTCTCATGGGGGGGGGTCGCGGAGGTCCGGTGGGGGGTGAAAGAGTCGCGGAGGTCCGGGGGGGGGGGGAGAGTCGCGTGGAGGGGGGGGAGAGTCATGCAGGTCCAGGGGGAGGGGGGGGAGAGAGAGTCGCGGAGGTCCGGGGCGGGGGGGCGGTTGGGGGAGCGCGGGGGGAGGGTCGGGTCCGGTCGGGTGGGAGGAGCCTTATCCATGCAGCCCCAGTGAGGCCATTGGGCCAGGGCTAAGGGCTGAGTGCTTCGGGCCCCTCCCACACAGTTTTGGGCGCCTGGAGCTACTGCACATGTGTGCCCACTGTATCGCGCGTGTGCAGAGGTCCTGGCACTGCTTTCAGCGCAGGGACCTGGCTCCGCCCCCTACAGGTCATGCTGCGCTGCGCCCAGCTCCAGAGGACCTGTAGGGAGCCGGAGAATAGGTACGTTTTTTTTAGGTGCACTTTCTGGCGCGAAAAACGGGCGTCCAGGTCGGGCCCGAAACTTGGGCCACACATGTTGTTGTTCAAAGCTGGCTGAAATGGCACAATCAGATTAGATGGTGCTCAACCCAGTCAAGCCAACATGGGTAGAAATGTAAAACATCCTTGTTACATTGCACTGTCATAATGTGTGGCTTGCTGTTCTTACCTTGGTTAGCCTGGTGAGGTCTTTGAATATCCAGCGCTGAGTTTAGTGGGAGCTGAGAGAAGTGGTATTGACCACCCAGAGCTCCTCCACCTACAATAGTTGGACCATGCCTTTGATGTGCCTCCTTGTGTCAGTTACGGTAGTTGGCAGCACTGTTGCCTCTGAGTTAGAAGGTTGTGAGTTCAAGTCCCACTCCAGAGACTTGAGCACAAAAATCTAGACTGACAATCCAGTGCAGTGCTGAGGGAGCACTGTATTGTCAGTGGTGCTGTCTTTTGGATGAGATGTTAAACCGAGGCCCCGTCTGCTCTCTCAGGTGGACATAAAAGATCGCATGGCACTATTTCGAAGAAGAGCAGGGGGAGTTCTCCCCAGTGTCCTGGCCAATATTTATCCCTCAATCAACATCACTGAAAACAGATTATCTGGTCATTATCATATTGTTGTTTGTGGGAGCTTGCTGTGCACAAATTGGCTGCCATGTTTCCTACATGACAACAGTGACTACACTCCAAAAAGTACTTCATTGGCTGTAAAGCGCTTTGAGATGTCGTGAAGTCGTGGAAGGCGCTATATAAATGCAAGTCTTGCTTTCTCCTTGCCTCAGTGCCTACGAACTACTTGCTCTTTTGTTTCTTTTGCCGGTAAAGTCTCCCTGGAGTAGTCTGTGAACTTCAGGACTCTGTGCCCTGCTGCAGCAGCCTCAGACATGCTTCCTCTAGTTCAGTTTGTGTCATCGTAGCTCCAATTTTATAAATACCTGCCATGGCCCCTTTAACACTGCCCTTGATTTTCCACCCTCTTCAGAAACGAAGCTCCCATTCACAGTATTAAACATGAGGTTGACCCAGAAAAGCAAGAAAGGATCATTCATCATCGTAGACGGTACCTCGAACGAGGATGACTTACTTCCATGAGTTCACGGATGTTTCAATGAAGGACCTGATGTTCCAGTCCTGAACTCCAATTGAGGGGGTGGAAGATGCCTATGTGTGACCGTTGCACACCAGCCACCACACGGGCTTGATAGAGCCAAGCCTTTATCCAGTGGCAAGGGTTAACCAGGACGACTGGAGACCTGCTCTGCTGCACAGACCTAGCGCGCACACATATTGCAGTGTGGGCTGGCCCGTGCTGCCCCTGGGCCCTCGGCTCTTCCAGGCCCCGTACCCTCATCTGTCGCACCTCCGCCACGATCTCTCACGATCTCCACAGCTCCGCAGGTCAGGCCATAAAAGAGCTGGAGTGGCATACCACTTCAACCTCCAGCGCGAGCTGCTTCAAGTATGCGACGATTTTGAGATGTGCGACTGGGTGACGTCATCAAAACCCTGGTCGCCGTTTTGGAGTTAAGTTTAGTACAATGTTAGAATGCATGCTTAAATCTGTTGTACTGTCTGCGAATCTACTCCACTTGTAAATTGCTTTGCATGCTGAAGGTATAACAACGGGTTATGCTATTGGCCATATTGAGCCCCTGCCTATGTTGACTTTTACCCCTTTGGTGCCTCTAATCTGTTCTTGGGGCATTGACTTGTGACAGAAAACCTCTTTCAGGATATATACATCGAACATGTCAGTGAGAACAAAATTGAGATGCGCATAAGATTGCCATTTATAGGTTTATTTTTAGAACCTTGGGTGTATAGAACATAAGAACATAAGAATTAGGAACAGGAGTAGGCCATCTAGCCCCTCGAGCCTGCTCCGCCATTCAACAAGATCATGGCTGATCTGGCCATGGACTCAGCTCCACTTACCCGCCCACAACCCATAACCCTTAATTCCCTTATTGGTTAAAAATCTACCTATCTGTGATTTGAATACATTCAATGAGCTAGCCTCAACTGCTTCCTTGGACAGAGAATTCCACAGATTCACAACCCTCTGGGAGAAGAAATTCCTTCTCAACTCGGTTTTAAATTGGCTCCCCCCGTATTTTGAGGCTGTGCCCCCTAGTTCTAGTCTCCCCGACCAGTGGAAACAACCTCTCTGCCTCTATCTTGTCTATCCCTTTCATTATTTTAAATGTTTCTATAAGATCATCCCTCATCCTTCTGAACTCCAACGAGTAAAGACCCAGTCTACTCAATCTATCATCATAAGGTAACCCCCTCATCTCCGGAATCAGCCTAGTGAATCGTCTCTGTACCCCCTCCAAAGCTAGTATATCCCTCCTTAAGTAAGGTGACCAAAACTGCACACAGTACTCCAGGTGCGGCCTCACCAATACCCTGTACAGTTGCAGAAGGACCTCCCTGCTTTTGTACTTCATCCCTATCGCAATGAAGGCCAACATTCCATTCGCCTTCCTGATTACCTGCTGCACCTGCAAACTAACTTTTTGGGATTCATGCACAAGGACACCCCAGGTCCCTCTGCACCGCAGCATGTTGTAATTTCTCCCCATTCAAATAATATTCCCTTTTACTGTTTTTTTTGCCAAGGTGGATGATCTCACATTTTCCGACATTGTATTCCATCTGCCAAACCTTAGCCCATTCGCTTAACCTATCTAAATCTCTTTGCAACCTCTCAGTGTCCTCTACACAACCCGCTTTCCCACTAATCTTTGTGTCATCTGCAAATTTTGTTACACTACACTCTGTCCCTTCTTCCAGGTCATCTATGTATATTGTAATCAGTTGTGGTCCCAGCACTGATCCCTGTGGCACACCACTAACCACCGATTTCCAACCCGAAAAGGACCCATTTATCCCGACTCTCTGCTTTTTGTTAGCCAGCCAATTCTCTATCCATGCTAATACATTTCCTCTGACTCCGCGTCCCTTTATCTTCTGCAGTAATCTTTTGTGTGGCACCTTATCGAATGCCTTTTGGAAATCTAAATACACCACATCCATCGGTACACCTCTATCCACCATGCTCGTTATATCCTCAAAGAATTCCAGTAAATTAGTTAAACATGATTTCCCCTTCATGAATCCATGTTGCGTCTGCTTGATTGCACTATTCCTATCTAGATGTCCCGCTATTTCTTCCTTTAATGATAGCTTCAAGCATTTTCCCCACTACAGATGTTAAACTAACCGGCCTATAGTTACCTGCCTTTTGTCTGCCCCCTTTTTTAAACAGAGGCGTTACATTAGCTGCTTTCCAATCTGCTGGTACCTCCCCATAGTCCAGAGAATTTTAGTAGATTATAACGAATGCATCTGCTATAACTTCCGCCATCTCTTTTAATACCCTGGGATGCATTTCATCAGGACCAGGGGACTTGTCTACCTTGAGTCCCATTAGCCTGTCCAGCACTACCCCCGCTAGTGATAGTGATTGTCTCAAGGTCCTCCCTTCCCACATTTCCGTGACCAGCAATTTTTGGCATGGTTTTTGTGTCTTCCACCGAAGCAAAATAATTGTTTAAGGTCTCAGCCATTTCCACATTTCCCATTATTAAATCCCCCTTCTCATCTTCTAAGGGACCAACATTTACTTTAGTCACTCTTTTCCGTTTTATATATCGGTAAAAGCTTTTACTATCTGTTTTTATGTTTTGCGCAACTTTACTTTCGTAATCTATCTTTCCTTTATAAATACAAGGACGCGAGTGCTGCCAACGACAAAGTCGTTGTACATACGCAGTTCCAATGGTGGGGCACAGTGAATCACACCAGTGGGTGAAAGTGCATCCTGACGGATCTCCACTGGTGGTGTGGCTGCGGAGAAAAATCTCGGCCTGTCGCACTTTGCTTTTGTGCTAGACTGTACGTCAGCCAACAGATGGCGCTGTACGTCAAGCAATGCGAATAAACATTGTTGCAAAGTTGGGAGCTGAATTATTACAAGTTCTATTGAAAATGGCAAGCTGACAATTCGATAGCCATTAATAATATGTTTCCCGAGGCCTCACAGACTGACTTTGCAGCATAGCTCCTGCTCCCAGCTTTATGACACAGTTCAGATAAAATAGCGTGTACAGTATGTTTAAAGAATAATCAGTTTTTAGTGGGTCACAGAAATGCAGGCTGTCAGTCAGTACAGACTGATCATATGCACTGGTGGAATAAGATTCATTCATACACAGAAAGCTGAACAAGGCAATTTAAATCAAATAACGACCTGTCAGCTGTGGCTCAGTGGGTAGCACCCGGGCCTCTGAGTCAGAAGGTTCAAATCCCATGCCAGAGACTTGAGCACAAAATTTTAGGCTGACACTTCAGTGCAGTGCTGTCGGAGATGCTGCCTTTTGGATGAAATGCTAAACCGAGGCCCTGTCTATTCTCTCACGTGGATGTAAAAGATCCCATGGCACTGTTTTGAAGAAGAGCAGGAGAGTTATCCCCAGTGTGCTGGCCAATATTTATCCCTCAATCAACATCACTAAAAAAAACAGATTATCTGGTCATCAGCACATTACTGTTTGTGGGAGCTTACTGTGGGAAAATTGACTGCTGTATTTCCTACATTCAAGCAGTGACTACACATCAAAAAAGACTTCATTGTCTGCAAAGTGCTTTGTGACGACCAGTGGTTGTGTAAGACGCTATCTAAATGCAAGTCTTGCTTTTCTTCTTTGTTTCATGCCCTGTAATATCTTAATATACTGATACGCACATTACTTGATATAGAAGCTATGTGGCACTAATTATGATAATAGTCCAGCTTGAAATAAAAGATTACATTTACTTAATCCCTGGTAGCAACTGGATGATTAGAGAGAGTAAAGAAAAAAACTTTCCCAAGCTCAGCTCTAATATGTCAGCTTGGATCAGTGGTAAAACTCTCTCCTCCACGGCAGAAGGTTATTGGTTCAAGCTCCAGCCCATAATCTACTATGTATAGTGAGTAATGCGTTGTCAGTGGTGCTGCCGGTTGGATGAAATGTTGAACTGAGACCTTGTTCTTCTTCTTAGGCGGTCCTTTGTATCGAGGATGACTTGCTTCTACCTTAAAAGGATGAGTTCGCAGATGTTTCAATGAAGGACCTAATATTCCAGGTCCCGAACTGTATATTGAAGGGTGGAAGATGCCTGTGTGTAGATTTTTTTAACATGTGGTGGCCGTTGCATACCAGTCACCACACAGGCTTGACAGAGCTAGGTCTTGGTCCAGTGGCAAGGATTCCCAGGTTGGTTGGCGCTGGAGACCAGCTCTGCTGCATGGTGAGCAGGAGAGCCAACCGACCTGGGAGTTCGGGACACCAGGAGTCCGAGGAGCAGGAGGGCCAGAGGTAGACGAGGAATTCACTTCTGACGAGGATCGGAGAGTCGGAGAGTCAGAGGAGCAGGCAGTTTAAAAAGAGCGGGAACCGGAGAGGAGCGGGCAGTTTAAAAAGAGCGGGAGCCAGAGAGAAGTGGGCAGTTTAAAAAGAGCGGGAGCTGGAGAGTCGGAGGAGCAGTTTAAAAAGAGCGGGAGCCGGAGGAGCGGAGGAGGTCGGAGGAGGTCGGAGCGCAGCAGGTCGGGAGCAGTGAGGCCCATAAAAGAGGGCCCAGCAATCGGAGGAGGCCAGCTGGTGCAGGGGCAGGAGCAGAAAGTAAACAAAGAAGTAAAAAGAAATTGAAGTGTGATGTCACAGCCAAGCGGGTAAGTGATTGGCTGGTGGATTGGTGAGTATTTAGTATTTTTCTTTTTCTTTTTCTTTTCTGATTGGTAAGAAACCTTTGGCGTTGTTAACAATTAGTTTAATTTAAGAGTTAAGTCATGGCAGGAGAGCCCAGACCTGTGTCATGCTCCTCCTGTGCTGTGTGGGAAGTCAGGGCCGCTTCCAGTGTCCCTGACAACTACATGTGCAGGAAGTGTATCCAGCTGCAGCTCCTGACAGACCACATTGTGGCACTGGAGCTGTGCATGGATTCAACTGTGGAGCATCCGCGATGCTAAGGATATCGTGAATAGCATGTTTAGTGAGTTGGTCACACCGTAGGTAAAGGTTACACAGCCAGATAGGGAATGGGTGACCATCAGGCAGAGCAGTGGAAGGAAAGTAGTGCAGGATTCCCTGCGGTCATCTCCCTCCAAAACAGATACACCACCTTGGGTGCTGTTGGGGGAGATGGCTCATTGGGGAAGGCAGCAGTAGCCAATCCATGGCACCAGGGGTAGCTCTGTTGCACAGGAGGGCAGGAAAAAGAGTGGGAGAGCTGTAGTGATAGGAGATTCTATTGTAAGGAGAATAGATAGGCATTTCTGCGGCCACAAACGAGACTCTAGGATGGTATGTTGCCTCCCTAGTGCAAGGATCAAGGATGTCTCGGAGCAGCTGCAGTGCATTCTGGAGGGGGAGGATGAACAGCCAGCTGTCGTGGTACATATAGGCACCAATGATATAGATAAAAAATGGGATGAGGTCCTACAAGCTGAATTTAGGGAGCGAGGAGTTAAATTAAAAAGTAGGATTTCAAAGGTAGCAATCTCAGGATTGCTACCAGTGCCACGTGCTAGCCAGAGTAGGAATTGCAGGATAACTCAGATAAATACGTGGCTTGAGGAATGGTGCAAGGGGGAGGGATTCAAATTCCTGGAACATTGGAACCGGTTCTGGGAGAGGTAGGACCAGTACAAACCAGACGTCTACACCTGGGCAGGACCGGAACTGATGTCCTAGGTGGAGTGTTTGCTAGTGCTGTTCGGGAGGATTTAAACTAAAAAGGCAGGGGATGGGAATCTATGCAGGGAGGCTGAGGGAAGTGAAAAGGGACAGAAGAAAAAGGTAGGAAGGAGAAAAGCAAGAGTGGAGGGCAGAGAAATCAAGGGCAAAAATCAAAAAGGGCCACATTACAACATAATTCAAAAAGGACAAAGAGTGTTAAAAAAACAAGCCTGAAGGCTCTGTGTCTCAATACGAGGAGCATTCGTAATAAGGTGGATGAATTGACTGCGCAGATAGCTGTTAACGGATATGATGTAATTGGGATTACGGAGACATGGCTCCAAGGTAACCAAGGCTGGGAACTCAACATCCAGGGGTATTCAATATTCAGGAAGGACAGACAGGAAGGAAAAGGAGGTGGGGTAGCGTTGCTGGTTAAAGAGGAGATTAACGCAATAGTAAGGAAGGTCATTAGCGTGGATGGTATAGAATCTATATGGGTAGAGTTGCGAAATACCAAAGGGCAGAAAATGTTAGTGGGAGTTGTGTACAGACCAACAAACAGTAGTAGGGAGGTTGGGGATGGCATCAAACAGGAAATTAGGGACGCGTGCAATAAGGGTACAGCAGTTATCATGGGTGACTTTAATCTGCATATTGATTGGGCTAACCAAACTGGTAGCAATACTGTGGAGGAGGATTTCCTGGAGTGTATAAGGGTTGGTTTTCTAGACCATTATGTCGAGGAACCAACTAGAGAGCAGGCCATCCGAGACTGGGTCTTGTGTAACGAGAGAGCATTAATTAGAAATCTTGGGAAAGAGTGACCATAATATGGTAGAATTCTTCATAAAGATGGTGACACAGTTAATTCAGAGACAAGGGTCCTGATCTTAAAGAAAGGCAACTTCGACGGTAGGTGCGGTGAATTGGCTAGAATAGACTGGAGAATTATACTGAAAGGGTTGACGGTGGAGAGGCAATGGCAGACATTTAAAGATCATATGGATGAACTACAACAATTGTACATCCCTGAGTGGTGTAAGAATAAAAAAGGGAAGGTGGCTCAACTGTGGCTAACAAGGGAAATTAGGGATAGTGTTAAATCCAAGGAAGGGGCATATACATTGGCCAGAAAAAGCAGCAAACCTGAGGACTGGGAGAAATTTAGAATTCAGCAGAGGAGGATTAAGAGTTTAATGAGGAGGGGGAAAATAGAGTATGAGAGGAAGCTTGCAGGGAACATAAAAGCTGACTGCAAAAGCTTCTATAGATATGTGAAGGGAAAAAGATTAGTGAAGACTAATGTAGGTCCCTTGCAGTCAGAATCAGGGGAATTCATAATAGGGAACAAGGAAATGGCAGACCAATTGAACAAATACTTTGGTTCTGTCTTCACTAAGGAAGACACGAATTATCTCCTGAAAATACTAGGGGAGCAAAGGTCTAGCGAGAAGGGGGAACTGAGGGAAATCCTTATTAGTCAGGAAATGGTGTTAGGGAAATTGAAGGGACTGAAGGCCGATAAATCCCCAGGGCCTGATAGTCTGCATCCCAGAGTACTTAAGGAAGTGGCCCTAGAAATAGTAGATGCATTGGTGATCATTTTCCAACATTCCATGGACTCTGGATCAGTTCCTGTGGATTGGAGGTAATGTAACCCCACTTTTTAAAAAAGGAGGGAGAGAGAAAACAGGGAATTATAGACCAGTTGGCTTGACATCGGTGGTGGGGAAAATGCTGGAATCAATTGTTAAAGATGTAATAGCAGCGCATTTAGAAAGCAGTGACAGGATCGGTCCAAGTCAGCATGGATTTATGAAAGGGAAATCATGCTTGACAAATCTTCTAGAGTTTTTTGAGGATGTAAGTAGTAGAGTGGACAAGGGAAAACCAGTGGATGTGGTGGGATTTGGACTTTCAAAAGGCTTTTAACAAGGTCCCACACAAGAGATTGGTGTGCAAAATGAAGGCACATGGTATTGGGGGTAATGTATTGACGTGGATAGAGAACTGGTTGGCAGACAGGAAGCAAAGAGTGGGAATAAATGGGTCCTTTTCAGAATGGCAGGCAGTGACTAGTGGGGTGCCACAGGGTTCAGTGCTGGGACCCCAGCTATTTACAATATACATTAATGATTTAGAAGAAGGAATTGAATGTAATATCTCCAAGTTTGCAGATGACACTAAACAGGGTGGCGGTGTGAGCTGCGAGGTGGATGCTAGGAGGCTGCAGGGGGACTTGGACAGGTTAGGTGAGTAGGCAAATGCATGGCAGATGCAGTATAATGTGGAGTTTATCCACTTTGGTGGCAAAAACAGGAAGGCAGATTATTATCTGAATGGTGACAGATTAATAAAAGGGGAGGTGCGACGAGACCTGGGTGTCATGGTACATCAGTCATTGAAGGTAGGCATGCAGGTACAGCAGGCGGTAAAGAAAGCAAATGGCATGCTGGCCTTCATAGCGAGGGGATTTGAGTATAGGGGCGGGGAGGTCTTACTGCAGTTGTACAGGGCCTTGGTGAGACCACACCTTGAGTACTGTGTACAGTTTTGGTCTCCTAATCTGAGGAAGGACATTCTTGCTATTGAGGGAGTGCAGCGAAGGTTCACCAGACTGATTCCCGGGATGGCAGGACTGACATATAAAGAAAGACTGGATCAACTAGGCTTATATTCACTGGAATTTAGAAGAATGAGAGGGGATCTCATAGAAACATATAAAATTCTGATGGGATTGGACAGGTTTGATGCAGGAAGAAACATAGAAACATAGAAAATAGGTGCAGGAGTAGGCCATTCGGCCCTTCTAGCCTGCACCGCCATTCAATGAGTTCATGGCTGAACATGCAACTTCAGTACCCCATTCCTGCTTTCTCGCCATACCCCTTGATCCCCTAGTAGTAAGGACTTTATCTAACTCCTTTTTGAATATATTTAGTGAATTGGCCTCAACAACTTTCTATGGTAGAGAATTCCACAGGTTTACCACTCTCTGGGTGAAGAAGTTTCTCCTCATCTCGGTCCTAAATAGCTTACCCCTTATCCTTAGACTGTGACCCCTAGTTCTGGACTTCCCCAACATTGGGAACATTCTTCCTGCATCTAACCTGTCTAAACTCAACAGAATTTTAAACGTTTCTATGAGATCCCCTCTCATTCATCTGAACTCCAGTAAATACAAGCCCAGTTGATCCAGTCTTTCTTGATAGGTCAGTCCCGCCATCCCGGGAATCAGTCTGGTGAACCTTCGCTGCACTCCCTCAATAGCAAGAATGTCCTTCCTCAGGTTAGGAGACCAAAACTGTACACAATACTCCAGGTGTGGCCTCACCAAGGCCCTGTACAACTGTAGCAACACCTCCCTGCCCCTGTACTCAAATCCCCTCGCTATGAAGGCCAACATGCCATTTGCTTTCTTAACCGCCTGCTGTACCTGCATGCCAACTTTCAATGACTGATGTACCATGGCACCCAGGTCTCGTTGCACCTCCTCTTTTCCTAATCTGTCACCATTCAGATAATAGTCTGTCTCTCTGTTTTTGCCACCAAAATGGATAACCTCACATTTATCCACATTATACTTCATCTGCCATGCATTTGCCCACTCACCTAACCTATCCAAGTCACTCTGCAGCCTCATAGCATTCTCCTCGCAGCTCACACTGCCACCCAACTTAGTGTCATCCGCAAATTTGGAGATACTACATTTAATCCCCTCGTCTAAATCATTAATGTACAGTGTAAACAGCTGGGGCCCCAGCACAGAACCTTGCGGTACCCCACTAGTCACTGCCTGCCATTCTGAAAAGTACCCATTTACTCCTACTCTTTGCTTCCTGTCTGACAACCAGTTCTCAATCCATGTCAGCACACTACCCCCAATCCCATGTGCTTTAACTTTGCACATTAATCTCTTGTGTGGGACCTTGTCGAAAGCCTTCTGAAAGTCCAAATATACCACGTCAAATGGTTCTCCCTTGTCCACTCTACTGGAACCATCCTCAAAAAATTCCAGAAGATTTGTCAAGCATGATTTCCCTTTCACAAATCCATGCTGACTTGGACCTATCATGTCACCTCTTTCCAAATGCGCTGCTATGACATTGTTAATAATTGATTCCATCATTTTACCCACTACCAATGTCAGGTTGACCGGTCTATAATTCCCTGTTTTCTCTCTCCCTCCTTTTTTAAAAAGTGGGGTTACATTGGCTACCCTCCACTCGACAGGAACTGATCCAGAGTCAATGGAATGTTGGAAAATGACTGTCAGTGCATCCGCTATTTCCAAGGCCACCTCCTTAAGTACTCTGGGATGCAGTCCATCAGGCCCTGGGGATTTATCGGCCTTCAATCCCATCAATTTCCCCAACACAATTTCCCGACTAATAAGGATTTCCCTCAGTTCCTCCTCCTTACTAGACCCTCTGACCCCTTGTTGGGGAAGTCCAGAACCAGGGGTCCCAGTTGAAGGATAAGGGGTAACGCATTTAGGACCGAGATGAGGGGAAACTTCTTCACTCAGAGAATTGTGAACCTGTGGAATTCTCTGCCACAAAAAGTTGTTGAGGCTAGTTCGTTAGATATATTCAAAAGGGAGTTAGATTTGGCCCTTCGGCTAAAGGGATCAAGGGGTATGGAGAGAAAGCAGGAATGGGGCACTGAAGTTGCATGATCAGCCGTGATAATATTGAATGGTGGTGCAGGCTCAAAGTGCCGAATGGCCTACTCCTGCACCTACATTTTACGTTTCTATGTTTCTATATCGCAGTGTGGGCTGGCCCGTGCTACCCCTGGGCCCTCGCCTCTCCTGTGCCCCTATCAAGTTGCTCCACGATCTCTCACCGCTCCTTTGCCTCGACCTCGTTGCTCCTGCTGTACCAGCCCACGCTCCAATCATTGACCTGGATTTAGGTGACGTCCAATCCAGTTGCCCTCTTCACAGCCCTCCTCACAGCTGTCGCCAATGCGTGCCACTGCAAGGTACAGCGCGAGCTCGGTGAGGCCTTGTATGCCTGTTCTGATGAACATAAAAGATCTCATGGCAATATTCATCCCTCAACCTGCACCACCAAAACAGATTCACTTATTATCGCATTGCTGATTGTGTGATCTTGCTGTGTGCAAATTGGCTGTTGATTGTGGATACAAATCAATAGTGATTACATTTAAAAGTAATTTGTTAGCTATGAAACATTTTGAGATAGTCTGAGGGTGCAAAAGGCACTATATTCATGCTCGTTCATTTTTAATTCACGATAATGCTTAGGTCTGTTTGCAAGTTGCTAATCAAAACTTGTTCAGGTGGTCCTCCAAACTGGTTGCCGGCAGTTGAAAATTTACCCTTCCTCCTGCCCCAACGTTATTTCCAGAACAATTGAACATTGTGCTTTGGCACAAAATGCCTTCCTAGTGACAGCTAAGACTGCTGTTGACAGGTCCGTCACAATCACTGTTTTAAAATGTATTCATTCACGGGATGTGGGCCTCGATGGCAAGGCCAGCATTTATTGCCCGTCCCTAATAGCCCTCGAGAAGGTGGCAGTGCTGGTGGTGAATACAACTGAGTGGCTCGCTGGGACATTTCAGAGGGCAGTTAAGAGTCAACCACATTGCTGTGGTTCTGGAGCCACATATAGGCCAGACCGGGTGAGGACGGCAAATTTCCTTCCCTGAAGGGCATTAGTGAACCAGGGTTTTTAATGACAATCCAGTAGTTTCATGATCACCATTACTGATACAAGTGTTTTTATTCCAGCTTTATTTTAATTCACCAAGGTCCCAGGGGCCCTGCTCCACAAATGTTGGGCCCCTGTTTCCTCGGGCAGGAACAACACTTGTGAATGGTGTTCAGCAATTGGCAATGGCAAAGCACCGACCAGAAGCATTGCTTTCGGATAGCCAACAGCACTAGATGTTTTTATTGCCAGTGGAAGGGTAGGAATTAATTACAAAAGAGACATAAAATAGAAGCTTCAAAACTGGAACAACTTAACAGCAGATATATTGTTCCCTTTATCCAAGCATGATAAGTAAACACCATTAAATGCGATATGTACCGATCCTGCTCGGCAACAATATGTTCTGCAATTGCCCAAGGATTAATACCAATACAGCTGTAATTAAAAATTTGTAAGCTTTAAAACTGTCCACTGGGCCTATTCAGGTAGTTTATTCGGCAGTGACCAATTATTCTGTTTTTAACGCAAGTCTACTGACAACTCTGGGGAATTGCTGAGAAATCCTTTGATTCTCAGTGTTCTAGTGAACCTGGGATGTGAGGAGTAAGTTTCTGCTCCTCCTGCTTTTTTTCTCCCTGTCAGCTCTCTTTTCTCCGATTGACTCTTGCTGGAATCCGCCTTGGGGAAAAAAAACAGTAAAAAGGAATATTATTTGAATGGGGAGAAATTACAACATGCTGCGGTGCAGAGGGACCTGGGGGTCCTTGTGCATGAATCCCAAAAAGTTAGTTTGCAGGTGCAGCAGGTAATCAGGAAGGCGAATGGAATGTTGGCCTTCATTGCGAGAGGGATGGAGTACAAAAGCAGGGAGGTCCTGCTGCAACTGTACAGGGTATTGGTGAGGCCGCACCTGGAGTACTGCGTGCAGTTTTGGTCACCTTACTTAAGGAAGGATATACTAGCTTTGGAGGGGGTACAGAGACGATTCACTTGGCTGATTCCGGAGATGAGGGGGTTACCTTATGATGATAGATTGAGTAGACTGGGTCTTTACTCGTTGGAGTTCAGCAGGATGAGGGGTGATCTTATAGAAACATTTAAAATAATGAAAGGGATAGACAAGATAGAGGCAGAGAGGTTGTTTCCACTGGTCGGGGAGAATAGAACTAGGGGGCACAGCCTCAAAATACGGGGGAGCCAATTTAAAACCGAGTTGAGAAGGAATTTCTTCTCCCAGAGGGTTGTGAATCTGTGGAATTCTCTGCCCAAGGAAGCAGTTGAGGCTAGCTCATTGAATGTACTCAAATCACAGATAGGTAGATTTTTAACCAATAAGGGAATTAAGGGTTACGGGGAGCGGGCGGGTAAGTGGAGCTGAGTCCACGGCCAGATCAGCCATGATCTTATTGACTGGCGGAGCAGGCTCGAGGAGCTAGATGGCCTACTCCTGTTCCTAATTCTTATGTTCTTATGTTCTTATGGAATGTGGTTCCACAGGCACCAACGCAGACCTCACTCACTGCCTCAGGCTCACGGGCGAGCCGAGAAAATGAGGTCCTGAAAATGATCAGCGACACAGCCCCCGGCATTTACTTTGGGATTGAACCTGCAGACAACTTGCCCCTTTTCCAAACATGAATGTAGGGCTTGCCTGCTCCATCGCGACTCCTCGTACATAAGAAGAACAAAAGAACATAAGAATTAGGAACAGGAGTAGGCCATCTAGTCCCTCGAGCCTGCTCCGCCATTCAATAAGATCATGGCTGATCTGGCCGTGGACTCAGCTCCACTTACCCGCCCGCTCCCCATAACCCTTAATTCCCTTATTGGTTAAAAATCTATCTATCTGTGACTTGAATACATTCAATGAGCTAGCCTCAACTGCTTCCTTGGGCAGAGAATTCCACAGATTCACAACCCTCTGGGAGAAGAAATTCCTTCTCAACTCGGTTTTAAATTGGCTCCCCTTATTTTGAGGCTGTGCCCCCTAGTCTCCCCTACCAGTGGAAACAACCTCTCTGCCTCTATCTTGTCTATCCCTTTCATTATTTTAAATGTTTCTATAAGATCACCCCTCATCCTTCTGAACTCCAACGAGTAAAGACCCAGTCTACTCAATCTATCATCATAAGGTAACCCTCTCATTTCCGAAATCATTCATCTGAGAGTAACTGAGGAACGTTCCCTCAATAAAGATTGATGGTTGCAAGAGAGGAAGAGAGAGAGAAAATTTGTAGAAGGAGCAAAAATAATTACCGTTGCAATGGAATAGCCTTCACTGCAATATTATGGTGAAGCATTTAATACACTCTGTTTAAAGTTGCAGCACCAACAGAGAATCTGTGTAAAACCACTGAACTGCAACTTGTCTCTTGCTCAGTCACATATTTTGCACAGCATCACAAGACAGCATTATAGAGCGGGACCACTGTATAAACTAGCCATGTTAGTCTGAGTTGAGTAAGAATTAAATTGAAAAGTTAAAAAATGGTTATCGTTCTTTTATACATTTTGTTCCTACGTACGTCTTCTAGAATTTTTTGAGGATGTAACTAGTAGAATGGACAAGGGGGAGCCAGTGGATGTGGTGTATTTAGACTTTCAAAAGGCTTTTGACAAGGTCCCACACAAGAGATTAGTGTGCAAAATTAAAGCACATGGTATTGGGGGTAATGTATTGATGTGGATAGAGAACTGGTTGGCAGACAGGAAGCAAAGAGTGGGAATAAACAGGTCCTTTTCAGAACGGCAGGCAGTGACTAGTGGGGTACCGCAGGGCTCAGTGCTGGAACCCCAGCTATTTACAATATACATTAATGATTTAGAGGAAGGAATTGAATGTAATATCTCTAGGTTTGCAGATGACACTAAGCTGGATTGCAGAGTGAGCAGTGAGGAGGATGCTAAGAGGCTGCAGGGTGATTTGGACAGGTTCGGTGCATGGGCAAATACATGGCAGATGCAGTATAATGTAGATAAATGTGAGGTTATCCACTTTGGTGGTAAAAACAGGGAGGCAGATTATTATCTGAATGGTGACAGATTATTAAAAGGGGAGGTGCAACGAGAACTGGGTGTCATGGTACATCAATCATTGAAAGTTGGCATGCAGGTACAGCAGATGGTGAAGAAGGCAAATGGCATGTTGGTCGTCATAGCGAGAGGATTTGAGTCTAGAAGCAGTGAGATCTTACTACAGTTGTACAGGGCCTTGGTGAGGCCACACCTTGAATATTGTGTACAGTTTTGGTCTCCTAATCTGAGGAAGGACATTCTTGCTATTGAACGAGTGCAGCGAAGGTTCACCAGACTGATGCCCGGGATGACGAATTAACTGCGCAGACAGCAATTAACAGATATGATGTAATTGGCATCATGGAGACATGGCTCCAGGGTGATCAAGGCTGGGAACTCAACATCCAGGGGTATTTAACATTTAGGAAGGATAGACAGAAAGGAAAAGTAGGTGGGGTGGCATTGCTGGTCAAAGAGGAAATTAATGCAATAGTAAGGAAGGACATTAGCTTGGATGATGTGGAATCTGTATGGGTGGAGCAACAGAATACTAAAGAGCAGAAAATGCTAGTGGGAGTTGTGTACAGACCACCAAACAGTAGTAATGAGGATGGGGACAGCATCAAACAAGAAATTAGGGATGCGTGTAATAAAGTTGCAGCAGTTATCATGGGCGTCTTTAATCTACATATTGACTGGGCTAACCAAACTGGTAGCAATGCGGTGAAGGAGGATTTCCTGGAGTGTATTAGGGATGGTTTTCTAGACCAATATGTCGGGGAACCAACTAGAGGGCTGGCCATCCTCGACTGGGTGATGTGTAATGAGAAAGGACTAATTAACAATCTTGATGTGCGAGGCTTCTTGGGGAAGAGTGACCATAATATGGTAGAATTCTTTTATTAAGATGGAGAGTGACACAGTTAATTCAGAGACTAGGGCCCTGAACTTAAGAAAAGGTAACTTTGATGATATGAGACGTGAATTGGCTAGAATAGACTGGCGAGTGATACTTTAAGGGTTGACGGTGGATAGGCAATGGCAAACATTTAAAGATCACATGAATGAATTTCAACAATTGTACATCTCTGTCTGGAGTAAAAATAAAACGGGGAAGGTGGCTCAACCGTGGCTAACAAGGGAAATTAAGGAAAGTGTTAATTCCAAGGAAGAGGCATATAAATTGGCCAGAAAAAGCAGCAAACCTGAGGACTGGGAGAATTTTGTAATACAGCAGAGGAGGACTAAGGGTTTAATTAGGAGGGGGAAAATAGAGTATGAGAGGAAGCCTGCTGAGAACATAAAAACTGACTGCAAAAGCTTCTATAGATACGTGAAAAGAAAAAGATTAGTGAAAACAAACATTGGACCCTTGCAGTCAGATTCAGGTGAATTTATAATGAGGAACAAAGAAATGGCGGACCAGTTCAACAAATACTTCGGTTATGTTTTCACGAAGGAAGACAAAAATAACCTTCCGGAAGTAATAGGGGACTGAGGGTCTAGTGAGAAGGAGGAACTGAAGGATATCCTTATAAAGCGGGAAATTGTGTTGGGGAAATTGATGGGATTGAAGGCCGATAAATCCCCGGGGCCTGATAGTCTGCATCCCAGAGTACTTAAGGAAGCGGCCGTAGAAATACTCGATGCATTGGTCATCATTTTCCAACAGCCTTTTGACTCTGGAACAGTTGCTATGGACTGGAGAGTAGCTAATGTAACACCACTGTTTAAAAAAGGAGGGAGAGAGAAAGCGGGTAATTATAGACCGATTCGCCTGACATCAGTAGTGGGGAAAATGTTGGAATCAATTATTAAAGATGAAATAGCAGCGCATTTGGAAAGCAGTGACAGGATTGGTCCAAGTCGGCATGGATTTATGAAGGGAAACCATGCTTGACAAATCTTCTAGAATTTTTTGAGGACGTAATTGTAGAGTGGACAAAATGAGAACCAGTGGATGTGATGTATTTGGGCTTTCAAAAGGCTTTTGACAAGGTCCCACACAAGAGATCAGTGTGCAAAATCAAACCATATCGTATTGGGGGTAATGTACTGACATGGATAGAGAACTGGTTGGCAGACAGGAAATAGAGAGTCGGAATAAACGGGTTCTTTTCAGAATGGCAGGCAGTGACTAGTGGGGTGCCTCAGGGCTCAGTGCTGGGACCCCAGCTATTTACAATATACATTAATGATTTGGATGAAGAAATTGAATGTAATATCTCCAGGTTTGCAGATGACACGAAACTGCGTGGCGGTGTGAGCTGTGAGGAGAATACTAAAAGGCATGGCAGATGCAGTGTAATGTGGATAAATGTGAGGTTATCCAATTTTGGGGCAAAAACACGAAGGCAAAATATTAACTGAATGGTGACAGATTAGGAAAGGGGGGGGTGCAACGAGACCTGGGGGTCATGGTTCATCAGTCATTGAAAGTTGGCATGCAGGTACAGCAGGCGGTGAAGAAGGCAAATGGTATGTCCGCTTTCATAGCTAAAGGATTTGAGTATAGGAGCAGGGAGGTCTTACTGCAGTTGTACAGGGGCTTCGTGAGGCCTCACCTGGAATATTGTGTTCAGTTTTGGTCTCCTAACCTGAGGAAGGACATTCTTGCTATTGAGCGAGTGCAGCGAAGGTTCACCAGACTGATTCCCGGGATGGCATGACTGACATATGAGGAGAGACTGGATCAACTGGGCCTTTATACACTGGAATTTAGAAGGATGAGAAGGGATCTCATAGAAACTTACAAGATTCTGACGGGACTGGACAGGTTAGATACTGGAAGAGTGTTCCCGATGATTGGGAAGTCCAGAACCAGGGGACACAGTCTTAGGATAAGGGGTAGGCCATTTAGGACTGAGATGAGGAGAAACTTCTTCACTCAGAGAGTTGTTAACCTGTGGAATTCCCTATCGCAGAGAGTTGTTGATGCCAGTTCATTGCATATGTTCAAGAGGGAGTTAGATATGGCCCTTACGGCTAAGGGGATCAAGGGGTATGGAGAGAAAGCAGGAAAGGGGTACTGAGGGAATGATCAGCCATAATCTTATTGAATGGTGGTGCAGGCTCGAAGGGCCGAGTAGCCTACTCCTGCACCTATTTTCTATGTTTCTCTATGTTTCTATGACAGGACTGACATATGAAGAAAGACTGGATAGACTAGGCTTATATTCACTGGAATTTAGAAGAATGAGAGGGGATCTCATAGAAACATATAAAATTCTGACGGGATTGGACAGGTTAGATGCAGGAAGAATGTTCCCGATGTTGGGGAAGTCCAGAACCAGGGGTCACAGTCTAAGGATAAGGGTTAAGCCATTTAGGACCGAGATGATGAGAAACTTCTTCACTCAGAGTATTGTGAACCTGTGGAATTCTCTGCCACAGAAAGCTGTTGAGGCCAGTTCGTTAGATATATTCAAAGGGGAGTTAGATGTGGCCCTTACGGCTAAAGGGATCAAGGTGTATGGAGGAAAAGCAGGAGTGGGGTACTGAAGTTGCATGATCAGCCATGATCATATTGAATGGTGGTGCAGGCCCGAAGGGCTGAATGGACTACTCCTGCCTATTTTCTATGTTTCTATGTTTCTATACTGCGAGGAAAGTGTGGGGACGGGGCGCATGGAGTGACAACAGATGAGGGTGGGGAATGGGGTGGAGGGCGGGTGGGATGGGGAAGTGAGAGTGTTGTGGGTTTGGGGCAGCTCCTGCTCATCCTGACTCCAAAGCAATGAATTGGGATTAAATGTTATTGTTAATTGTTGGTGGCCACTGTCGAATCCCGAGCGGAATGGACCCGGCAACTGCTCTGCTGATCGCAACTAATTTTGGTGAGGGGACCGAAAGTAAGCATTGGGCCTCTCGTTTACATAGGTGCAGGGCCTAATGTCTCTTTTGGGTGGCCGCCAAGGGCGCCTGACAAACAGGCCTGACGAATTTGGCAGTGGCCCGAGTGCCTGCGTGGAATTGGCGTGGGCCGTCCCACTGCTAAATCGGTCTTCGTCGCGCATGTATTTCGGCTGCAAAATGGATGCAATGATTTCGGCCCCAATGTTTTTAAGTGCTCGTCAGATCTTGCTGCCCAGGATTGGCCATTCCAGTCCCCGCAAGCTGTCTGCTGTGAGAGGACGAATCCCCTCGGTAATTTCTGATTGAGAGTGGCTCGTGATTCGGAGGGTCACAACAAGATGTGGAAGCCTAGACATTGATCTCAATGTGGTCAGAGGAATGCTTGCTATCTGTTTTCTTTATTGAAGAGTTCTCTTGTTACGCAGATCGTGTTCGGATAACATCAGGAGCAGAAACCTCCCACCAGAAAGAGGCAGGAACTACATTACGATATTAAGATGGCAGAACTAGAGGAACATATTTACGCTCCATTATGCCCGCGAATTAGGGCACAATATGGGGCATAATGAAAATCTATGCTAGATGTCTCAGTTGTAGATATACAACCAACAAGTTCGACAACACTGTATTTTTGGCTACACACCAAGTTATCCCACAGAGCATTATGCGTACTCTCCTCGTCCCTAAAGGACTTAAATGTGGCATTCCTAATATGAATATCAATGCTCTTTACCAATTATGAAAGGGACATTAACCACATAATTTTTTATTTATGGAACTGGCACAGAAGTTACACATTTCACAGCTACTGCTGTTTCGTTTTCTTCTTCGGTCGAGCTACAAAGATTGTCCAAACACTGTCCACACCTCAATATATGGTAATGTATGTTAAAGCCGTTCTTACTTTAATAATGGTCTTGAATATACTCAAAGACTGAGCCTCCAAAGCTCTCTGGGGAAGAGAATTCAAAAAATTCACCACCCTCTGAGTGAAGAAATTTCTCCTCATCTCAGTCCTAAATGGCTGACCCCTTATCCTGAGACTATACATAGAAACATAGAAAATAGGTGCAAGGGTAGGCCATTCGGCCCTTCGAGCCTGCACCACCATTCAATATGACCCTGGCTGATCATGCACTTCAGTACCCCATTCCAGCTTTCTCTCCATACCCCTTGATCCCTTTAGCCGTAAGGGCCACATCTAACAATCTCTTTTGAATACATCTAACAAACGGGCATCAACAACTTTCTGTGGTAGAGAATTCCACATGCTCACAACTCTGAGTGAAGAAGTTTCTCCTCACCTCGGTCCTAAATGGCTTACCCCTTATCCTTAGACTGTGACTCCTGGTTCTGGACTTCCCCAACATTGGGAACATTTTTCCTGCTTCTAACCTGTCCAGTCCCGTCAGAATTTTATATCTTTCTATGAGATCCCCTCTCATTCTTCTAAATTCCATTGAATATAAGTCTAGTCGATCCAGTCTTTCTTCATATGTCAGTCCTATCATCCCGGGAATCAGTCTGCTGAACCTTCGCTGCACTACCTCAATAGCAAGAATGTCCTTCCTCAGATTAGGAGACCAAAACTGAACAGAATATTCTAGGTGTGGCCTCGCCAAGGCCCTATACAACTGTAGTAAGACCTCCCTGCTTCTATACTCAAATCCTCTTGCTATGAAGGCCAATATTGCATTTGCCTTCTTCACCGTCTGCTGTATCTGCATGCCAACTTTCAATGACTGATGTACCATGACACTCAAGTCTCGTTGCATCTCCCCTTTTCCTAATCTGCCGCCATTCAGATAATATTCTGCCTTCCTGTTTTTGCCACCAAAGTGGATAACCTCACACTTATCCACATTATACTGCATCTGTCATGTATTTGCCCACTCACCTAACCTGTCCAAGTCACCCTGCAGCCTCATAGCATCCTCCTCACAGCTCACACTGCCACCCAGCTTAGTGTCATCTACAAACTTGGAGATATTACATTCAATTCCTTCATCTAAATCATTAATGTATATTGTAAATAGCTGGGGTCCCAGCACTGAACCTTGCAGTACCACACTAGTCACTGACTGCCATTCTGAAAAGGACCCGTTTATCCCGACTCTTTGCTTCCTGTCTGCCAACCAGTTCTCTATCCAAGTCAGTACATTACACCCAATACCGTGTGCTTTAATTTTGCACACTAATCTCTTGCGTGGGACCTTGTCAAAAGCCTTTTGAAAGTCCAAATACACCACATCCACTGGTTCTCCCTTGTCCACTCTACTAGTTACATCCTCAAAAAATTCAAGAAGATTTGTCAAGCATGATTTCCCTTTCATAAATCCATGCTGACTTGGACTGATCCTGTCACTGCTTTCCAAATGCGCTGCTATTGCATCTTTAATAACCCCTGGTTCTAGCCTCCCCAGCCAGGGAGTAACAGCCTCTCAGCATCTATCCTGTCAAACCCACTAAGAATTTTGTACATTTAATGAGATCACCTCTCATTCTTCTAAACTTCAGAGAATATAGGTGCAGTCTACTCAATCTCTCCTCATAGGACAACCTTCTCATCTCAGGAATCAATCTAGTGAACCTTCATTGCACCCCGTCTAAGGCAAGTATATCCTTCCTTAGGTAAGGAGACCAAAACTGTGCATAGAACTCCAGGTGTGGTCTCATAATTGCGGCAAGACTTCCTTACTCTTATACCCGAAACCCCCTTGCAGTAAAGGGTAACGTGCCAATTGCCTTCCTAAAAGTATTGTGGCAGGACCTTCACCACAGGGATTGCAGCGCTTCAAGAAGAAATCGACTCATCAGCACCTTCTCAGAGCAACTATGGATGGACAATGGATCAGCGACTCACATCCCAAGAATGAATTTTAATAAAGGATATTAGAGGTATTGGCTGAATGCTTGTCTCACAGCAAAGCAAGGGATCATGAAAGGTATTATTGGGCCATGTAGATGATGGTTGCACTTTTTATTGGAAGAATATGATGATTGTCTCCTGCTTGATGGTATACGCAGTGAGTGTCTGGGCTGACCTTTGTCTTCACCTTCTGTGGTTGGAAGGCCTGGTACCTTTGTAGTGGCCAAATTATGGACAATGCAGCAAGCCACTACAATTCTGGAAACCCTTGCCATACTATACAGAGGACCACGTGTCATCAGATGCTGAATAGATGTCATCAGCCAAGGCTGAAGCAGGTATGCTTCTATCAGCCGCCCTGTAACATTGTTGTAGCTGAGTACTGCAGGTATCCTAGATTACCTGAGAATAAACTAATCATGGTTATTCCCCAGGTAGCATGCATTGACATGCATAATAAGGTACTTTGAAAAAAGAAAGACTGCATTTATATATCATCAGCATCATAGGCAGTTCCTCGGAGTCGAGGATGGCTTGCTTCCACTCTAAAAGTGAGTTGTCAGGTGACTGAGGTCTCCAATGCGGAACCTACAATCTCTGTCACAGGTGGGGCAGACAGTGGTTGAAAATGTGATGGGAAGCCTGGGTTGACGCATGCTCCTTCCGTTATTTACGCTTGGTTTCTGATTGTTCTCGGTGATGGGACTCGAGGTGCTCAGTGCCCTTCCGGATGTTCTTCTTCCACTTAGGGCGGTCGTGGGCCAGGGATTCCAAAATGCCGGAGAGGATGTTGCATTTTGTCAAGGAAGCTTTGAGGGTGTCCTTGAAATGTTTCCTCTGCCCACCTGGGGCTCGCTTGCCGTGCCGAAGCTCCGGCTAGAGCGCTTGCTTTGAGGGTCTCGTGTCGGGCATGCGGACGATGTGGCCCGCCCAACAGAGCTGATTGAGCGTGGTCAATGCTTCGATGATGGGGATGTTGGCCTGAGTGAGAACACTGGCATTGGTGCATCTGTCCTCCCAGGGGTTCTGCAGGATCTTGTGGAGGCAGCACTGGTGGTACTTCTCCAGCTTTTTGAGGTATCTGCTGTATATAGTCCACATGTCTGAGCCATATAGGAGGGCGGGTATCACTATGCCTGATAGACCATGAGCTTGGTGCCGGATTTGAGGTCCTGGTCTTCAAACACTCTCGTCCTCAGGCAACCGAAGGCTGCGCTGGCGTGCTGAAAGCGGTGTTGGACCTCATCGTCAATGTCTGCTCTTGCCTACAGTACGCTCCCGAGGTATGGAAACTGGTCCACGTTGTCCAAGGCATTGTTGTGGATTTTGATAATCGGGGGGCAGTGCTGTGTGGTGGGATAAGGTTGGTAGAGGACCTTTGACTTATGGATGTTTAGCGTAAGGCCCATGCTCTCGTACACCTCGTGACGGTATTGACGATGGTTTGGAGTTCGGCCTCCGAGTGTGCGCAGATGCAAGCGTCGTCTACGTACTGTAGTTCAATGACAGTGGATGGAATGACCTTGGATCTGGCCTGGAGGCGGCGGAGGCTGAACAGATTCCCATCTGTTCTGTAATTTAACTCCACTCCGGTGGGAAGCTTGCTAAGGGTGAGATGTAGCATTGCAGCAAGGAAGATCGAAAAGAACGTTGGTGCGATGACTGTCCGGACGTGGATTGGGTCTGTGGTGGATCCATTGATCAGGATCACGACTTGCATGTCATCATGGAGCTGACAAACTTTTGAGGGCAGCCTAAACTTATAGCCGGAATTTATGTAGCACCTTCACGACCACCAGACATCCAAAGCACTTTACAGCCAATGAAGAGATGTTTGAAAAAAGTAGTCACTGTTGTAATGTAGGAAACCCAGCAGCCAATTTGCATGCAGAAAACTCCCACAAACAGCAATGTGATAATGACCAGATAATCTGTTCTCGTGATTTTGATTGAGAGCTAAATATTGGCCAGGACACCAGGGATAATTCCCCTGCTCTAATTTGAAATAATGCCATAGGATCTTTCACATCCACCTGAGAGAGTGGACAGGGCCTTGGTTTAACATCTCACCTGAAAGGCAGCACGTCCAACAGTGCAGCACTCCCTCAGTACACTGGAATGTCAGTATAGATTTTGTGGCTCAAGTGTCTGCGGTGGGACATGAACCCACAACCTTCTGACTCAAAGGCAAGCATGCTACCAACTGAGCCACAACTGACAGTTTTTAGCAAGATAATCTGGGAATTAAATCTGTTCCAGTTGATGGAACTTTCAGACGGCCTTTATAGCCATACAAATAACAGCAGTGACACCTTGCACTTGTGGGAATCCAACAATTCTGAAAAAGTTGATTACTCTCTCTCTCTCTCTCTCTCTCTGTCTCTCTCTCGCTCTCTCTCCCTTTCTCTCTCTCTCTGTCTCTTTCCCTCTCTGCTTTCCTGTGTCCATGTGGAAATGAATAACTCAGAAGTACACCAGAGTTGTGTATCTAAGACCTGTCTAATGCGATGGTGAACAACTGACTGACTGATGTGACTGTGGGGCCCACTGACATCCAGCTGGAGGCCGGTACACCTCATTCCCCCAGCATACAAGCCTCCAATAGTACCCCAGGTTCTGAATAAGTGGGGGAAGCGGGGGTCTCCCAGCCTGACTCCAGCTACATTGGTGCCAGTGTACTGTCACTGCGGTGAGATGCAGTAACATCTTTGCCCCCACGTTGGAGCCCACTAGAGCTGGGCATGGGCTTAGCTGAACTAAGGGACTGCATGAGAACAGGATGGACTTTCCCAATTAAGTCCTGAAAGTCCTGTGCCTCTGCAGGGCATCTGTGGAAGCAATCATAGCTGCTACTGAGCAAGCAACAACTGCCCTTTGAGCCTATTTCTGATGGCTCGAGGTTGCATTGACCTCTTGGAATACCACTGTCGCCAGGGTGTCCTCACCTCCTGCATTGTATTGCAGATGTGTGCTACGGACTTCTCCACTGTTTCCAGTGTCTGCATCACATGAGAGGAGTTTTCACCTCATTCCTACTGAGGGGCCTGACGCTTGCTGTTCCTCCACCTGTGGCAGTCCTTTGCCTCTGGTTTTGCGCCGGTTTCTCCATTGTAAAGAACGCAAAGATTTATACATGCTACAGATTCATTCAAAAAGTCTTTTCGCCCAGGCTCAGGTGCGCGTAATGGAGCAAACATTGCAGGCAATGTGATATGGCACAGTGAAATTGTCGGACCAGGTGTACCCACCTGAAGAGAAGGGTGGGCGTCTGTTTGCATACTAAGGGTCTCGTTCATATCTTCCTTTGTACAATGTGTTCTGGATGGTGTGGAGGTGAACTTTACTTCCAACAGTATCTCAGCATCTGCATAGGCACTCATGTCTTCACTTACCTTTGTCAGCCTGGTGAGGTCATTAAAATATCTCTGGTAGCGAATAGCTGTTCGTAGGATCATAACGTTGTCACTTCCCTCCAGACTTTCTGCACATCCTTTTTCTAAGGCATAATTCCCTGGGTACCTTTGTCTTCAGGTCTTTATTTCGGCCAGCATTATCTCCATCATTGCTTTTGAGAATCTTGGGATTGTGGCCATCCAGGTCCGCCCAGATGGTTCTCTCTCTCCTCCTCCCATTTTGAGTCCTCTGCTTTGCTTGTGGCCACTATAGCTGTAGCAGCCACTTGACTACTGCAGTTGGCTCCAATTCCTGTCTCTTGCAGTTACGGCCACCACTTCTGCTGAAATCCCGCCCAGCACATTAAATTAGGGCCCCATCAAAGAAAATATGACCAGTTGCGGGCATCATCACATGGGCATGTAGAGGAGCCACGTTGCTATTTGTCCAACATTCTCAGAAAAATCCAACCCTGCAAAGTGGGCTTCTTGGTTCTATATATAAAATAACAATTGCCCACCGTTGGGCATTAAATGCCAGTGTTGCACACATTCTGGCAACAGTGAAAAATATTTGAGCAAACTTACTGAATTCTTGATTCAAAAAGCCTCTAATCGATTTTCCACAGCAAGTGGAATATGTGGAAACCGTTAGCTTAAGGTAGCTGATGCGATTTTGGTGGCCACTTGGTGACGAAGGGCTTTGTTATACTGCAGATATCAGAACCTGGAAATGCCTTGGAGCTGGTCCATTCCATCACCGTGTCTTGGGCGCAAAGTGCAATGGACACGGCTTTCACATGCTCACACCCAGCGGAGGTATGGCGGAAGAGTTCTCAGCAATTGCCCGGCCCAGGTCGAGACTTGTAATTACCGATAGTCAAGGTACCACTACAAGGTACAGCACGAACTGGTGCAGGAGGGCGGCGACTTGGAGGAGGGTGACTGGATTGGTCGCCATCAGAATCCAGGTCGCTGATTGGAGCGCAGGCAGGTACAGCAGGAGAGGCCGCAAGTAGCAGAGGAGCGCGAGGTCAGGGCGAAGTAGCAGCAAGAGATTGTAGAGCGACGTGATCGGAGCCCATGAGAGGCGTGAGTTCGGGGCCCAGAAGAGGCGAGGGCCCAGGGGCAGCACAGGCCAGCCCACACTGCGATATATGTGCGCACTAGGTGCGTGCAGCAGAGCAGGTCTCCAGTCATCTTGGGTAACCCTTTCCACTGGACCAAGACCTAGCTCTGTCAAGCCCGTGTAATGGCTGGTGTGCAACGGCCACCACATGTTAAAAAAATCCACGCACAGGCATCTTCCATCCTTCAACATGTAGTTCAGGACCTGGAACATCAGGTCACTCATTGAAACACCTGTGAACTCACCCATTTTTGGTGTGGAAGCAAGTCATCCTTGATACGAGGGACCGCCTAAGAAGAAGAAATGGATACATATTGCTCTCTGACTGATGCAAATGGAGCTCTCCGCCAATACCTGTGCCCAGAGTTCACTGGAAAACAAATAATAAATGAAACAGAGAGCTGGCTTTTTGCAGCAGGCTTTTTGCTAACGTTACAATGATTAAAAATGCAGGTAACACCACTTGCCTCAACCTGATTTGGATGACTGCATGCCTGAATTACACAATACAGTTTGTGGCGATGTGATGCCAAAACCACTGAGTGGCAGAGTTGACTCACTAATCACACAAAACTGTGGCGATTCTGAAGAGCGTCAGGATTGGCACTGCATTTAATATTTCTTTGTATTTCACTGATATTTTGTTTTCTGTTCTCTTTATAGTGTGCGCAGGCCTTTCCCAAACAGAGCAGCACCCTCCCCCCGCACATACACACACACACAGTGTACTGCTTTGGAGCACTGATATATCACAAAGTACAATCTCCTAGTCAATCTATCTGACTTAACAGTGATATGATGCAAAGAGTTTTATCAGTCTCAAATCAGTTCCGAGGGAAATGATCCGAAGTAACTAAATTGCTCTTAATTCATCACTAATTGCCAATCTCACTTCGAGAGACAGCTGGGAAGATGGTGTGGAAAATTAAAAAAAAAACGTTGCAATCGTTTAGGAGACCTCTTCTAATGTTGAAGCTGAGGCACATTGTTGGGACACTAAGGGAATCAAGGAAATAAGGCGGGAAAGTGGAGTTGAGGTAGAAGATCAGCCATGATCTTAGTAAATGGCGGAGAAGGCTTGAAGGGCCAAACAGCCAATCCTGCTTCTGATGTTGAACAGAGGGAGATTTACTCTGCAGAGAGGCTGACCAAAAAGACCTACATTTACATAGCACCTTTCACAATCACTGGATGTCTCAAAGTGCTTTACAACCAATTAAGTACATTTGGAGAGTAGTCACTGTTGTAATGTGACAGCCAATTTGCACACAAACAAGCTCCTACAATAGCACAGTGTGATCTTTTACATCCACCTGAGAGAGCAGACGGGGCTTCAGTTTAACATCGCATCCAAAAGACAGCATCTCTGACAGTGCAGCACTCCCTCAACACTGCACTGGAGGGTCAGCCTAGATTTATGCGCTCAAGTCTCTGGAGTGGGACTTGAACCTACAACCTTCTGACTCAGAGGCCACTGGACCACGGCTAAGCTAGGAGCACTTTATGCTGACCTTGATGTAAACAAAATTTATGGGGGTAATAGTAGAATTAATATTAAAATAAGTATCCTGACTCCTGATATCTACCCGAGGTAGGGAGGGAGAAAGGAGGGCTGGAAAGATAGGTGTTTCTAGGTCTCATTTACAAAAGGCTGAGTTTCCAAGAATCAGATGAATGAAGTTTTGAGAGGAAGATCTTGATAGTGTGGCAGTGTGGTGCTTCATACAATGTACCATTTTCATAGAATCATAGAAATTTACAGCATAGAAGGAGGCCATTTGGTCCATCATGTCTGCGCCGGTCGAAAACTAGCTACCCAGCCTAATCCCACTTTCCAGCGCTTGGTCCGTAGCCCTGTAGGTTATGGCACTTCAAGTGCACATCTTTTTAAACCTGATGAGGGTTTCTGCCTCTACCACCTTTTCAGGTAGTGAGTTCCTCACCATCCTCTGGGTGAAAAAAATTCTCCTCAACTCCTCTCTAATCCTTCTATCAATAACTTTAAATCTATGTCCCCTGGTTATTGATCTCTCTGCCATTGGAAATAGGTCCTCCCTATCCACTCGATCTAGGCCCCTCATAATGCTATACACCTCAATAAGGTCTCCCCTCAACCTCCTCTGTTGTCTGGGGGAATAGGCACTCCATTTTGTTTCCTGGACAAGGCCATTCTCACTTAACCAGTGCCCTCAATTACCACAAACTGGAAATAGTTCTGTAGTATGAGGATTTACTCTTCCATCATTGTCTGACTGTTCATGCGATCTGAAATAGATCACAAGCTCTTTGCCCTCTGAAGGTATTGATATTAACTATAGCTGGTGACATCAGTTGTTTTTATTTAAATATTAATTCAGTAGATATATAACATTATGACTGAAATGATAAATTTGAAGCACCAGTTAGCAGTTACATTAGTCAGTAAAGTTACTAATAGCCTTGTGAGTAAACAGATGTATTTTGATAATATGCATGTCAAGTCTAAACCCCATTTTCTTTTACTTCTGTACACCTTCTTGATCAGTGGTCTGTGTCAATGCAGTGGCTCAGTGAGCAGCACACTTGCCTTTATGTCAGAAGGTTGTGGGTTCAAAGTCCCACTCCAGAGACTTGAGCGCAAAATAAATCTAGGCTGACACTCCGGTGTGGTGCTGAGGTAGTGCTGCACTGTTGGAGGTGCCATCTTTCAGATGAGATGTTAACCAGATGCCTACCCTCTCAGGTGGACATAAAAGATCCCATAGCACTATTTCGAAGAGGAGTAGGGGAGCTCTCCTGAGTGTCCTGGCCAATATTTAGCCTCAACCAACATTACTAAAACAAATTGTCTGGTCATTATCACGTTGCTGTTTGTGGGAGCTTGCTGTGCGCAAACTGGCCTCCACATTTCCTACATTACAACAGTGACCACACTTCAAAATTACTTCATTGACTGTGAAGTGTTTTGTGATGTCCGGTGGTCATGACAGGTGCTATATAAATGCAAATCTTTCTTTAATACGAGTTGCTGTAAAGCATACCAATGATCAAAACTGTTCATATAAGGGGCAGAATGAGTGATTAATATGTGTTTGAGTCAAATGGACAAATTTAGAGTCACCTGACACAAAGGCTACTCCACGTCAAAGCCCTGCACCGACTGCTATCATCTGAAATTCTGACCGTTGCATTTCTGGACGCATCGTAAACTATTTCAATGATCCGACCTCAGATTATTTCAATGATCTGACCTCAGATTATTGGGCAAAGCCAGCTCAGTCCCATCACAGGAGAGGGGAGAAACAGTAAGGGGAGCACCAGAGAGGGGAGCGCCATAGAGGGGAGGAACAGGGAGGGGAGGAACAGAGTGGCCAAGTTCAAACCTATCAGGATGTATGGACAGAGGCTCAGCTTCTTTGACCTCTCTAAAGAGCAGTGCTTCCCGAGGCTCAGATTTATACGTTAGGTGGTCACAGACATCTGCAACCTCCGAGAAGGAGAGCTGCTCCCTGCTGGACCTGGTGTCCACGCTTTACCAGTCACTGTGAAAGTCACCACTGTCCTCAGTATCTTTACCTCTGGCTCCTTCCAGGGTGCCACCAGAAACGTATCGAGGCTCACTCAGTCAACACGATGTAGGAGATGTCGGTCAGAGGTATTTAATTCTGTCAACAGGCAGGTTGACTGCGAATTCCCAGTCTCTCCATCTCCAATAGTCAAGGACGCTGAGATGCCACTGATCTCCATTGCTTCCTCCTCTGCAGCTGTCAGTTGCACAATCTGTGGTGGGCCACCTCTAGTCCTCGCCCTGTCCCTTGCGTTTTGTGCTCTCTTCTCCTGCAAGGGGGAAAAGGACAGACCTGCGAATGACTGTAACGGCATGTGTTCAACCGATGGATGCCGTGCATTTGGTGAGGGTGACTTTCAGCCAGACGCATCACATTGCATAAGGATTGGGGTGAGTGGCAGTGGAGGCTGGATAAATGGGGAGGTGACGAGGGCATAGAAAGTGAACGATGGGTGCTCTTGAAACTTAAGTAGGTGTGAGGAGTGATGTGATGGAGTACTCTTGGCAAGACAGGGGGTGCACTACTGGATGTAGGTGAATCCACAACTGCACGCACCTTTCCTGACGTGGTTAGGTCATTAAATCACTTCCTGCACTGGATTCAGGAATGGGCCACAATGCTCCTGCTGTTGACCTCCTGGGCCACCTTCCTCCACTCATCCTTGGTGACAGCAGCAGAGTGTCTTCCTTCCATTGCTGGGGAAGATGATCTCCTTCCTGCTCCTCATTACACCCAGCAATACATAAGAACATAAGAACATCAGAAATAGGAACAGGAGTAGGCCATACGGCCCCTCGAGCCTGCTCCACCATTTAATACGATCATGGCCGATCCGATCATGTACTCAGGTCCACTTCCCTGCCCGCTCCCCATAACCCCTTATTTCCTTATCAGTTAAGAAACTGTCTATCTCTGTCTTAAATTTGTTCAATGACCCAGCTTCCACAGATTTACAACCTTGATAGAAGAAATTCCTCCTCATCTCTGTTTTAAACGGGCGGCCCCTTATTCTAAGATCATGCCCTCTAGTTCTAGTCTCCCCCATCAGTGGAAACATCCTCTCTGCATCCACCTTGTCAAGCCCCCTCATACTCTTATACATTTCGATAAGATCATCTCTCATTCTTCTGAATTCCAATGAGTAGAGGCCCAACCTACTCAACCTTTCCTCATAAGCCAGCCCCCTCATCTCTGGAATCAACCTAGTGAACCTTCTCTGAACTGCCTCCAAAGCAAGTATATTCTTTCTTAAATATGGAAACCAAAACTTCATGCAGTATTCCAGGTGTGGCCTCACCAATACCCTGTATAACTGTAGCAAGACTTCCCTGCTTTTATACTCCATCCCCTTTGCAATAAAAGGCTCAGCAGTCCGGGGAGCGTCGAGAGAGGCGGGAGTCCAGAGAGGCAGCGGCCTATAAAAGGCTCAGCAGTCCGGGGAGCGTCGAGAGAGGCGGGAGTCCAGAGAGGCAGCGGCCTATAAATGGCTCAGCAGTCCGGGGAGCGTCGAGAGAGGCGGGAGTCCAGAGAGGCGTAGCGGTGCAGCTCCAGCTGGGAGAGAAGGCAAAAAAGAAGTAGAAGGAAATCAAAAGGTGACGTCACAGCCAACGTGGTAAGTGATTGGCTGCTGATTGGTGAGTAGTTTTTCTTTTTCTTTATTAGTCAGTAACTTTTAACATTGTTGTCGGCAATTTAAGTGTATCTAAGGGTTAAGTCATGGCAGGACAGCTCGGTCACGTGATATGCTCCTCCTGTACCATGTGGGAACACGGGGACAACACCAGTGTCCCTGACGACTACATGTGCGGGAAGTGTGTCCACCTCCGGCTACTGACGGTCCGCGTTGCGGAGTTGGAGCTGAAGGTGGATTCACTCTGGAGCATCCACGATGCTGAGAATGACGTGAGTATCACGTGCAGCGAGTTGGTCTTACTGCAGGAGAAGGGTCCACAGCCAGCGAGGGAATGGAAGACCAGCAGGAAGAGTAGTGCAAGGAAGGTAGTGCAGGGGTCCCCTGTGGTCATCCCCCTGCAAAACAGATACACCGCTTTGAGTACTGTTGAGGGGGATGACTCATCAGGGGAGGGCAGCAGCAGCCAAGTTCATGGCACCGTGGCTGGCTCTGTTGCACAGGAGGGCAGGAAAAAGAGTGGAAGAGCGATAGTGATAGGGGATTCAAT
Organism: Pristiophorus japonicus; assembly: GCF_044704955.1. Lineage (NCBI taxonomy): Eukaryota > Metazoa > Chordata > Chondrichthyes > Pristiophoridae > Pristiophorus > Pristiophorus japonicus. The sequence goes on along the minus strand of NC_091977.1, from coordinate 520,759,114 downwards.
TGTAAGGGGAATAGATAGGCGTTTCTGCGGCCGCAACCGAGACTCCAGGATGGTATGTTGCCTCCCTGGTGCAAGGGTCAAGGATGTCTCGGAGCGGGTGGAGGACATTCTAAAAAGGGAGGGAGAACAGCCAGTTGTCGTGGTGCACGTTGGTACCAATGACATAGGTAAAAAAAGGGATGAGTTCCTACGAAATGAATTTAAGGAGCTAGGAGCTAAATTAAAAAGTAGGACCTCAAAAGTAGTAATCTCGGGATTGCTACCAGTGCCACGTGCTAGTCAGAGTAGGAATCGCAGGATAGCTCAGATGAATACGTGGCTTGAGCAATGGTGCAGCAGGGAGGGATTCAAATTCCTGGGGCATTGGAACCGGTTCTGGGGGAGGTGGGACCAGTACAATCCGGACGGTCTGCACCTGGGCAGAATCGGAACCAATGTCCTCGGGGGAGTGTTTGCTAGTGCTGTTGGGGAGGAGTTAAACTAATATGGCAGGGGGATGGGAACCAATGCAGGGAGATAGAGGGAAACAAAAAGGAGGCAAAAACAAAAGACAGAAAGGAGATGAGGAAAAGTGGAGGGCAGAGAAACCCAAGGCAAAGAACAAAAAGGGCCATTGTACAGCAAAATTCTAAAAGGACAGAGGGTGTTAAAAAAACAAGCCTAAAGGCTTTGTGTCTTAATGCAAGGAGTATCCGCAATAAGGTGGATGAATTAACTGTGCAAATAGATGTTAACAAATATGATGTGATTGGGATTACGGAGACGTGGCTCCAGGATGAGCAGGGCTGGGAACTCAACATCCAGGGGTATTCAACATTCAGGAAGGATAGAATAAAAGGAAAAGGAGGTGGGGTAGCATTGCTGGCTAAGAAGGAGATTAAGGCAATAGTTAGGAAGGACATTAGCTTGGATGATGTGGAATCTATATGGGTAGAGCTGCAGAACACCAAAGGGCAAAAAACGTTAGTGGGAGTTGTGTACAGACCTCCAAACAGTAGTAGTGATGTTGGGGAGGGCATCAAACATGAAATTAGGGGTGCATGCAACAAAGGTGCAGCAGTTATAATGGGTGACTTTAATATGCACATAGATTGGGCTAACCAAACTGGAAGCAATACGGTGGAGGAGGATTTCCTGGAGTGCATAAGGGATGGTTTTTTAGACCAATATGTCGAGGAACCAACTAGGGGGGAGGCCATCTTAGACTGGGTGTTATGTAATGAGAAAGGATTAATTAGCAATCTCGTTGTGCGAGGCCCCTTGGGGAAGAGTGACCATAATATGGTGGAATTCTGCATTAGGATGGAGAATGAAACAGTTAATTCAGAGACCATGGTCCAGAACTTAAAGAAGGCTAACTTTGAAGGTATGAGGCGTGAATTGGCTGAGATGGATTGGCGAATGATACTTAAGGGGTTGACTGTGGATGGGCAATGGCAGACATTTAGAGACCGCATGGATGAACTACAACAATTGTACATTCCTGTCTGGCATAGAAATAAAAAAGGGAAGGTGGCTCAACCGTGGCTATCAAGGGAAATCAGGGATAGTATTAAAGCCAAGGAAGTGGCATACAAATTGGCCAGAAATAGCAGCGAACCTGGGGACTGGGAGAAATTTAGAACTCAGCAGAGGAGGACAAAGGGTTTGATTAGGGCAGGGAAAATGGAGTATGAGAAGAAGCTTGCAGGGAACATTAAGACGGATTGCAAAAGTTTCTATAGATATGTAAAGAGAAAAAGGTTAGTAAAGACAAATGTAGGTCCCCTGCAGTCAGAATCAGGGGAAGTCATAACGGGGAACAAAGAAATGGCGGACCAATTGAACAAGTACTTTGGTTCGGTATTCACGAAGGAGGACACGAACAACCTTCCGGTTATAAAAGGGGTCGGGGGGTCTAGTAAGGAGGAGGAACTGAGGGAAATCCTTATTAGCCGGGAAATTGTGTTGGGGAAATTGATGGGATTGAAGGCCGATAAATCCCCAGGGCCTGATGGACTGCATCCCAGAGTACTTAAGGAGGTGGCCTTGGAAATAGTGGATGCATTGACAGTCATTTTCCAACATTCCATTGACTCTGGATCAGTTCCTATCGAGTGGAGGGTAGCCAATGTAACCCCACTTTTTAAAAAAGGAGGGAGAGAGAAAACAGGGAATTATAGACCGGTCAGCCTGACATCGGTAGTGGGTAAAATGATGGAATCAATTATTAAGGATGTCATAGCAGTGCATTTGGAAAGAGGTGACATGATAGGTCCAAGTCAGCATGGATTTGTGAAAGGGAAATCATGCTTGACAAATCTTCTGGAATTTTTTGAGGATGTTTCCAGTAGAGTGGATAAGGGAGAACCAGTTGATGTGGTATATTTGGACTTTCAGAAGGCGTTCGACAAGGTCCCACACAAGAGATTGATGTGCAAAGTTAGAGCACATGGGATTGGGGGTAGTGTACTGACATGGATTGAGAACTGGTTGTCAGACAGGAAGCAAAGAGTAGGAGTAAATGGGTACTTTTCAGAATGGCAGGCAGTGACTAGTGGGGTACCGCAAGGTTCTGTGCTGGGGCCCCAGCTGTTTACACTGTACATTAATGATTTAGATGAGGGGATTAAATGTAGTATCTCCAAATTTGCGGATGACACTAAGTTGGGTGGCAGTGTGAGCTGCGAGGAGGATGCTGTGAGGCTGCAGAGCGACTTGGATAGGTTAGGTGAGTGGGCAAATGCATGGCAGATGAAGTATAATGTGGATAAATGTGAGGTTATCCACTTTGGTGGTAAAAACAGAGAGACAGACTATTATCTGAATGGTGACAGATTAGGAAAAGGGGAGGTGCAAAGAGACCTGGGTGTCATGGTACATCAGTCATTGAAGGTTGGCATGCAGGTGCAGCAGGCGGTTAAGAAAGCAAATGGCATGTTGGCCTTCATAGCGAGGGGATTTGAGTACAAGGGCAGGGAGGTGTTGCTACAGTTGTACAGGGCCTTGGTGAGGCCACACCTGGAGTATTGTGTACAGTTTTGGTCTCCTAACCTGAGGAAGGACATTCTTGCTATTGAGGGAGTGCAGCGAAGGTTCACCAGACTGATTCCCGGGATGGCGGGACTGACCTATCAAGAAAGACTGGATCAACTGGGCTTGTATTCACTGGAGTTCAGAAGAATGAGAGGGGACCTCATAGAAACATATAAAATTCTGACGGGGTTAGACAGGTTAGATGCAGGAAGAATGTTCCCAATGTTGGGGAAGTCCAGAACCAGGGGTCACAGTCTAAGGATAAGGGGTAAGCCATTTAGGACCGAGATGCGGAGGAACTTCTTCACCCAGAGAGTGGTGAACCTGTGGAATTCTCTACCACAGAAAGTTGTTGAGGCCAATTCACTAAATATATTCAAAAAGGAGTTAGATGAGGTCCTTACTGCTAGGGGGATCAAGGGGTATGGCGAGAAAGCAGGAATGGGGTACTGAAGTTGAATGTTCAGCCATGAACTCATTGAATGGCGGTGCAGGCTAGAAGGGCCGAATGGCCTACTCCTGCACCTATTTTCTATGTTTCTATTTCTATGTTTCTATTCCATTGGCCTTCCTGATCACTTGCTGTACCTGCATACTATCCTTTTGTGTTTCATGCACAAGTATCCCCAGGTCCCACTGTACTGGGGCATTAAACTTGTGCTCAGCCTATGACCATCCCACTTCCATCTTTAAACTTCGCTGTCTCCTTGCACAAACTCCTGACTCCTCCAAGGCCATCTTTGAATTGGCCCTTTAAATAGTCGCGTTGAGATCGTGTCATGCGGGTGCTCAACATGCCCGCTGTCGCACATTGGAGGCGGGAATCCCAGAAGTAAATTTAAGAATTCGGTAGCCTTGTGGAAATTTGGCATTCCAACGCGCCGAAAGATCTTCCGGGTTTACCGCTTGCTATTGGTCCCCTGACGCAGCCCCCCCCTCCCATCCCACACCCCCGTCCCACTCAGAACCCGCCTCTGAGTTATTATCGAGTCCATTATCTATCAAAGGGAAGTCCCGAAATAGATTACAATAAACACACCTCCAAAGGCAATTAATCTACAACAAAACCAAATGAAATGGGGAAGAAAGTCAGCAATCCCTCCACATACCCGACAATTATCGGGGCCTTGACCTTGCAGCCCCCAAATACCTGTTTGTTGCATTTCACAATGTGGGTTTTATTGGGGCCAGAAGGGAAACAGAAAGAAAGAACTTGCATTTATATCCTCAGAACCTCCCAAAGCGCCTTCCAGCCAATTAAATACTTTTTGGAGTGTAGTCTTTGTTGTAATGTCGGAAATGCGGCAGCCAAATTGTGCTCAGCAAGTTCCAACAAACAGCAATGTGATATAACAATATAAATGCAACTGATTTGAAACAAAGTCTTAAAAGTTCCCACCATTGTTCTGCTAATCCTTTGTTAAGGATGTAACATACCAAGGGTTGGATTTTTGTTATATAGCCGCTACTGTTCGTGCCCCAGAGGGGCAGTAGTGACGGAGGGAAAGCTTGGGTGGGCGGACGGCTCGCTCCCAGCGCCCCGCAGGGAAATTAGTTGCCGGTTTTGCGGGGATGCTGGGCAGCACCGCCGGGGAGCGTTGAGCTGGCATGTAAAGGCGCCGGATTCGACTGCGCGGTGAAATTAGTTGTGCGCTGAACTTTGTAGCGCCATGGTGGGACTGCCTGGAAAATCAGGTGGTCAGAGTTGGCGGCAGGGATCAAGGGGTATGGAGAGAAGGCAGGAGTGGGGTACTGAGGTGAATGATCAGCCATGATCATATTGAATGGTGGTGCAGGCTCAAAGGGCCGAATGGCCGACTCCTGCACCTATTTTCTATGCTTCTATGATGGAGTTGATGAATGAGGTAAGCTTGATTGTTTTGTTTAGTTTTATTTTTACGATGTAGCTTATTGTGGGATGTTTAAGGTATTGGGAGAGTTTGTTGTGCTTTTTAGGTGCAATTTTTTTTTCCACATAAACCTCTACTAAGGCACTCTGAGGCCGGATCTTTAGAAACGGAATTCAGTTGCTCAGCCATAAAAGAGGTGTGTAACGTCTCACTCTGCCCCACACTCAGGGCCCAGCTGATGGATTTTGATAACTGAAGTGCAAACTGTTCCCGTGCGCAAACTTTACCGCCCTGAAATGAGCAGAACCGAAAATTCAACCCAAAGAATTACACAGAAATTACAGCCCAGAAACAGGCCATTCGGCCCAACTGGTCTACGCTGCCATTTATGCTGCACGTGAGCTTCAGAATCAAGGGAAGTCATAACGGGCAACAAAGAAATGGCAGACCAATCGAACAAGTACTTTGGTTCGGTATTCACTAAGGAGGACACAAACAACCTTCCGGATATAAAAGGGGTTAGAGGATCAAGGAAGAAGGAGGAACTGAGGGAAATCCTTATTAGTCGGGAAATTGTGTTGGGGAAATTGATGGGATTGAAGGCCGATAAATCCCCAGGGCCTGATGGTCTGCATCCCAGAGTACTTAAGGAGGTGGCCTTGGAAATAGCGGAGGCATTGATAGTCATTTTCCAACATTCCTTAGATTCTGGATCAGTTCCTATGGAGTGGAGGGTAGCAAATGTAACCCCACTTTTTAAAAAAGGAGGGAGAGAGAAAACAGGGAATTATAGACCGGTCATCCTGACATCGGTAGTGGATAAAATGATGGAATCAATTATTTAAGGATGAAATAGCAGCGCATTTGGAAAGAGGTAACATGATAGGTCCAAGTCAGCATGGATTTGTGAAAAGAAAATCATGCTTGACAAATCTTTTGGAATTTTTTGAGGATGTTTCCAGTACAGTGGACAAGGGAGAACCAGTTGATGTGGTGTATTTGGACTTTCAGAAGGCTTTCGACAAGGTCCCACACAAGAGATTCATATGCAAAGTTAAAGCACATGGGATTGCTGACGTGGATTGAGAACTGGTTGGCAGACAGGAAGCAAAGAGTAGAAGTAAATGGGTACTTTTCAGAATGGCAGGCAGTGAGTAGTGGGGTACCGCAAGGTTCTCTGCTGGGACCCCAGCTGTTTACATTGTACATTAATGATTTAGGCGAGGGGATTAAATGTAGTATCTCCAAATTTGCGGATGACACTAAGTTGGGTGGCAATGTGAGCTACAAGGAGGATGCTATGAGGCTGCAGAGTGACTTGGATAGGTTAGGTGAGTGGGCAAATGCATGGCAGATGAAGTATAATGTGGATAAATATGAGGTTATCCACTTTGGTGGTAAAAACAGAGAGACAGACTATTATCTGAATGGTGACAGATTAGGAAAAGGGGAGGTGCAACGAGACCTGGGTGTCATGGTACATCAGTCATTGAAGGTTGGCATGCAGATACAGCAGGCGGTTAAGAAAGCAAATGGCATGTTGGCCTTCATAGCGAGGGGATTTGAGTACAGGGCAGGGAGGTGTTACTACAGTTGTACAGGGCCTTGGTGAGGCCACACCTGGAGTATTGTGTACAGTTTTGGTCTCCTAACTTGAGGAAGGACATTCTTGCCATTGAGGGAGTGTAGCGAAGGTTCACCAGGCTGATTCCCGCGATGGCGGGACTGACATATCAAGAAAGACTGGATCAACTGGGCTTGTATTCACTGGAGTTCAGAAGAATGAGAGGGGATCTCATAGAAACGTTTCAAATTCTGATGGGTTTAGACAGGTTAGATGCAGGAAGAATGTTCCCAATGTTGAGGAAGTCCAGAACAAGTGGTCACAGTCTAAGGATAAGGGGTAAGCCATTGAGGACTGTAATGAGGAGAAACTTCTTCACCCAGAGAGTGGTGAACCTGTGGAATTCTCTACAGGTTGTTGAGGCCAATTCACTAAATAAATTCAAAAAGGAGTTAGATGTAGTCCTTACTACTAGGGGGATCAAGGGGTATGGCGAGAAAGCAGAAATGGGGTACTGAAGTTGCATGTTCAGCCATGAACTCATTGAATGGCGATGCAGGCTCGAAGGGCCGAATGGCCTACTCCTGCATCTATTTTCTATGTTTCTATGTTTCTATGCCAAGTTATCATTTGTACTCAGAATAGCCATAACGATGATTAATCTAGGTATTAATAATGTCTCATTAATACTACGGCAAACGATTTACCTAGGCTGGGGTTAACAACAGTATAACTGGCATTTGGATGCTGATGAGCAAAGCGCTGTTCCCGGAGCAGAGAACAACACACAGAGCCGGCAGTATAACTTGAATCCACTCGCCTGCATTTCTCTAAACCAGGACCCGTAGTATGGCAGCACTCCTGGAATCAGATTGATAACAGAATAATATAACCTTGATCATTTGCTAATTGTACAGGGTAGTAATGATCGGGCAGGCAGAAAACAAAGATAATGAACTGTAGAGTGCATATAAAACTGGAAAGACAGCTAACTGTGCAATTAAACAAGGAGCAGAAGATCAATTTATGTGTTCAGTGTATTTTCCAGAGATATCATAGAGAGATGCATATGTATAAATAATAAATAGAAATACCTTCATCTACCCAGTCTCTCTACTTGATCAATACTTTAAAGCACATTAGATAATCAACGAACTGTATTAAATTTAGTCTTCTCCAGACCAGCTTTCCGACCATTTTCCTTTACTTCCGTACTGTTACAAAAAAATCCTCGCACAAGTATTTAACTTGTTGAGTGCTGAATGACCGTTGCAGCTTGTAGGAGACTTCTTGGTTGTATGGAAGGTGCTGATCTTGGCTGCATGGTCGGGGTGATGGTGGTGTGGCTGGGGGAGGTGGGGTGGAGGGTGGGACAGGATGGGCTGGGAATGGGAGATCCATGCAACTCCACGTTAAAGGACGGAAAAGTCCTGGCGCAAGGGACTGTGAACTACTTCAGCACACCCCTGCCAATAGGCGGATTCCCGAAGCCACGGGGGACATCGCTTGCTGGCCTCACGGCGAGGGAGTGGGGTGGAAGTGTGATTGGTAAATCTGAAGAGGTATGAGCAAATACATTTTAAAATCTTGGTAAAATAAAATAGTATGGGGTAGAAATTCGATGGCCCAGTGCCCCTCGAAAGGGTCGGAACAGGAGCGTTAAAGGAAATAAGGGATGGTATCTGTTGTGTATGTATAATATAATTATATACCCTGTACATTCAATGTACAGTTACGTAAGACCACTGAATGTATCTTCACACTGTATACACTGTACCTGTACCACCAGAGGGTGCAACTGGTGGAGACCTTGGGGTCACCTGTACACTACAGGTAACCAAGTATAAAAGGGAGCTCACCATACTGTACCCTCATTCAGGAGCTGCAATAAATGGACTAAGGTCACAACAGTTCAAGTGCAATACCTTACCTCGTGGAGTCATTACTAGAGTGCTGACAGACACAATAGTATCAAATTGAAAACAGGGGCATACAATGTGGCCAAGACGAGTGGGAGGCCAGAGGATTGGGAAACTTTTAAAAGTCAGCAAAGAACGACTAAAAAAAATAATAAAGAGAAGGAAGATAGATTATGAAAGTAAACTAGCACAAACTATAAAAACAGATAGTAAGAGTTTCTACAGGTACATAAAAAGGAAAAGAGTGGCTAAAGTAAATGTTGGTCCCCTAGAGGATGAGACTCAGGAATTAATAATGGGGAACAAGGAAATGGCAGAGAATTGCAACAAATATTTTGTATCGATCTTCACAATAGAAAACACTAAAAATATCCCAATAGGGGATTATCAAGGGACTATAGGGAGGGAGGAACTTAATTCAATCACTATCACTAAAGAAGTAGCACTTGGTAAAATAATGGGATTAAAAGCGGACAAGTTCCCTGGACCTGATGACTTGCATCCTAGGGTCCTAAAAGAAGTGGCTGCAGAGATAGTGGATGCATTGATTGTAATCTAAAATTCCCTGGATCCTGAGGAAGGCCCAGCGGATTGGAAAGCCTCAAATGTAACACCCCTATTTAAAAAAGGAGGTAGACAGAAAGCAGGAAACTATAGACCGGTTAGCCTAACGTCTGTCGTTGGGAAAATGCTGGAGTCCATTATTAAGGAAGCAGTAGCAGGACATTTGAAAAAGCATAATTCATTCAAGCAGAGTCAGCATGGTTTTATGAAAGTGAAATCATGTTTGACAAATTTGCTGGAGTTCTTTGAGGATGTAACGAGCAGGGTGGATAAGGGGGAACTGTTATGTGTGGAGAAAGAGTCAAACTGAACACTGTGAGCTCAAAGTAAAGTGTGACCTTAGTCTTTTATTGCAGGTCTACAGAGTGCCTCTCCAACCTGTGAGGCCTCCTTAAATAACTGTGCTCCCAAGGGATTATGGGATCTCTTGGGACTCCAGGGGATGAGCCCTCTGGTGGCTGTACAGAGTAAATACAAGTCCACATATATAACAACACTCCACCCCACCCCTCCACCCCCCACCGCCAAAGTCAATAGTGTAACTATTTACAATGTGAGTCGATCTGGGGCCCTTCTTGCTCTGATTGATCGTCTCGGTGTGAAAGCTGGTATTGTTGGATCATTTGTTGGGTCCTCGTTGGGCTGCTGTGCAGCTGGCCTTGCTGGGCTACCTGGTGTGTTGGGCCCTGCTGGGCTGCTGTGGATGATGGGTTCTGCTTCGTGGTCAACCGCGGTGCCGATTGCCACTGGGTTTTATGTTGGGGGATCAAAAAAGGTAGGGTCCAAGGTGGGTTGCTCAGGATAGTCCTTGAATCTGAGTTTGATTTGGTTCAAGTGTTTCCGGTGAATGAGTCCATTTGAAAGTTTGACCCGAAACATCCTGCTCCTCCCTTTAGTCACGACAGTGCCGGGAAGCCACTTGGGACCTTGTCCATAATTCAATACAAATACAGGATCATTGATTTCAATCTCGCGTGACACATTTGCGCTATCATGGTATGCACTTTTTTGAAGCCGCCTGCTCTCTACCTGTTCATGTAGATCAGGGTGAACTAATGAGAGCCTTGTTTTAAGTGCTCTTTTCATGAGCAGTTCAGCAGGTGGGATCCCAGTGAGCGAGTGAGGTCTCGTGCGGTAGCTAAGCAGTATTCGGGATAGGCGAGTCTGCAGTGAGCCTTCAGTTACCCTCTTCAAGCCTTGCTTGATAGTTTGCACTGCTTTCTCTGCCTGGTTTAAACGGGGCAGATGTGAAATGTTTGATCCCGTTACAGGTCATGAATTCTTTGAACTCAGCACTGGTAAAACATGGCCCATTGTCGCTCACCAGGACATCGAGTAAGCCTTGAGTGGCAAAAATGGCCCGCAGGCTTTCAGTGGTGGCAGGGGACGTGCTAGCCGACATTATCTCACATTCAATCCACTTGGAGTATGCGTCTGCAACCACAAGGAACATTTTACCTAAGAACAGGCCTGCATAGTTAATGTGTACCCTAGACCACGGTTTGGAGGGCCAAGACCATAAACTTAGTGGCGCCTCCCTGGGCACATTGCTTAACTGCGAGCATGTATTACATCTGTGAATGCAGGAATCTAAGTCCACAATGATACCGGGCCATCACACGTGGGATCTGGCTATCGCTTTCATCATTACGATGGGTACTGTGGAGGTCATTGATGAAGGTGTCTCTGCCCTTCTTGGGGACCACTACTCGATTGCCCCACAGAAGGCGGTCTACCTGTATAGACATTTCATCTTTGCGCCGCTGAAACGGCTTTACCTCTTCCTGCATTTCCACTGGGATACTGGACCAGCTCCCGTGAAGCACACAGCTTTTGACTAGAGATAACAAGGGGTCCTGGCTTGTCCAGGTTTTGATCTGCCGGGCAGTGACGGGTGATTGCTCACTTCCAAATGCTTCCATAGCCATAGCTAGATCTGCGGGCTGCCCCATTTCCACCCCCAGTGTGGGCAATAGCAGCATCGGCGCAGTTTTCTGTGCCTGACCTGTGGCGGATGACGTAGTTGTATGCGGACAACGTGAGCGCCCATCTCTGGATGCAGGCTTATGTGTTGGTATTTATCCCTTTACTCTCGGAAAACAGGGATATAAGTGGCTTATGGTCAGTTTCCAATTCGAATTTTAGCTCAAACAGGTATTTATGCATTTTCTTTACCCCATAGACACACGCTAACGCTTCTTTCTCAATCATGCTGTAGGCTCTCTCGGCCTTAGACAGACTCCTGGATGCATAAGCAACCGTTTGCAGTTTCCCGAAATCATTAGCTTGTTGAAATATACACCCGACAGCATATGACGACGCATCACATGCTAGTACCAAACGCTTACATGGATCATACAACACAAGCAATTTGTTTGAGCATAACAATTTTTCGCTTTTACAAAGGCATTTTCTTGGCTTTTGCCCCAAACCCATTCATCCCCTTTTCGTAGTAAGACATGTAGTGGTTCTAACAGGGTGCTGAGACCCGGTAAGAAGTTACCAAAGTAGTTCAGGAGTCCCAGAAACGACCGCAGCTCCGTCACGTTCTATGGCCTTGTTGCGTTCTCGATTGCCTCCGTCTTCGCGTTGGTGGCCTGATGCTGTCCGCCACAATCCTCCTTCCAAAGAATTCCTTCAGGCTCCAGGAGAATGAACTTCGAGCGTTTTAACCTGAGCCCCATGCGGTTGAGTCGACTAAGAATCTCCTCCAGGTTCTGCAGATGCTTGACTGTGTTCCGACATGTGACCAAGATGTCGTCCTAGAAGACCACGGTGTGCGGGACCAACTTCAGTAAGCTTTCCATGTTTCTCTGGAATATCGCCGCCGCTGATCGGATTCCAAATAAAGAAAAACACCTTTGTACGTGTTGATGCAGGTGAGGGCCTTCAATGATTCCTCCAGATCTTGCGTCAGGTAGGCTGAAGTCAGATCCAGCTTCGTGAACGTCTTTCCTCCCGCCAGCGTTGCAAAGAGGTCGTCAGCTTTTGGTAGTGGGTATTGGTCCTGCAGGGAGAAACGACTGATAGTTACTTTGTAATCGCCATAGATCTGACAGTACCGTCTCCCTTGAGGACTGGGACGATAGGACTGGCCCACTCGCTGAACTCGATCGGTGAAATGATGCCCTCTCTTTGCAGCCGATCTAGCTCGATCTCTACCCTTTCTCTCATCATGTACGGTACTGCTCTCGCCTTGTCGGTGGATGGGTCGCGCCCCCGGAATTAAGTGGATCTCCATTTTTGTTCCTTGGAACTTCCCGATGCCTGGTACGAACAGCGAAGGAAATTTGTTTAAGACCTGGGCACAAGAAGTGTCGTCAGTGGGCGATAGCGCTCGGAAGTCGTCCCAGTTCCAGCGTATCTTTCCCAGCTAGCTCCTGCCGAGCAGCGTGGGATCATCGCCCGGTCCCATCACCCAGAATGGTAGCTTGTGCACTGCTCCATCGTAGGAGACCTTTACCGGAGCACTGCCGATTACAGGAATCAGTTCTTTTGTGTAAGTTCTTAATTTCGTGCGATTTGGAGTTAAGACTGGCCTTGAGGCCTTGTTGCACCACAATCTTTTGAAAGTCTTTTTGCCCATGATGGACTGGCTCGCACCCGTGTCCAACTCCATTGAGATCAGGAGTCCATTTAGTTCAACATTCAGCATTATCGGGGGACAATTCGTGGTGAATGTGTGCACCCCATGTACCTCTGTCTCCCCGGTCTGAGGCTCTGGTTCATCGTGATCCTCCATGGATCTGTCCTCCTCTGCAACATGGTGGTTTGCAGGTTTAACAGGATTTGCAACTCGCCTGTACACTCGTTGGAGGTGTCCCACTGTTCCACAGCCCTTGCAAACATACCCTTTGAATCGGCATGAATGGAAACGATGATCACACCCGCAGCGCCAACAAGGTGTTAATGGCCTTGCATTCATCACCCTTGATGGTGGACTCTGAGACATCTGCAGACGTGCAGCTGCAGGTATGTGTGACCTGCCCTGTACGTTACGATTCGAAAACAACATCACTTTGTTCACAGTACTTGTAGCAGTACTTGTGTGCTGAGAGATTTGCTTAGTATTGTCACTGGTGGCAATGAACGCCTGGGCTATCGCTATGGCCTTACTCAAGGTTGGGGTCTCTACAGTCAAAAGTTTGTGAAGTATAGTTTTGTAGCCAATGCCAAGTACGAAAAATTCTCTTAGCATGTGCTCCAAATGTCCTTCAAATTCGCAAGGCGTCATAGCTCGGCGACATAATTCGCCACTTCCTGGCCTTCAGACCTTTTGTAGGTTTAGAACCGGTACCTCGCCATCAGAATGCTTTTGTTCGGGTTCAAAATGCTCTCGAACCAGTGTGCACAAATCGTCGTACGATTTCTCCGTGAGTTTTGCTGGAGTGAGCAGATTCTTCATGAGGCCATACGTTGGTGCTCCACAGGTGATGAGGAGGATCGCCCTTCGTTTGGCAGCGTTCTCTTCCCCATCTAGATCATTGGCCACGAAGTATTGGTTGAGTCGCTCCACAAAAGTTTCCCAATCATCTCCCTCCGAGAATTTCTCCAGGATGCCCACTGTTCTCTGCATCTTTGGGTTCGCTATCTGTATCTCGTCACCGGTTGTTATGTATGGAGAAAGAGTCAGACTGAACACTGTGAGCTCAAATTAAAGTGTGACCTTCGTCTTTTATTGCAGGTCTCCAGAGTGCCTCTCCAACCTGTGAGGCCTCCTTCAATACCTGTGCTCCCAAGGGATTATAGTATCCCTTGGGACTCCACGGGATGAGCCCTTTAGTGGCTGTACAGAGTAAATACAAGTTTACATATATAACAGGAACCAGTGGATGTGTCTTTGAATTTCCAGAAGGCATTCGATAAGGTGCCACATAAAAGTTTACTGCACAAGATAAAAGTTCACGGGGTTGGTGGTAATATATTAGCATGAATAGAGGATTGGCAAACTAACAGAAAACATAGTTGGGATAAATGGGTCATTAAAGGTTATACTTGGCCAACAGTAACTAGTAGGGTGCCGCAGGGATCGGTGCTGGGGCCTCAACTATTTAAAATCTACATTAATGACTTGGATGAAGGGACCGAGTGTAATGTAGCCAAGTTTGCTAATGATACAAAGATGGGTGGGAAAGCAAATTGTGAGGAGACACAAAATCTGCAAAGGGATATAGACAGGCTAAGTGAGTGGGCAAAAATTTGGCAGATGGAGTATAATGTAGGAAAATGTGAGGTTATCCATTTTGGCAGAAAAAAACGAAAAGCAAATTATAATTTAAATGGATAAAAATTGCAAAGCGCTTCAGTTCAGAGGGACCTGCTGGTCCTTGTGCATGAAACACAAAAAGTTAGTATGCAGGTACAGCAAGTGATCAGGAAGGCAAATGGAATGCTGGCCTTTATTGCAAGGGGGATAGAGTATAAAAGCAGAGAAGTCCTGCTACAACTGTACAAGATATTGGTGAGACCACACCTGGAATACTGCATACAGTTTTGGTTACCATATTTAAGAAAGGATATATTTGCTTTGAAGACTGTTAAGAGAAGGGTTACCACGTTGATTCTGGAGAGGAGGGGGTTGGCTTATGAAGTTAGGTTGAGTAGGTTGGGCCTATATTCATTGCAGTTCAGAAGAATGAGAGGTGATTTTATCGAAACATATAAGATAATGAGGGGGCTCGACAAGGTGGAGGCAGAGAGGATATTTCCACACATAGGGGAAACTAAAACTAGGGGGCATAGTCTCAGAATAAGGGGCCGCCCATTTAAAACTGAGATGAGGAGGAATTTCTTCTCTCAGAGGGTTGTAAATCTGTGGAATTCTCTGCCCCAGAGAGCTGTGGAGGCTGGGTCATTGAATATATTTACTGCGGAGATAGACAGAGTTTTGAGCGATAAGGGAGTGAAGGGTTATGGGGAGCAGGCGGGGAAGTGGAGCTGAGTCCATGATCAGATCAGCCATGATCTTAATGAATGGCAGAGCAGGCTCGAGGGGCCAAATGGCCTACTCCTGCTCCTATTTCTTGTGCTCTTGTCCCGAAGCCACAAGCGCCAGCATTCGTGCCGCCCGGTACATTCAGTGTGCTGATACCGGCGGCTCTGAGCAGTGTTGCCCGCGGGAGTCGAGCCGTTGTGCAACACCACCGGTTGCGACACCGTTCAGAAGTTTGATTCTAGCAGGACCCGAAGCGCCCTGTCGCGCTCTAGTGGGATCACCTTGGAAAGCGGGCGGTTCCAGCTGTTCCGGCGGCGGTGAGGGAAGGAATGAATACAGAGGTAAGTGAGATTGTTTTTCGTATTTTTTTGGCGATTTATCTTTATGTGGGGTGAGCAAGGTATTGGGAATAGTTTTTCTGTTTCCTTGGAGATGTTTTTTTTCCAGGGAAGCCTCTCTTAGGACGCTCCGAGGCCGGCTGTTTAGCTCGGGATTTTCAGTTGTTCAGCCGGCCTAGAGCCCGAAGAGAGGTGTGGGATGACTCCCTTAGTGCTCCGTCCCACACTCAGGGCGCAGCTGATAAACTTTGTGTGTGCCGACGCAAACCGTTTCCCGGCGCAAAATTTACCGTCCCGTCGCCATTAGTGCCCTAATTAGCCTCAAACCGAATTTCCACACCATTTTCTTTCATCAAGCAACTGCAAAAATAATTTTGCCTGTAAAGTCTGGTAATTACAGATTAAAAATTAGAGTTAGGACACCACGCAGAAAAAACTATTAATTCATTTGTAGCATTCTGGAAATAAAATCGTGTTTTTAAGCAGATGGATTTTCGATTTATCTGGATTTGCGTTTGGCTGATGCTGAATTTTTCTGACAAGACATGGGACTAGAATAGATAAACATGGAAAATAGGTGCAGGAGCAGGCCATTCGGCCCTTCGAGCCTGCAACACCATTCAATATGATCATGGCTGATCATGCAACTTCAGTACCCAACTCCTGCCTTCTCTCCGTACCCCCTGATCCCTTTAGCCATAAGGGGCACATCTAACTCCATTTTTAATATACCCAATGAACTGGATTCAAAAATGTTCTGTGGTAGAGAATTCCCTAGGTTCACAATTCTCTGTGTGAAAAGGTTTCTCCTCATCTCGGTCCTAGACGGCTTACCCCTTATCCTTAGTCTGTGACCCCTGGTTCTGGACTTCCCTAAACATTCTTCCTGCATATAACCTGTCCAATCCCATGAGAATTTTATATGCTTCTATGAGATCCCATCTCATTCTTCTAAATTCCAGTGAATATAAGCCTAGTCGATCCAGTCTTTCTTCATATGTCAGTCCTGCCATCCCAGGACTCAGTCTGGTAAACTCCCTCAATAGCAAGGCTCTCCTTCCTCAGGTTAGGAGACCAAAACTGCACACAATACTCAAGGTGTGGTCTCACTGCAGTAAGACCTCTCTGCTCCTATACTCAAATCCTCTCATTATGAAGGCCAACATGCCACCTGCTTTCTTTACTATCTGCTGTACCTGCATACCTACTTTCAATGACTGATATACCATGACACTCAGGTCTCGTTGCACCTCCCCTTTTACTAATCTGTCACCATTCAGATAATAATCTGCCTTCCTGTTTTTGCCACCAAAGTGGATAACCTCACACTTATTCACATTATACTGCATCTGCCATGCATTTGCCCACTCACCTAACCTGTCCAAGTCATCCTGCAGCCTTTTAGTATCCTCCTCACAGCTCACACTGCCACCCAGCTTAGTGTCATCTGCAAACTAAGAGATATTACATTCAATTCCTTCATCTAAATCATTAATATATATTGTAAATAGCTGGGGTCCCAGCACTGAACCTTGCAGTACCTCACTACCTCACTAGTTACTGCTTGTCATTCTGAAAAGGACCCATTTATTCCCACTCTTTGCTTTCTGTCTGCCAACCAGTTCTCTATCCACGTCAATATATTACCCCCAATCACATGTGCCTTAATTTTGCACAATAATCTCTTGTGTGGGACCTTGTCAAAAGCCTTTTGAAAGTCCAACTACATCACACCCACTGGTTCTCCCTTATCCACTCTACTAGTTACATCCTCAAAAAACTCTAAAAGATTTGTCAAGCATGATTTCCCTTTCATAAATCCATGCTGACTTGGACCGATCCTGTCACTGCTTTCCAAATGCGCTGCTATTACATCTTTAATAATTGATTCCAGCATTTTTCCCACTACTGATGTCAGGCTAACCCGTCTACAATTCCCTGTTTTCTCTCTCCCTCCTTTTTTAAAAAGTGGGGTTACATTAGCTACCCTCCAATCGATAGGAACTGACCCAGAGTCCATGGAATGTTGGAAAATGACCACCAATGCATCTATTATTTCTAGGGCCACTTCCTTAAGTACTCTGTAATGCAGACTATTGGGCCCTGGGGACTTATCAGTCTTCAATCCCATCAATTTCCCTAACACCATTTCCTGACTAATAAGGATTTCTGTCGGTTCCATCAGTTCCTCCTTCTCGCTAGACCCTTGGTCCCCTAGTATTTTTGGGAGGTTATTTGTGTCTTCCTGAGTGAAGTCAGAACCAATGTATTTGTTTAGTTGGTCTGCCATTTCCTTGTTCCCCATTATGAATTCACCTGATTCTGACTGTAAGAAACCTACATTAGTCTTCACTAATCTTTTTCTCTTCATATATCTGTAGAAGCTTTTGCAGTCCTATATGTTCCCTGCTAGCATACTTTCATACTCTATTTTCCTGCTCCTAATTAAACCCTTATTCCTCTTCTGCTGAATTCTAAATTTCTCCCAGTCCTCAGGTTTGCTTCTTTTTCTGGACAATTTATATGCCTCTTCCTTGGATTTAACACTATCCCTAAATTCCCTTGTTAGCCACGGTTGAGCCACCTTCCCCGTTTTATTTTTACTCCAGATAGGGATGTACAACTGTTGTAGTTCATTCATGTGATCTTTAAATGTCTGCCATTGTCTATCTACAGTCAAACCTTTAAGTATCATTCGCCAGTCTATCCTAGCCAATTCACGTCTCATACCATCGAAGTTACCTTTCTTTAAGTTCAGGACCCTAGTCTCTGAATTAACTGTGTCACTCTCCATCTTAATGAAGAATTCTACCATATTATGATCACTCTTCCCCAAGGGGCCCCGCACGACAAGATTGCTAATTAATCCTCTCTCATTACACAACACCCAATCGAGGATGGCCTGCTCTTTAGTTGGTTCCTCGACATATTGGTCTAGAAATACACTCCAGGAAATCCTCCTCCACTGCATTGCTACCAGTTTGGTTAGCCCAATCTATATGTAGATTCAATTGTACCTTTGCAAGAAGCTCAAAACAACAGGACAAAGCTTCTCCACTCTGGCTCTCCCCAAGGTTCTCATTTAGGTTCTCATTTAGGAGTGATGATGTATGACAACCTATAGAACTTCCAGCAGGTGTAAACGGGGTGTGTCTCTGATATCAGTGGAAAAGGGAACCCAAGATTGTGTAGTACATCCGGGTGGGTGAAGAAACCAGATTAAAAACCACAAATACCTTCTTACAGATAGAAAATTTATATTTTTTCACAATCATTAGCTGAATGGGAGAATTATGTAAAAAGTAAATGAAAGACTTGTATTAGCATTGGAGTGTCAGCCGAGATTTTGTGCCCAAGTTTCTAGAGTGGGACTTGAACCCATAACTTTCTGACTCAAACGCAAAAGTGCTTACCAACTGAGCCACGGCTGATAACATGCTGGAAATCATCCGCGACGTCTATCTTATTGGAAGAATTTTCAAGACGTTTTAGAAGACCAAAGTCAGACTGCACTGTAGCACTAAAAGTAAACAGCAAGTTCTTCAGTGTGAGAAATTTTACCGAGTGCAGGCAGATAGTATCTTCTGAGGGAAAAGAGGTAAAGGAGGGGACCCGAGTAGGACTGGAACAAAGAATGTTCCACATATCCCACAAAAATGTAAGGATAGCTAGGGCCCATGTGCCTTCCCACAGCAACAGCTTTAATTTGGAGGAAGTGAGTGGAGAAGTTGTTCAAAATGAAAACAAGTTCAGCCAAGCGTAGGAGGGTGGTGGTGGATGGGGATTGGTTGGGCCTCTGTTCAAGGAAGAAACGGTGCGCCCTCAGGCCGTCCTGATGTGGGATGGAAGTATTCGGGGATTGGACATCCATAATGAAAAGTTTGGGCTCAATTTTCTCCAATGCCGTTTTTTGGCGTATTGCCAGAGTTACGCCCGTTTTTTTTGCCCCGACTGCTCCAAAAAAAACATGCAAGTTTCCCCATTCTATTTTTTGAAATTGGCGCCATGCAGTCTGTCCTGAGGCTTTTGGCGGGGGGGGGGTGGGGGGGGGTGGGTGGGGTGGGGTGGTGGAGTCTAATGTCTGCGCTGATAAAAAAAGATGTCCCCACTTCTACGCATGCGCGGAAAAAAAAAGAAATTTTTGACATAGAAACATAGAAACATAGAATATAGGTGCAGGAGTAGGCCCTTCGAGCCTGCACCACCATTCGATAAGATCATGTCTGATCATCACCTCAGTACCCCTTTCCTGCTTTCACTCCATATCCCTTGATCCCCTTTGCTGTAAGGGCCATGTCTAACTCCCGCTTGAATATATCCAATGAACTGGCATCAACAACTCTCTGCGGTAGGGAATTCCACAGGTTAACAACTCTCTGAGTGAAGAAGTTTCTCCTCATCTCAGTCCTAAATGGTTGCTATGGGCGCGCATGCCCAGTACAGCTCCCGGTCGTCATTCGGCCATTTTTAAAAAGCCAGTTGTGTGTGAGAACTTTAATTCACAATGGAAAAATCAGAGCTGCAATAGAAGATGCAATGCGGCTCAAGGACCAAGAATTTCTCACAGGACGAAGTGGAGGCACTGGTTACTGTACTTAGAAACATAGAAACATAGAAAATAGGTGCAGGAGTAGGCCATTTGGCCCTTCGAGTCTGCACCGCCATTCAATGAGTTCATGGCTGAACATGCAACCTCAGTACCCCATTTCTGCATTCTCGCCATACCCCTTGATCCCCCTAGTAGTAAGGACTACATCTAACTCCTTTTTGAATATATTTAGTGAATTGGCCTCAACAACTTTCTGTGGTAGAGAATTCCACATGTTCACCTCTCTGGGTGAAGAAGTTTCTCCTCATCTCAGTCCTAAATGGCTTACCCCTTATCCTTAGGCTGTGTCCCCTGGTTCTGGACTTCCAACATTGGGAACATGCTTCCTGCATCTAACCTGTCTAAACCCGTCAGAATTTTAAACGTTTCTATGAGATCCCCTCTCATTCTTCTGAACTCCAGTGAATACAAGCCCAGTTGATCCACTCTTTCTTGATATGTCAGTCCCGCCATCCCAGGAATCAGTCTGATGACCCTTCGCTGCACTCCCTCAATAGCAAGAATGTCCTTCCTCAAGTTAGGAGACCAAAACTGTACACAATACTCCAGGTGTGGCCTCACCAAGGCCCTGTACAACTGTAGTAACACCTCCCTGCCCCTGTACTCAAATCCCCTCGCTATGAAGGCCAACATGCCATTTGCTTTCTTAACTGCCTGCTGTACCTGCATACCAACCTTCAATGACTCACGTACCATGACACCCAGGTCTCGGTGCATCTCCCCTATTCCTAATCTGTCACCATTCAGATAATAGTCTGTCTCTCTGTTTTTACCACCAAAGTGGATAACCTCACAATTATCCACATTATACTTCATCTGCCATGCATTTGCTCACTCACCTAACCTATCTCCTCGTCCAAAGCATTAATGTGCTTGAAGCCAGATGGCACGAGCTGGACACTAGCAGAGGTTACATAAAAGTTTCACCAAAAGAAATGAAGAAACGTTGGAACCAACTTGCAGAAGATTACTGTGCAATGGTGACCACCCGCGGTCTTGAGGCCAGTGCAAAAAGAAGTGGCAGGACCTTGGTCAAATTGTTAGTGTAAGTAATATTTTCATTTATCCACTGGAATTGTAATTGTAAATGTGACCAACTGTATATGTCCCACCCAGCAGAAAGACACCCTCGCTAAAAAGTTATATATTCATCTTTGCAGAGGAAGGTGGCACACAACAAAAAGGAAAGAACTCGAACAGGAGGAGGCTCGGCAAATCTACATCCACTGACACCCTTGGAAGACAGGGTCGCTGCTTTGATGGGTCCTGCCTGGAGAAAAGCAACCACCACTGGACAAGCTGGGCCCACACTCGAGGGAGAGGGTAAGTCCTGTAAATTCCACAGTCTGGCTTTACTAAATGTTAAGTACTGCGTGGGCTAGCCATGCTTCGGTTCATGGGGATGTCTCCGTCAGCTACGCTTCGGTTGATGCAATGTGCTATCATTCATCGTGGTCCTTCAAATCAGTCTGCTGCCTGCGCTGTGTGAGCCTACTCATTGTCACCCTGCACCCTCCTCTGCTGCTAACCATTTGGGTCTGTTCTGTTATATTTTGCAGAACATGAGGCCAAACCTTCGCGGCTGAAGCCGATGCAGAAGAAGATTCAGATGCGGATGAGCCTGAAGAGGAGAACATCTTCCAATCCCACCTTCCAGGCCAAGAGCACGGGGGTGAGGGGGAGGGGGAGGGGCAGGGAGATGAAGCCCCCACTGTTATACTCACTCTGGAGGAGGTGCAGGTGCTGCCCATTGAGGTGCCAGGCCATTTTCTGAGTGGTACGAGTTTTGGGATATTGCATGGTTTCTCTCAGTCCGAGTCTGGGGATTCCAGTGGGGTGCAGCGAGGTACACCCAGGGCCCCACCTTCCAAGGCTGCGGGTCCCAGTGGGATGCAGCAAGGCACACCCAGGGTGAGGAGAGGAAGGAGAACTCGACCACGCTCTCCTGAGGTGCAGGATCTAACAGATGTGCTTCAGATGATGGCAATAAGTGTGGAGAGCATTGAACTTACACGATCACTCCTGGACACCATCTGTGGGGTGGGTGATGAGGTATCGCGACTGTCGGGAGAAGTCACAACACTTTCACGAGAAATGGGAACACTGTCCGGGCACATGAGGGATGGAATGTTTCAGGTAGTTGATAAACTGTCAGTGAACATGAAGGAGGGACTGTTGCAGGAAGTTGAGACAGTATTGCTGAACATGAAGGAGGGAATGTCGCAGGCAGCTGATACACTGTTGGTGCACATGAGGGAGGGAATGTCGCAGGTAGCTGATATGCTGTTGGCGAAAAAGGGCGGGGGGATGTTGCAGGTAGCTGAGACACTGTCAGTGCACATGAGGGAGGGAATGTCAGAGTTAGCTGCTGCAATAAGGGAGCGTGCCCAGACCCTGCGCCCATGGACAGAATCAACTGCCACACCCACTCCAATCCCCAGACCAGCCTCTGAAGAGGCCCATGCCGGGCCTTCCACATTACAGCCTGCCCACGCCCCCCCCCCACCATCAAGAAGTGCGCATTACCCGAAATGTTCGAAAGAATAAGCTTGGTACCAACCCGAGAAACTCTGCGCCACCGTCTGCGGGCAGAGGTGGAGTCAACAAGACCAAGCGCAGTGGGCAGTCTTTGCATAAGGTGGAGGAGAGATGGGTGCAGCCTTTCTTTGCTGCTGCTGTTGTTGTTGTTGTTATTATTATTGTTGTTACTGTTGTAACTGTTCTCAAATTAAAAGTTTTTTGTAAGTTATGTAAATTTACAAGTTTAAAAGTTTTTAAGTGATCTTAAAGTTTTTAAAGTAATCTTATAGTTTGTAAGTGATCTTAAAGTTTGTAAGTGACCTTAACTGATTACTTTAAAGTTTGATACAAACATATTTTTATTAAAGTTAAGTTAAGTACAAACAAGTGTTAAACTTTTGAATAAAATATATTTTAAATTATAACTGAATCATTTCCATTATTTGTTCCATTAACACAACATAACATTAAGGAACAGGTCAAAACAATAAACATGGTCCATTTGGAATAGTTGCCGTCGTCATAAGAACATAAGAACATAAGAATTTGGAAGAGGAGTAAGCCATCTAGCCCCTCGAGCCTGCTCCGCCATTCAACAAGATCATGGCTGATCTGGCCGTGGACTCAGCTCCACTTACCCGCCTGCTCCCCGTAACCCTTAATTCCCTTATTGGTTAAAAATCTATCTATCTGTGACTTGAATACATTCAATGAGTTAGCCTCAACTGCTTCCTTGGGCAGAGAATTCCACAGATTCACAACCCTCTGGGAGAAGAAATTCCTTCTCAACTCGGTTTTAAATTGGCTCCCCCGTATTTTGAGGCTGTGCCCCCTCGTTCTAGTCTCCCCGACCAGTGGAAACAACCTCTCTGCCTCTATCTTGTCAATCCCTTTCATTATTTTAAATGTTTCTATAAGATCACCCCTCATCCTTCTGAACTCCAACGAGTAAAGACCCAGTCTACTCAATCTATCATCATAAGGTAACCCCCTCATCTCCAGAATCAGCCTAGTGAATCATCTCTGTACCCCCTTCAAAGCCAGTATATCCTTCCTTAAGCAAGGTGACCAAAACTGCACGCAATACTTCAGGTGCGGCATCACCAATACCCTATACAGTTGCAGCAGGACCTCCCTGCTTTTGTACTCCATCCCTCTCGCAATGAAGGCCAACATTCCATTCGCCTTCCTGATTACCTGCTACACCTGAAAACTAACTTTTTGGGATTCATGCACAAGGTCCCCCAGGTCCCTCTGCTCCGCAGCATGTTGTAATCTCTCCCCATTCAAATAATATTCCCTTTTACTGTTTTTTTTCCCAAGGTGGATGACCTCACACTTTCCGACATTGTATTCCATCTGCCAAACCTTAGCCCATTCGCTTAACCTACCTAAATCTCTTTGCAGCCTCTCTGTGTTCTCTACACAACCCGCTTTCCCACTAATCTTTGTGTCATCTGCAAATTTTGTTACAGTACACTCTGTCCCCTCTTCCAGGTCATCTCTGTATATTATAAACAGTTGTGGTCCCAGCACCGATCCCTGTGGCACACCATTAACCACCGATTTCCAACCAGAAAAGGACCCATTTATCCCGACTCTCTGCTTTCTGTTCGCCAGCCAATTCTCTATCCATGCTAATACATTTCCTCTGACTCCGCGTACCTCTATCTTTTGCAGTAACCTTTTGTGTGGCACCTTATCGAATGCCTTTTGGATCTAAATACACCACATCCATCGGTACACCTCTATCCACCATGCTCGTTATATCCTCAAAAAATTCCAGTAAGTTAGTTAAACATGATTTCCCCTTCATGAATCCATGCTGCGTCTGCTTGATTGCACTATTCCTATCTAGATGTCCCGCTATTTCTTCCTTAATGATAGCTTCAAGCATTTTCCTCACTACAGATGTTAAACTAACCGGCCTATAGTTACCTGCCTTTTGTCTGCCCCCTTTTTTAAACAGAGGCGTTACATTAGCTGCTTTCCAATCCGCTGATACCTCCCCAGAGTCCAGAGAATTTTGGTAGATTATAACGAATGCATCTGCTATAACTTCTGCCATCTCTTTTAATACCCTGGGATGCATTTCATCAGGACCAGGGCACTTGTCTACCTTGAGTCCCATTAGCCTGTCCAGCACTACCCCCCTAGTGATAGTGATTGTCTCAAGATCCTCACTTCCCACATTCCTGTGTCCAGCAATTTTTGGCATGGTTTTTGTGTCTTCCACTGTGAAGACCGAAGCAAAATAATTGTTTAAGGTCTCAGCCATTTCCACATTTCCCATTATTAAATCCCCCTTCTCATCTTCTAAGGGACCAACATTTACTTTAGTCACTCTTTTCCGTTTTATATATCTGTAAAAGCTTTTACTATCTGTTTTTATGTTTTGCGCAAGTTTACCTTCGTAATCTATCTTTCCTTTCTTTATTGCTTTTTTAGTCATTCTTTGCTGTTGTTTAAAATTTTCCCAATCTTCTAGTTTCCCACTAACCTTGGCCACCTTACACGCATTGGTCTTTAATTTGATACTCTCTTTTATTTCCTTGGTTATCCACGGCTGGTTATCCCTTCTCTTACCACCCTTCTTTTTCACTGGAGTAGATTTTTGTTGTGCCCTATGAAAGAGCTCCTTAAAAGTCCTCCACTGTTCCTCAATTGTGCCACCGTTTAGTCCTTGTTTCCAGTCTACTTTAGTCAACTCTGCCCTCATCCCACTGTAGTCCCTTGTTTAAGCATAGTACACTCGTTTCTGACATGCTCTGGGTTGAGGTAGTTGCATGGCTTCCTCATCCTCCTCCTCCTCCTTGTCATCTGTATCTTCCTCCTCATCATCAGCCACTATCACCTCAGGTGGGTCTTCTACTACCAGCTGCTGTTGCCTCATGATGGCTAAGTTATGCAGCATGCAGCACACAACAATGAACTGACCGACAATCTCAGGGGAGTATTGCAGGTAGCCTCCGGAATGATCCAGGCATCGGAAACGCTGTTTGAAGATGCTAATGGTCCTCTCTATTATGCTGCGTGTTGCAATGTGCAACATGTTGTATTACCGGTCAGCTTCCGTCCGGGTTACGTGTAGGGGCGTCATGAGCCAACTGGCGAGGCTGTACCCCTTGTCTCCCAGCAGCCAGCTCTGCCCTTCTGGCTGCTGCTGAAACATGGCAGATATAGCACTCTCGTGTAGGATGAATACATCATGGGTACTCCCAGAGTATCTCGCATCAACTGACATGATGTCATCACACATGAGCTGTACATTACGGAGTGGAAGCCTTTTCTGTTCTTGTACACCTTGGAATCCTCCAAAGGTGCTCGCAAGGCAATGTGGGTACAATCAATGCAGCCCTGTAATGCAGCCAGCAATTCTGGAGAAGCCCACAGCCCTTTCACGCATTGCCTAGGCAGTCATGGGGAACTTTATGTCGTCATTCCTCCGGGCATATAGTGCAGCAGTCACCTGCCGAATGCAGATATGTGTTGCATGCTGAGAAATGGCACGCACAACCCCAGTTGTGGCCTGGAATGATCCAGATGCATAGAATGAAAGTGCAGCTGTAACCTTCACTTCAACTGAAAAAGCAGTCCTCCTGACGCTTCTAGGTTGCAGGTCTGCTTTTACTAACTGACAGATCTCAGTTATAACTTTTTTGCGGAAACGCAGCCTTCTGTCACAGTCTGCATCACTCAGGTGCAGGTATGAACACCTGTCTCGATATACCCGACATGGGTAAAGTCTCCTGCCCAGCACCCTACCTAATCTGAGGTTCCTCATACGATAACGTCAAATCAATCGTCTCCTCCGCAGCACCATCATGCAGAAGGTTGCATGAGGTAGAGCATTGTCAGTATTGCCCCCATGGTTCAATTGTACCTTTGCAAAAAGCTCAAAACAGCAGGACAAAGCTTCTTTGCTCTGTCTCTCCCCACACCCTGGTCTGCGCATGCGCAATAGACTTGCTTAGAATGGAAAGCTAGGTATTCAAATGAGGACATTTGGGGCAACCAAGTCTAATGCAATTCTTTCATTTTAGATGTTTTTCAAAGTACCACCCCACTACCGACCAAATGTCTCCTCAATGGGCTCGAGGGTCGGCCGGCAGAATCGTTCCCTCGCCCGAACACAGAGGCTCGGCAAACATCACCCCCCCTCCTTCGCCCCCAGGCTTCTTTTGAAGCTGCTGCATAGTGTAAGGCTTCTCATACCTTCAGTTCGGCTTCCACCACTCCCCCCACCTCCCCCTCCCCGGGCTTTTTTTGAAGCTGAGCCCCGAGCCCGTGTCCAGGCGAGGGAGTGCTTCTGCTGGCCGATGCTCCGACCCTCGAGCCCAGTGAGGAGATGTTCGGTGATGGCGTGGCACTTTGAATAAAACCTAAAATTAAAGAATTGCGTTAGACTTCCATTCTCTCCGTTTTAAATTTGAAAAAAATTAAGCTTGACGATGCATATTTAATGCGTTCTTGACTCCCTCCAAAACTTCGCTTAGAAACAATGGCGTCATTCTGCGCCGATTCTTTTAGTGTGCGCTGGTTTTTCTTAAGTGCCCAGAAGGTTTTTTGGGAGCGATCACATACGCCGTCCTAGGAGAAATGTTAGCTGACCAAATTTGCATAAATCTGAAAAACTGGTGCAGACTGTGATGCAAAAACACCCCGAAAAAAATCGTAACTAACTGAGTTACGCTGGCGCAGAAACTTTGGGGCAACTTGGAGATTTTAATTTAGGCCAAAAAAAGCGGCGCGCACCAAAAAAAATGCGGCAGATAATTGGGGAAAATTGAGCCCTATTATAGTATCTTTGCAGACTGCTTTAGATTATCATTAAATTGAATCACCGTATTTATTGAAACAAAACTTTTAACAGTTTACATTTTTGTGGTTGCTGAAGTGATGGATCCCAGGAGAGAATTGAAGGTGTGGGATAGATGGGAGATATTCTTTCCTGTTCAGAGCACTGTTTTACAACCTCAGTAGCTTTAGATGATGTGGCTGTAAAATGCTTTAACATTGAAACTTCCTCCCATTTGATTGAAGCAGTCTAACATTCTGAAAGAACAACCTTTACAGCTGGCACTTGTAAAAAGTACTACCTCTGCTCTTTATCATGCTGGATCGCATTGATGTCTTAATCGGTATAGTCCAGATACCTTTCATCTTCTTGTTATTGATATTCCACAGTTACACGAGAAACGCTGGAGTTGATTTTTCTCTGTTGGTGTAAGTCAATCCTCAATGGTTAAGGATTGGTGCTAATTTTGCCAGGTAACGTGCCGAGAGTATAAAATTCTGAGAGGGCTTGACAGGTAGATTCTGCTTCCCCTGGCTGGGGAGTCTAGAACCAGAGGCCAGCGTCTCAGAATAAGGGGTCGCCCATTTAGGACCGAGATGAGGAGAAATTTCTTTACTCAGAGGGTTGTGAATCCTTGGTATTCTCTACCCCAGAGGGCTGTGGAGGCTGAGTCGTTGAGTATATTCAAGACTGAGATCGATAGATTTTTGGACTGTAATGGAACCAAGGGATTTGAGGATAGGGTGGGAAAGTGTAGTTGAGGTCGCAGATCAACCATGATCTTATTGAATGGTGGAGCAGGCTGGAGGGGCCGTATGGTCTTCTCCTGCTCTTACTTCTTCTGCAGATGACATTAAGCTGGGTGACAGTGTGAGCTGCGAGGAGGATGCTAGGAGGCTGCAGAATGACTTGGACAACTTAGGTGAATGGGAAAATGCATGGCAGATGCAGTATAATGTGGATAAATGTGAGATTATCCACTTTGGTGGCAAAAACAGGAAGGCAGATTATTGTCTGAATGGTGACAGATTAGTAAAAGGGGAGGTGCAGCGAAACCTGGGTGTCATGGTACATCAGTCATTGAAAGTAGGCATGCAGGTACAGCAGGCAGTAAAGAAAGCAAATGGCATGCTGGCCTTCATAGCGAGGGGATTTGAGAATAGGAGCACGAAGATCTTGCTGCCGTTGTACAGGGCCTTGGTGAGACCACACCTTGAGTATTGTGTGCAGCTTTGGCCTCCTAATCTGAGGAAGGACATTCTTGCTATTGAGGGAGTGTAGCGAAGGTTCACCAGACTGATTCCCGGGATGGCAGACTGACATATGAAGAAAGACTGGATCAACTAGGTTTATATTCACTGGAACTTAGAAGAATGAGAGGGGATCTCATAGAAAAGTATAAAATTCTGACGGGATTGGACAGATTAGATGCAGGAAGACTGTTCCCATTGTTGGGGAAGTCCAGAACAAGGGGTCACAGACTAAGGATAAGGGGTAAGCCATTTAGGACCGAGATGAGGAGAAACTTCTTCACTCAGAGAATTGTGAACCTGTGGAATTCTCTACCACAGAAAGTTGTTGAGGCCAGTTTGTTAAATATATTCAAAAGGGAGTTAGATGTGGCCCTTACAGCTAAAGGGATCAAGGGGTATGGAGAGAAAGCAGGAATGGGGTACTGAAGTTGCATGATCAGCCATGATAATATTGAATGGTGGTGCAGGCTCGAAGGGCCGAATGGCCTGCTCCTGCACCTACTTTCTATGTTTCTATGTTTCTATGTTCTTATGTAACAGCACTCAAATGTTGTGAGTCTGCTCATTTTCACCGATCCAGGAGCACAATGGTGGTGGAAGCAGAAAAGTGCATGAAAATGAAGTTTAAAGGTATGGGGATGATAATTAAAGAGAAGTAGGAGGACCTCTGTTCTGAAAACCCGTTAGAAAGGCTGAAAAAGGCTTCCTAACTCACTAGCAACATAGAAACATAGAAACATAGAAAATAGATGCAGGAGTAGGCCATTCGGCCCTTCTAGCCTGCACCGCCATTCAATGAGTTCATGGCTGAACATGCAACTTCATACCCCATTCCTGCTTTCTCACCATACCCCTTGATTCCCCTAGTAGTAAGGACTTCATCTAACTCCTTTTTGAATATATTTAGTGAATTGGCCTCAACAACTTTCTGTGGTAGAGAATTCCACAGGTTCACCACTCTCTGGGTGAAGAAATTCCTCCTCATCTCAGTCCTAAATGGCTTCCCCCTTATCCTTAGACTGTGTCCCCTGGTTCTGGACTTCCCCAACATTGGGAACATTCTTCCTGCATCTAACCTGTCTAACCCCGTCAGAATTTTAAACGTTTCTATGAGGTCCCCTCTCATTCTTCTGAACTCCAGTGAATACAAGCCCAGTTGATCCAGTCTTTCTTGATAGGTCAGTCCCGCCATCCCGGAAATCAGTCTGGTGAACCTTCGCTGCACTCCCTCAATAGCAAGAATGTCCTTCCTCAGGTTAGGAGACCAAAACTGTACACAATACTCCAGGTGTGGCCTCACCAAGGCCCTGTACAATTGTAGCAACACCTCCCTGCCCTTGTACTCAAATCCCCTCGCTATGAAGGCCAACATGCCATTTGCTTTCTTAACCGCCTGCTGTACCTGCATGCCAACCTTCAATGACTGATGTACCATGACACCCAGGTCTCTTTGCACCTGCCCTTTTCCTAATCTGTCACCATTCAGATAATAGTCTGTCTCTCTGTTTTTACCACCAAAGTGGATAACCTCACATTTATCCACATTATACTTCATCTGCCATGCATTTGCCCACTCACCTAACCTATCCAAGTCGCTCTGCAGCCTCATAGAATCCGCCTTGCAGCTCACACTGCCACCCAACTTAGTGTCATCCGCAAATTTGGAGATACTACATTTAATCCCCTCGTCTAAATCATTAATGTACAGTGTAAACAGCTGGGGCCCCAGCACAGAACCTTGCGGTACCCCACTAGTCACTGCCTGCCATTCTGAAAAGTCCCCATTTACTCCTATTCTTTGCTTCCTGTCTGACAACCAGTTCTCAATCCATGTCAGCACACTACCCCCAATCCATGTGCTTTAACTTTGCACATGAATCTCTTGTGTGGGACCTTGTCGAAAGCCTTCTGAAAGTCCAAATATACCACATCGACTGGTTCTCCCTTGTCCACTCTACTGGAAACATCCTCAAAAAATTCCAGAAGATTTGTCAAGCATGATTTCCCTTTCACAAATCCATGCTGACTTGGACCTATCATATTACCTCTTTCCGAATGCACTGTGATGACATCCTTAATAATTGATTCCATCATTTTACCCACTACCGATGTCAGGCTGACCGGTCTGTAATTCCCTGTTTTCTCTCTCCCTCCTTTTTTAAAAAGTGGGGTTACATTGGCTACCCTCCACTCCATAGGAACTGATCCAGAGTCAATGGAATGTTGGAAAATGACTGTCAATGCATCCACTATTTCCAAGGCCACCTCCTTAAGTACTCTGGGATGCAGTCCATCAGGCCCTGGGGATTTATCGGCCTTCAATCCCATCAATTTCCCCAACACAATTTCCCGACTAATAAGGATTTCCCTCAGTTCCTCCTCCTTACTAGACCCTCCGACCCCTTTTATATCCGGAAGGTTGTTTGTGTCCTCCTCAGTGAATACCGAACCAAAGTACTTGTTCAATTGGTCCGCCATTTCTTTGTTCCCCGTTATGACTTCCCCTGATTCTGACTGCAGGGGACCTACGTTTGTCTTTACTAACCTTTTTCTCTTTACATATCTATAGAAACTTTTGCAATCCGTCTTAATGTTCCCTGCAAGCTTCTTCTCGTACTCCATTTTCCCTGCCCTAATCAAACCCTTTGTCCTCCTCTGCTGAGTTCTAAATTTCTCCCAGTCCCCGGGTTCTCTGCTATTTCTGGCCAATTTGTATGCCACTTCCTTGGCTTGAATGCTATCCCTGATTTCCCTTGATAGCCACGGTTGAGCCACCTTCCCTTTTTTATTTTTACGACAGACAGGAATGTACAATTGTTGTAGTTCATCCATGCGGTCTCTAAATGTCTGCCATTGCCCATCCACAGTCAACCCCTTCGCTAAGGCTGAGAAGTTGGAGGCTGCGTACATACAAATGTATAAAGAGGCCAAGAATAGACTACAAGGCCCATGAAGCTTGCCCCAACCATGGGACATTGCCACCTGTGACACACGGGGGCAATTTTAACTTAACACATCCGTCGGGCAATGCTGGTTTTACACCCTGCTCGATTTTACTCTCCTTTGAAGAGTAATGTTGGGTGGGTGTTAAACTGGCATTTCACCCAATCCTGTGGGTTTCCCACCCGCCAAATTACATCAAAATGACCCCCACAATCCCTGGGAGTGGCAAAAAAAAAAATCAGATAAAAAACTGGCTAATTGAGGGAAAACTGTAAAATTTCTCTTATGCGCTACAGGAGATCTCTGTTCATAGAATCATAGAATGGTTACAGCACGGAAGAAGGCCATTTGGCCCATCGAGCCCATGTCGGCTCTCTGCAAGAGCTCTTCAGCTAGTCCCACTCCCCTGCCCTTTCCCTGTAGTCCTGCAAATATTTTCCCTTCAGGTAATTATTCAATTCCCAAGCCGTGATTGAGTCTGCCTCCACCACCCTTTCAGGCAGTGCTTTCCAGATCCTAACCACTCGTTGTGTAAAAATGTTTTTCCTCATGTCGCCTTTGGTCCTTTTGCCAATCGCCTTAAATCTGTGTCCTCTGGTTCTCGACCCTTCTACCAATGGGAACACTTTCTCTCTATCTACTCTGTCCAAACCCCTCATGATTTTGAACACCTCTATCAAATCTCCCCTCAACCTTCTCTGCTCCAAGGAGAACAACCCCAGCTTCTCCAGTTTATCCACGTAACGGAAGTCCCTTATCCCTGGAATCATTCTCGTTAATCTTTTGTACACCCTCTCTAAAGCTTTCACATCCTTCCTAAAATGTAGTGCCCAGAATTGGACACAGTACTCCAGTTGAAATGGGACCAACGTTTAATAAATGTTCATAATTTACATGTTCTATGTTTCTATTTATGAAGCCCAGGATCCTCTATGCTTTTTCCAAACTGCTTTCTCAACCTGCCCTGCCACCTTCATCGATTTGTGCACATATACCCTCGGGTCTCCCTTTAGTTTATATCATACCATACAGAACGGGGCCATTTGGCCTATCGTGCCTGTGCCAGCTCGTTGAAAGAGCTGACCAATTAGCCCCCTGCCCAGCTTTCCCCCCATGACCCTGCAAATTACTCTTTGCCCTTTGAAAGTTACTGTGGAATGTGATTCCACCAATCTTTCAGGTAGTGCATTCCAGAAGGAATCGCTGTGTTTCAAAGGCAACATAGTTGGCCAATACTGGGATTAAACCCGCACCGTGGCGTCATTAACACCGCGCTCTAACCAACTGAACTAACCGGCCCGGCGCTACACATCACTATCTAATCTAACCACTTCGTAGAATGATAGAATCATAGAAATGTACAGCATGGAAGGAGGCCCTTTGGCCCATTGTGTCCGTGCTGGCCAACACAGAGCTACCCAGCCTAATCCCACTTCCAGCTTTTGGTCCATTGCCCTGTAGGTTACGGAACTTCAGGTGCACATCCAAGTACTTTTTAAATGTGGTGAGGATTTCTGCCTCTGGCACTCTTTCAGGCAGTGAGTTCCAGACCCCCACCACTCTCTGGGCGAAAATGTTTCCCCTCAAATCCCCTCTAAACCTTCTACCAATTATTTTAAATCTATGCTCCCTGGTTGTTGACTCCTCTGCCAAGGGGAATAGGTCCTTCCTATCCATTCTATCCAAGCCCCTCATAATGTTGTATATCTCAATTAGGTCTCCCCTCAGCCTCCTCAGTTCCAAAGAAAACAACCCCAGCCTATCCAATCTTTCCTCATAGTTACATTTCTCCAGTCCAGGCAACATCCTCGTAAATCTCCCCTGTACCCTCCCTAGTGCAATCACAGCTTTCTCGTAATGTGGTTACCCTCCATGACTAGCAATGTCTTGTTTTCTCAGGAACGTGTCTCTGTTAAAGGAATGCAGTGAAGCCATACTACATAATGCGGAAGCTTTTTTTCCCCAGAGGGTGATGACTCTACACAAAGAAAATACTTCCTGTCATCCACCATTAACAATGGGTTTTACAGGCGTGACCATTTGCCTACCATCCCTATCCATTTCAAATCATCTACCTAACCACATTGGACCTGTTTCACTCAGGCTATAAAAAATCCTCAGTCATCTCCCCTCTCTCCCTGTGCTGCTCCAACGTAGATCACACTGACTCGGAGAACCAGTCCTCATCATTAAGAGCTCTAAGATTTGGGATCATCCTGGTCGCCTGCTCTGCACCCCCTCCAAAGCCTCAAATAAACCTCATCAAAGGTACCTGCCGCCTAATTTTGCCCTGATCTGGGCCGATCTTCTGGATCCGGCTTATTATACTCATTATCACAGGCTTCCCCACCCTGCAGATTAGCCTTGTTGGGTGAGAAGGACAGAGAATGTGGTGGCATTTTATGCAGCGCCGTGTAGCCGGTACTTAAATTATTCCTGGGCCGAGTGCGTTCATGCTACCCCATGCTGTGAAAGCGCCAATGATAGAAAATACATCGGATGCATTTCACCATCGGTCATCAGGGCCCTATGTGTCAGCCCCCCAGCCAGCATTGAAGCACTGACCACACTTGATCAGCTCTGCTGGGCAGGCCACATAGTCCGCATGCCAGACACGAGACTCCCAAAGCAAGTGCCCTACTCGGAGCTCTAACATGGCAAACGAGCCGGAGGTGGGCAGCGGAAACGCTACAAGGACACCCTCAAAGCCTCCCTGATAAAGTGCCACATCTTGACTGACACCTGGGGGTCCCTGGCCCAAGACCGCCCTAAGTGGAGGAAGTGCATCTGAGAGGGTGCTGAGCACCTCGAGTCTCAACGCCGAGAGCATGCAGAAATCAAGCGCAGACAGCGGAAAGAGCGTGCGGCAAACCAGTCCCACTCACCCCTTCCCTCAACGACTATCTGTCCCACCTGTGACAGGGACTGTGGCTCTCGTATTTGTAATGTCTGTAAGCTTGTAATATTTGTAGCTCCACACGGTGGATGTGGACGTATTGTGTACTGCAACTGCAGAGTTAATAATAAACAGAACCAGGCAGATTCCGGAGGCTTCCGACAGAGCTGCCTGCCATGTTCGGAGCTGTGTGTGCTGTGCTCTGTGAATATATATCACAGTATTGGACTGTTCAGCCACCAAAGAACTCACTTCAGGAGTGGAAGCAAGTCTTCCTCGATTCATGATGATGATGTGTCAGTTACCGCATCGTGGCATCTTACCTGTGAAAGCGCCAGCAGAGAGACACCTGTTAGGGAGGAAGTGGAGAGTGAGTCAGAAGAGCTGTCACTGGTTAAAGCACTGAGCATAAGTGAGAATGAGGAACTGGGAGAGAAAGAGAAGGAGAGAGCTGTTTCTCCACAGGGGATGGAAAAATAACCACTCACAGTCGAGGATCCTACGGACTCAGCTCTCAGGTGCTCAGGCTTCAAAAGAGCTTGACTGTGATTGGTGAGCGTCAATGTCATGACCCAGCATTGGGCATTGTATTGTTGGTATGATGGACAAATGGGAGAAAGAAAGAAAGACTTGCATTTATATAGTGACTGTCATGACCACCGGCCGTCCCAAAGTGCTTGACAGCCAATCAAATAATTTTGAAATGTAGTCACTGTTGTAATTTAGGAAACGTGGCAGCCAACAAGCAGCAAAGTGATAATGGCCAGATAATCTGTTTTAGTGATGTTGATTGAGGGATAAATATTAGCAGGATAAATCCCCTGCTCTTCTTTGAAATAGTGCCATAGGATCTTTTACATCCACCTGAAAGGGCAGACAGGGCCTCAGTTTAACATCTCATCTGAAAGACGGTACCTTCAACAGTACAGCACTCCCTCAGTACTGCACTGGAGTGTCAGGCTAGATTTATGTGCTCAAGTCTCTGGAGTGGGACTTGAACCCACAATCTTCTGACTCAGAGGCAAGGGTGCTACCCACTGAGCCACAGCTGACACAACCGGGATGGGTCTACTGCCCTGTAATCTGCAGCATGCGAATTGTAGAGCACCCTGGAGACTCTGACAGCCCAACAGATCTCTGTGGTGTCAAGAACATTGGTGGCTTCAGGAGTGGCAGCCAGCTGCACTGCTATAGATGCTTTGAACAGGCCACTTTGACAGGGCTTCCAAGACCCGTTTAGGACTATTTGGTCTGTAGTGACAGCAACTAGCAACTCCCCTGAGCACCAGTAGGTTGCAAGGATTGGACACAGCTGTCAGCATTTCTCCAGAGAGTGGTATTGAGCCCACTGCCTTAAGGCGCCCTCAATGTCTACACATGAGGTATGTTGAGACATGGGCCTAGCACATAAGAACATAAGACATAGGAGCAGGAGTAGGCCATATGGCCCCTCGAGCCTGCTCCGCTATTTAATACGATCATGGCTGATCCGATCATGGACTCAGGTCCACTTCCCTGCTCGCTCTCCATAACCCTTATTCCCTTATCGTTTAAGAAACTATCTATTTCCGTCTTAAATTTGTTCAATTCCCAGCTTCTACAGCTCTCTGAGGCAGCGAATTCCACAGATTCACAACCCTCTGAGAGAAGAAATTTCTTCTCATCTCAATTTTAAATGGGTGGCCCCCTAGTTCTAGTCTCCCCTATCAGTGGAAACATCCTCTCTGCATCCACCTTGTCAAGCGCCCTCATAATCTTATACGTTTCGATAAGATCACCTCTCATTCTTCTGAATTCCAATTAGTAGAGGCCCAACCTACTCAACCTTTCCTCATAAGTCAACCCCTCATCTCCGGAATCAACCTAGTGAACCTTCTTTGAACTGTCTCCAAAGCAAATATATCCTTTCGTAAATATGGAAACCAAAACTGCACGCAGTATTCCAGGTGCGGCCTCACCAATACCCTTTATAATTGTAGCAAGACTTCCCTGTCACCCCTTGTCACTACTAGAAGTTAGTCCCTCTGATACACCTGTTTCTCTGAGATTTACCTCAGGCCTCTAAGGCTCCAGGGGGACCATCCCAGCCACCAGCCGCTCAACCCCATCTCACCCAGGGAGCAACACATAAAAGTAGTAGATTAGGAGCATGAGTTAGTCAATAGGCTCGGACAAAGAGAAAACTCAATGATATGAAGTAATTGTAGATTGTTGGACGCTTTTGAAGAATTTTTTGCTCTGTAAAGTGAAGATAGATTATGCACAGAGGGAACACAGCAACAGGAGTAGGCCATTTAGCCACTCGAGCCTGTTCCACCAATCAATTAGATCATGGTTGGGGTTCTGACAAGAAGTTCTAAATTCAGTTTTGTGTGTGCTTTCAGCTTTCGGGGTTTGGATGATAACAGGGGAAATGTAGACTTCTA
Source organism: Pristiophorus japonicus (assembly GCF_044704955.1). Taxonomy (NCBI): domain Eukaryota; kingdom Metazoa; phylum Chordata; class Chondrichthyes; family Pristiophoridae; genus Pristiophorus; species Pristiophorus japonicus. The sequence goes on along the minus strand of NC_091977.1, from coordinate 520,722,484 downwards.
TCATATGTAAGAACTTGACAGAGGTATTTGAAAATGAGGACTTTATATAAGAACATAAGCAGTAAGAGCAGGAGTAGGCCATTTGGCCCCTCGAGCCTGCTCCGCCATTCAATAAGATCATGGCTGATCTGATCTTTGCCTCAACTCCACTTCCCTGCCCGCATCCCAGAACCCTTGACTCCCTTATTGCAAGGGAGATAGAGTATAAAAGCAGAGAAGTCCTGCTACAACTGTACAAGGTATTGGTGAGGCCACACCTGGAGTACTGCGTACAGTTTTGGTCTCCGTATTTAAGGAAAGATATACTTGCATTGGAGACTGTTCAGAGAAGGTTCACTAGGTTGATTCTGGAGATGAGGGAGTTGACTTATGAGACTAGGTTGAGTAGGTTGGGCCTATATATATTGGAGTTCAAAGAATGAGAGGTGATATTATTGAAACGTATAAGATAATGAGGGGGCTCGATTAGGGGACAAAGTCTTTGAAAAAGGGGCCGGCTATTTAAAACTGAGATGAGGAGAAATGTCTTCTCTCAGGGGGTTGTAAATCTGTGGAATTCTCTGCCCCAGTGAGCTGTGGAGGCTGGGTGTTTGAAGATACTTAAGGCGTGATAGACAGATTTTTGAGCAATAAATGAGTCAAGGGTTATGGGGAACAGGCAGGAAGGTGGAGTTGAGGCCATGATCAGATCAGCCATGATCTTATTGAATGGCGGAGCAGGCTCGAGGGGCCAAATGGCCTACTCCTGCTCCTATTTCTTATGTTTCTTATCATCATTCAAAAATCTGTCTATCTCCACCTTAAATATATTCAATGACCCAACCTCCACAGTTCTCTGGGGTAGAAAATTCCAAAGATTCGTGATCCTCTGAGGAAAGAAATTCCTCCTCATTTCCGTTTTAAATGGGCGACCCCTTATTCTAACACTATGGCCCCTAGTTCTATATTCCCCCACAAGGGGAAACATCCTCTCTGCATCTACCCTGTCAAGCCCCCTCAGAATCTTAGACGTTTCAATAAGATCAACTCTCATTCTTCTAAACTCCAATGAGTATAGGCCCAACCTGCTCAACCTATCTTCATATGACAACCCCTTCATCTCAGGAATCAACCTCGTGAACCTTCTCTGAACAGCCTCCAATGCAAGTATATCCCTCCTTAAATAAGGAGACCAAAACTGTACGCAATACTCTAGGTGTGATCTCACCAACACCCTGTATATTTGTAGCAGGACTTCCCTCAATTTATACTCCATCCCCCCTGTACTCAAGACCAGCATTATTTAGAGAATGAAGCTATATTTAATGAAAGCACTGTTATACCCTTCTTTCACTAACTGGTGCTTGTTGCTCCTCCTCTCCAACCTCTTCTCCTTCATGTTCATCGTTCTCAAGTAACATAGTGTAACGTAGCCAAATTTGCTGACGATATAAACATGGGAGGAAAAGCAATGTGTGAGGGAGACACAAAAAATCTGCAAAAGGACATAGACATGCTAAGTGAGTGGGCAAAAAATTGGCAGATGGCGTATACTGTGAGGTCATGCACTTTGGCAGAAAAAGATCAAAGAGCAAGTTATTATTTAATTGGAGAAAGATTGCAAAGTGCCGCAGTACAGCGGGACCTGGGGGTACTTGTGCATGAAACACGAAAGGATAGTATGCAGGTACAGCAAGTGATCAGGAAGGCCAATGGTATCTTGGCCTTTATTGCAAAGAGGATGGAGTATAAAAGCAGGGAAGTCTTGCTACAGTTATACAGGGTATTGGTGAGGCCACACCTGAAGCACTGTGTGCAGTTTTGGTTTCCATATTTACGGCAGTTCAGAGAAGGTTCACGAGGTTGATTCCGAGGATGAGGGGGTTGACTTATGAGGAAAGGTTGAGTAGGTTAGGCCTCTACTCATTGGAATTCAGAAGAATGAGAGGTGATCTTATCGAAACGTGTAAGATTATGAGGGGGCTTGACAGAGTGGATGCAGAGAGGATGTTTCCACTGATGGGGGAGACTAGAACTAGAGGGCATGATCTTAGAATAAGGGGCCGCCCATTTAAAACTGAGATGAGGAGAAATTTCTTCTCAGAGGGTTGTAAATCTGTGGAATTCGCTGCCTCAGAGAGCTGTGGAAGCTGGGGCATTGAATAAATTTAAGACAAAAATAGACAGTTTCTTAAACGATAAGGGGATAAGGAGTTATGGGGAGTGGGCAGGGAAGTGGAGCTGAGTCCATGATCAGATTAGCCACGATCGTATTAAATGGCGGAGCACGCTTGAGGGGCTGTATGGCCTAGTCCTACTCCTATTTCTTATTGAAGGGTTAATAGCGTTAGTGCGAAATTGCTGTGCTTTAGAAAATGTGCTGAATGACAGGATGAGATAAGCAATTGCGAAAAGATCACAAGACGCTGAGCAAGAAAGAAACCAACCACACCAGACGTTGGCCGAAGATAAGGAAGTAAACCGGACAAAGATAAAAAAAACTCGTTGTGTAGACACTTTTGCAATGCCAGATGTAGAAGCAGTGACATGTGACCGTTGCGGTTTATGACTTTAAATACTCATTTTTTGCAACCCCAAATTGAGTTGTTGCCTGGTTGAGGGACCTACATACAACTCCCCTGGTACCTTGTATTAATAAACTGTGTGTGTTTTCAACTCTCTAACGTAGTCTCGGAGTAGATTTATTTCTACCTCGGGTTTTCCCCCACCAGTTTTGGTGCTGCGAGCAGGGTGTACCGGTAAGCTCTCCTGACCGAAACTCGAACGTACGGGGATAAGGTCGGATTTCATGACACCCCAGAAATTGGAACGTCGAACCGACAGGGGTGAGGCTGCCAGACACCCAACGAGTAAGTGAGACTCGGGGAGGTTTGATAACAGACACAGTGAGTAGAAATTAAGATAAAATAGAATATAAATAAGATAAGTGGTGTGTAAGAGAAACGAGTGTCCCCGTCACTTCAATTGTCACAAACTATCTCAATCACCTAACTTGAGCCGGAATTAAGAGGGCAAATGCCCCACGTGATGGCCAAGGATTAAGGTTGAAGGGAACTCCGGGAGGACAAAGTGACAGCGGAAACCTGTGAGTGACTGTGTGATATGCATGAACTGGTGTGAGAGTTGAGGGATAATCCCATCGCAATAAATAAGTGACGGAATAGAAGAAGGCCCGCGTGAAGAGACTCATTCGCAGAGGAAGTGAGGGAAGGTCAGATCACATAATGGCGTCGGGGGAAGACTTTGAATGGGGGCCGGGAGGGTTTCTTAGTCGGTTCTACGCAGACGACCAGAAGGATTTAATAGATAAAATGATTAAAGACGGGTGGGATCCCTTGGCTGTCCCCAAGGAGCAAAAGAATTGGTGGGAGAAACAGAACCAGAAAAAGGCAAAGAAAGCCGGAGTACTTTTGGTATATCAGTTATGTGTGTTACAAAGTAAAACCAAACAATTAGTAGAGAAAAGTAAGGAGACAGAAGCCAAGAATAAGAACTGGAGAGAGCGGTATGAACAAAACGGCAAGTGCGGGGCGATCAGATTATGACCTCCCTCCGACTTATGTTGCCACAGTAATGGCCTCGGCTCCTCCTTTTCATGAGGAGACCGAGATGGAAGGGTCAAATTCAGTAAATACAGAAAGGGCAGCCCCTCTTAGGGTAACCCAGGGTGCACAGGGAGGGAACTCCCGGAATCAATACTACACTTTCACCCCACAGAAAAACAAACGATGAATCAGGATTTGGGGAGTCTACAACCACGGAAGAGAAATGTAGAATTTTAGCAAAAGTTAGAAGAATTGTATGAAACCCATGATATATATAAGCGAGATGTCACCAAATAGTTCGGGCTAAGTGTCCAAAGGACCAGTGGACAGGGCTAGCAACCCCTCACAGTGACGGCACATGGATACCTGCCGTGGGTGCCACAAGGGCACAATGAGACGCTGCCAGAACGGGGTTCATCCAGGCTGTACAGGCCTTAATGGGAGCATCCACTCCAAATTGTGGATTGATAATGCAGACCCGCCAGAAAAAGGAAGAAAACGCCAATGACTACGGAGAGAGGTTATGGTTCCAATACCAAGAATCCTCGGGACAGATGGCCCCGAACAGAGACGACCTAGTCTTCGTGAAAATGTTTAAGGACGGACTTTCGGCCGACCATCAAAAGATCTTAAAAATGGGGGTGGTAGTCACGGACACCTATGACCAAGCTTTCCAGTGGGCATGCCACATTAACTCTGGGGGAATAAAACAAGAAGTGGCCGCGGCTAAGAGTAGTAAGAGTGCGGGCCGAGGGGAATGCTACAACTGTGGCAAGACGGGTCATTTTGCCGCCGATAGTAGGGGCCCCAAAAGACCAACCGTCCGATGTGACAATTGAGGGAAAAAGGGACATGCCACTGATAAATGTTGGGTGCCCAAGGAGAAAGAAATAGTCAGTCAGGCCTTAGAGTAGAGGAGATGAACCGACAGCAGCTAATCACAGCGCTGAGGGACTTAGGAAGAGACTGAAGGCCAGCGGCCCCTGTGGGGCAGGGAGAGGATCTGCGTATTCACATAACAGTGCTGTTAGGGGGCCGGCAGTGTGATATGTTAGTGGATACCGGAGCATCGTTATCTATGACAGATATTCCCTTACCCACAACTAAACATGTAGTCCATATAACTGGCGTGAGAGGACTTGCCACCAAAGCCCACCAGAGTGAAGTAATTCTACTGGAGATAGCCAGGATTCTGATCCCGGCACAATTTTATGTTTGCCCAAATGCAGAAGGGACCATATTGGGGATCGACCTCCTGGAACAGTTAGGGGCAATAATAGACCCACAGAATAAGAGAATAGTTTGGAGAAATAAGGGAGGACGCAAAATCACGATATACGGGGAACAGACTAATTTGCACAATCACGCAAAGGTCAGAAGTGTGCAACTTCTCACCCGAGATTGGGGATACAGCTGGAGACTACGGCCCATTATGCAAACAAATGAGGAAAGTGTGGGCTCAATCAAAGCAGGATTGTGGGCTGGTAAAGACCAAGCCACTGGACCCGAACACACTTCTCATAAGCAATACCCCCATTAAACCTGAAGCCCGAGAGGCCGCAAAACAAATAGTGCAGGACCTCTTGCGGAGCGGTGTCCTTCGGGAAGCCGAAAGCACTACGATCTCGCCAACCTGGCCCGTAAAGAAACCAGATGGGTCATACCAATTGACCATAGACTATACGGCGTTAAATAAAGTAATTCCCTGCCAGCACCCCATCGTAGCAAGCCAGCGACCATATTTAATGGACTGAAACCAGAACATAAAATATTCATAAGAACATAAGAATTAGGAACAGGAGTAGGCCATCTAGCCCCTCGAGCCTGCTCCACCATTCAACAAGATCATGGCTGATCTGGCCGTGGACTCAGCTCCACTTACCCGCCCGCTCCCCGTAACCCTTAATTCCCTTATTGGTTAAAAATCTATCTATCTGTGACTTGAATACATTCAATGAGCTAGCCTCAACTGCTTCCTTGGGCAGAGAATTCCACAGATTCACAACCCTCTGGGAGAAGAAATTCCTTCTCAACTCGGTTTCAAATTGGCTCCCCAGTATTTTGAGGCTGTGCCCCCTAGTTCTAGTCTCCCCGACCAGTGGAAACAACCTCTCTGCCTCTATCTTGTCTATCCCTTTCATTATTTTAAATGTTTCTATAAGATCAGCCCTCATCCTTCTGAACTCCAACGAGTAAAGACCCAGTCTACTCAATCTATCATCATAAGGTAACCCCTCATCTCCGGAATCAGCCTAGTGAATCGTCTCTGTACCCCCTCCAAAGCTAGTATATCCTTCCTTAAGTAAGGTGACCAAAACTGCACGCAGTACTCCAGGTGTGGCCTCACCAATACCCTATACAGTTGCAGCAGGGACTCCCTGCTTTTGTACTCCATCCCTCTCGCAATGAAGGCCAACATTTCATTCGCCTTCCTGATTACCTGCTGCACCTGCAAACTAACTTTTTGGGATTCATGCACAAGGATCCAAAAAGAGTTTCATGCACAAGGACCCCCAGGTCCCTCTGCATCTCAACATGTTGTAATTTCTCCCCATTCAAATAATATTCCCTTTTACTGTTTTTTTTCCCCAAGGTGGATGACCTCACACTTTCCGACATTGTATTCCATCTGCCAAACCTTAGCCCATTCACTTAACCTATCTAAATCTCTTTGCAGCCTCTCTGTGTCCTTTACACAACCCGCTTTCCCACTAATCTTTGTGTCATCTGCAAATTTTGTTACACTACACTCTGTCCCCTCTTCCAGGTCATCTATGTATATTGTAAACAGTTGTGGTCCTAGCACCGATCCCTGTGGCACACCACTAACCACCGATTTCCAACCTGAAAAGGATCCATTTATCCCGACTCTCTGCTTTCTGTTCGCCAGCCAATTCTCTATCCATGCTAATAAATTTCTTCTGACTCCGCGTACTTTTATCTTCTGCAGTAACCTTTTGTGTGGCACCTTATCGAATGCCTTTTGGAAATCTAAATACACCACATCCATCGGTACACCTCTATCCACCATGCTCGTTATATCCTCAAAGAATTCCAGTAAATTAGTTAAACATGATTTCCCCTTCATGAATCCATGTTGCGTCTGCTTGATTGCATATTCCTATCTAGATGTCCCGCTATTTCTTCCTTAATGATAGTTTCAAGCATTTTCCCCACTACAGATGTTAAACTAACCAGCCTATAGTTACCTGCCTTTTGTCTGCCCCCCTTTTTAAACAGAGGCATTACATTAGCTGCTTTCTAATCCGCTGGTACCTCCCCAGAGTCCAGAGAATTTTGGTAGATTATAACGAATGCATCTGCTATAACTTCCGCCATCTCTTTTAATACACTGGGATGCATTTCATCAGGACCAGGGCACTTGTCTACCTTGAGTCCCATTAGCCTGTCCAGCACTACCCCCCCTAGTGATAGTGATAGTCTCAAGGTCCTCCCTTCCCACATTCCTGTGACCAGCAATTTTTGGCATGGTTTTTGTGTCTTCCACTGTGAAGACTGAAGCAAAATAATTATTTAAGGTCTCAGCCATTTCCACATTTCCCATTATTAAATTCCCCTTCTCATCTTCGAAGGGACCAACATTTACTTTAGTCACTCTTTTCCGTTTTATATATCTGTAAAAGCTTTTGCTATCTGTTTTTATGTTTTGCGCAAGTTTACCTTCGTAATCTATCTTTCCTTTCTTTATTGCTTTCTTAGTCATTCTTTGCTGTTGTTTAAAAAATTTTCCCAATCTTCTAGTTTCCCACTAACCTTGGCCACCTTACACGCATTGGTTTTTAATTTGATACTTTCCTTTATTTCCTTGGTTATCCACGGCTGGTTATCCCTTCTCTTAGCGTCCTTCTTTTTCACTGGAATATATTTTTGTTGCGCACTATGAAAGAGCTCCTTAAAAGTCACCCACTGTTCCTCAATTGTGCCACCGTTTAGTCTGTGTTTCCAGTCTACTTTAGCCAACTCTGTCCTCATCCCACTGTAGTCCCCTTTGTTTAAGCATAGTATGCTCATTTGAGACACTACTTCCTAACCCTCAATCTGTATTACAAATTCAACCATACTGTGATCACTCATTCCGAGAGGATCTTTTACTAGGAGATCGTTTATTTTTCCTGTCTCATTACACAGGACCAGCTCTAAGATAGCTTGCTCCCTTGTAGGTTCTGTAACATACTGTTCTAAGAAACAATCCCATATGCATTCTATGAATTCCTCCTCCAGGCTACCCTGTGCGATTTGATTTGACCAATCGATATGTAGGTTAAAATCCCCCATGATTACTGCCGTTCCTTTTTCACATGCCTCCATTATTCCCTTGATTATTGCCCGCCCCACCCTGACGTTATTATTTAGGGGCCTATAAGCTCCGCCCACCAGTGACTTTTTCCCCTTACTATCTCTAATCTCCACCCACAATGATTCAACATTTTGTTCATTAGAGCCAATATCGTCTCTAACAACTGTCCTGATATCATCCTTTATTAATAGAGCTACCCCACCTCCTTTCCCTTCTTGTCTATCCTCAGATACCCCTGTATGTTTAATTCCAAGACTTGGCCACCCTGCAACCACGTTTCTGTAATGGCCACCAAATCATATCCATTTGTAATGATTTGTGCCGTCAACTCATTTACTTTATTTCGAATGCTGCGTGCGGTCTTAGATATAGCTAATGGATTTTGGTCCATACCATTAGCCCAGGAGTCCCAAGATAAATTCGCATTCACGGTCGGGGATAGGCAGTACACTTGGACATGAGTGCCCCAGGGTTTTCACAACAGTCCGGCCATATTTCACCGAACTATGAGTCGAGCCTGGAGACCGTAGATTTAGCCCCCTACCGAAGTACCATCCTCCAATATGTGGACGATCTGTTGATTGCCTCAGAGGACGAGAGAAGACATATGGGGGCTCTAATAGAAACCCTATAAGCCTTAAAGGAAGCAGGATTTAAGGTAAACCCCAAGAAAGCTCAGATTGGATTGGAGGAGGTACAGTACATGGGACACCAACTGTCATAGGGGACAAAAACAATGCCCCACGATAGAAAGGAAGCAATTCGCATTATGCCCCGACTGAAAACGGTCCGAGGAGTGCGTAAAGTATTAGGACTCTTTAACTATTGTTGGAACTTTATAGCCAACTTCATGGCAATCGCGGAACCTATACAGAGACTAGTTCAGGGAGGAAAACCAGCTCTAGAAAGTGTGGAGTGGGGCGCGGAACAAGAAACAACATATGGCCAGATAAAGGAAACCCTGATGTCGGCACCAGGCCTAGGACTGTCAAATATGAATATCACCGTTTCACATTCATTATGAAAACGAGGGCGGGTTTTACGGAGCAGTAGTTACTCAAATGTATGGAGTCCGAGCCCGCCCAGTAGCGTACTATTCCACCCAACAGGAGGTCTGTCAAGATGTGTAGCAGCCTTGGACTGCGCAACATGGGCGGTGAAAGTTAGTGAGCCAGTAGTAATGACAGGGGAGGTTATACTACATTTCAAACATACCTTGGTGGAAATGCTCAACACCGGGAAATTGTGCTCCGTGTCCAACTTCCGCCAGACCAAATGGGAAGCAGTATTACTTCCCTTAGATGGGTCCGTAAAAATTGTACGAGACACGGGGGAGAACCCAGCAGTGGGCCCCTTATCCGTGGGTGAGTCTCATGAGTGCCAGGCACAGGAATGGGAGGACTCACCGGGTCACATAAGTGAGATTCCCCTTGAAAACCCCGAGCTGATCCTGTACGGAAATATGTTCAGGTGACCCCGCATACAGGATGGGCGGTGGTAGATGAGGCGCTAAGCACTGTCCGAAAGGAAAGGTTAGATGGAGGACTGTCGGCCCAAGTAGCTGAACTCACTGCCCTGACTGAAGCCCTCCAACTGGCCGAAGGCCGGCGGGCAAATATATATATACGGATAGCCGCTATGCTTTCGAGGCAGTCCATGACTACATGACTGCCTGTGCAAGGAGAGGGTTCGTCACTTCGGGCGGAGAGGCTATCAACATGAGGGCCGAATCAGACTACTATTAGACGTCGCCAGTAAACCTGCAGAGGCAGCAGTGATCAAGGTTAAGGCTCACCAGAAAGAAGTAAACACTGTCCAACGGGGCAATGAAGCAGCGGATAAAGCGGCACAGGAAGCAAGTATATCCTTAGAAGTGCAGGAAGAAGTTGAATGTAGTATCATTACCAGGGAAGGTATATGTTATGTAATGATGTGTGTATCGTCTCAGTACCTTAAATGTAATGTAAATACTATGCCACACCACAGAGGGCGCTGCGGTGGGAAACCCTGGTAGTACCTGTAATAAGGACTATATAAGGCTGACCACCACACCTGGGAGGCACTCTGGAGCTGAACAATAAAGGACGAAGGTCACAGCAGTTAGACTTACACCAGACCGTGTGGAGTTAGTGATTTGTGTGCTACATACACCACATTGGCAACAAGGAAGCGGACGAACTCCACGCAACCATGGCTACTCTGGGCTCGCTAAAGGATTTTACCGTGGGCAATGATTGGGAGGCCTTCACGGAAAGGCTCGAGTACTACTTCACAGCAAATGACCTGACGGAGGACACATACGCAATGAGAGATAAGCGTAAGGCGATATTGCTCTCCAGTTGTGGAGATGAGGTTTACTGTCTCGTCAGGGATTTGCTGGCACCTGGGAGTGCCAGGGACAAGTCATACGAGGAGCTGACTGAACTCATTCGTGACCAGTTGAAACCGAAGGAGAGCATCCTCACAGCCAGATACAAATTTTACCATCACTGCAGACCTGAGGGCCAGGATGTCACCAAATATGCTGCTGACCTCAGGAGACTCGCGGCGCCGTGTGATTTTGGGGCACACCTTGACGAAGCTTTGCGAGACGTTTTCGTTATGGGGATTGGCCACGAGGGCCTCCTTCACAAGCTGTTAGCCACGGAACCCACAGTCACTCTGACAAAGGCCATCGCCATCAGCCGGGCATATATGACCTCAACTTGCAGCACCAAGCAAATGATCCACACAGTCTCGAACCCGGCAGGCACTGTCCACAGGATAGCGCCCACCACGGACAAAACTGCAGAACGTGGCTCTGCCCGGAGCAGAGTGCACGGACCTCGGGATCCTGGAACTCAGAGTCCGCCGAGGGGGGGCCAATCAAGCAGCACCATGCTGGCGCTGTGGAGGAAGCCATGGGGCTCACCGGTGCAGGTTTGCAGAGTACACGTGCAATACCTGCCATGTTAAAGACCACCTTCAGCGTATGTGTAAAAGAAATCAGACTCACCATGTGGCTGAGGAGATGGTGGATGATCCACTGTTCAGCGAGGAGCAGGTAGAAAAAGATGAGGTGTTGGGACTGTATACGTGCACCGACGGTTCGCCCCCAGTGATAAGTGAAGTAAAAATCAACGGAGTCCCAGTGAGTATGGAGGTGGACACGGGCTCGGGTCCGTCGTTGATGAGTCGGAGAACTTTTGATAAACTGTGGATTAACCCAGCTGCACGACCCAAGCTGGTCCCTGTCACGGTGAAGCTGCGTACCTACACCAGGGTACCTACACCTGTTCTCGGCAGATCGATGGTGCAGGTATCCCACCGGGACAAGACCACGCTTTACCTTTGTGGGTCATTGCAGGCGATGGGCCGACGCTCCTCGGCCGGAGGTGGATGGGGAAGGTCCGTGGGAGCTGGGAAGACTTCATCACTCCACAGGCTGCTGCTCCCCGGGGTGCTGCCATGCCCCAGGTCCCCAGAGAGCAGCGCCGACCGAGCTGGAGCTGCAGCCTCAATCCAACCACAGGCAAGCCCCAGGCCCGGACCTCACACAGAGACCCTGCAGCCCCAGCCCCCACAGGCAAGTCCCAGGCCCGGGCCCCACACAGAGACCCTGCAGCCTCAATCCCCACAGGCAAGTCCCAGGCCCGGTCTCACACAGAGACCCTGCAGCCTCAATCCACCCACAGGCAAGTCCCAGGCCCGGACCTCACACAGAGACCCTGCAGCCTCAATCCACCCACAGGCAAATCCCAGGCCCGGACCTCACACCGAGACCCTGCAGCCTCAATCCACCCACAGGCAAGTCCCAGGCCCGGACCTCACACAGAGACCCTGCAGCCCCAGCCCCCACAGGCAAGCCCCAGGCCCGGACATCACACAGAGACCCTGCAGCCCCAGCCCCCACAGGCAAGTCCCAGGCCCGGACCTCACACAGAGACCCTGCAGCCCCAGCCCCCACAGGCAAGCCCCAGGCCCGGACATCACACAGAGACCCTGCAGCCCCAGCCCCCACAGGCAAGCCCCAGGCCCGGACATCACACAGAGACCCTGCAGCCCCAGCCCCCACAGGCAAGCCCCAGGCCCGGATCTCACACAGAGACCCTGCAGCCCCAGCCCCCACAGGCAAGTCCCAGGCCCGGATCTCACACAGAGACCCTGCAGCCCCAGCCCCCACAGGCAAGCCCCAGGCCCGGATCTCACACAGAGACCCTGCAGCCCCAGCCCCCACAGGCAAGCCCCAGGCCTGGATCTCACACAGAGATCCTGCAGCCTCAGCCCCCACAGGCAAGCCCCAGGCCCGGACCTCACACAGAGACCCTGCAGCCCCAGCCCCCACAGGCAAGCAGCCCTGCACAGAGGGGCCTAAGGGGGGGTGGGGGTTGAGCCGGCGGGGCGCTGAGGGATCCAGGGGCCGGTGGTTCGGAAGGGCCCCGCCGAGGAGCTTGTAGCGTCGGTCGGCGGCCATGGTAGCCGCAGGGGAGGCCGCGACGGAGGCCGCGGGGGACGCGGCAAGTGCGGCCGCTGGAGAGGCCACGACGGCCGCAGGAGAGGCGGCAAGTCAGATGGCAGAGGAGGGGAGCGGAGGCTGCGGCGGCGGGATCGAAGATGGCGGCGGCATCGTGTCGGAGCTGCAGAGCATCAAAGATGGCGGCGCCCAAGGAGAAGCCTCGTGGAATCCTCCTGCATCAAAGATGGCGCCTTAAAGAGGAAATTCACCCGGGAGTCTTAAAAGGGCCTTACAAAGAGGTGGTCCCCACAAAGGACTTCTGTTTGGCAGAGCGAGTCTAAAATGAGCTATGTTAAGGTGAGATAGTGAATTTATAATAAGAATTACTTTTTTTATGCTGAATGGCCACTGTATTTGTGTAAAATAATGGATGAAGTACAATTAATGATAACGGCTAACAAGGAAATCAAGGTTCCGCTACCAGTCAATAACCAGTTAATGTACCAGATAATATGTACCATACTAACGCACTGTCTATGCCCACCTGCCTTCCGTTGGACAAGTGTGATGTTATGTAATGATGTGTGTATCGTTGTCCTGCGTCCAGGTGGGGGGGGGAAGGTGATGTTATGTAATGATGCGTGTATCATCCCAGTACCTTAAATGTAATGTAAGTACTATGCCACACCACAGAGGGCGCTGCGGTGGGAAACCCTGGTAGTACCTGTAACAAAGGCTATATAAGGCTGACCACCACACCTGGGAGGCACTCTGGAGCTGAACAATAAAGGACGACGGTCTCAGCGGTTAGACTTACACCAGACCGTGTAGAGTCAGTGATTTGTGTGCTACATACACCACAGTATAGACATTGTGAGATTACATGCCGATGTAAGTGATGACGAAAAGAAAGATTGGGGCACAAAAGGAGGGAGCCAGGGTGACGACTTCGTATGGAGGAAAGATGGGAAGTTGATAGCCCCGGCTTGTATTAGACAAATGCTCACGGAACTACACCAAGGCATCAGTCATGTCGGGTGGAACGCCTCATGATAACAAACATAACTGGGGATTGGTGGTGGCCAGGAATGGGACGGGACGTAGCGAAGTACTGTCAGCAATGTGTCACGTGTGTCCAGCACAACCCAGGAAAGGCCGTGAAGGTTAGTGTGGCTCACCAACCATGACCAACGGGGCTGTGGGAGTGTATACAGATAGACTTCAGGGGACCGTTACCATCCTCAAGGGGCAATAAATACTGTCGAGTAATAATAGATCAGTTTTCGCGGTGGTTAGAAGCGTTCGCCATGCGAAACTGCACCGCAATCACGATGGCCCAAATATTGGTAGAGGAAGTAATCCCACGTTGGGGCGTCCCTATCTAAATCGATTCCGACCAGGGAACCCATTTTACCGGACAAATAATGAAGGAGGTGTGTGCTATGTTGGGTATTAGACAGAAGTTTCAGATCCCCTACCACCCGCAAAGCTCTGGGATGATAGAACGTATGAACAGGACACTTAAAACAGCCCTAGCAAAGGCCATCCAAGAGACGGGATAAGCTTGGGCGGATTTACTACTCACAATGTTGATTAGGCAAAGGGCAATTCCTAACCGAGTGACGGGATTAACTCCATATGAGTTGATGACAGGCAGGGCGATGCACCTGCCGGAAGGAATCGTAACTGGGGGATCCGACGTAGGACCCCTGAGGGATCGGATCAGAAAGTACGTCTTGTAACTGAGTAAGCAACTTAAGGAATTGAGGAAGGAAGTGAGGGAACGGCAAGCAGGCAGGGATGAACAGAAAGAATTGGAGGACCAGGGAGAGGTCCCACAGGTAGGCGCAAAGATAATGGTAAAATGTCTGCCAGGACGAACGGGGTTCGCTCCCCGTTGGTCTGGCCCATTTGAAGTCCTAATTAGCGGAGATACGTGCGCCTGCATAGATATGGGTGGGGTTGGCCGATGGAAACATTGGTCTCAGCTCAAAGAATATGAATCCAACGACCCCAGCACAAGCGAAACAAAACAAATAACCCTGCCTTCATACACATTCTGGGAAACTGAAGGCGGACGCATCAGCAGAAAACGCCGGAAGAAATAAAGACGATCCAAGATGAATGTGTTACGCGATATTATGTGCAGTTTGATTTTTTGTGTAATTGTAATATGTAGCCTAGGGAGGACTCAGGCCAGAATATCCCCACGGACCAAGAGAGAGTTGGATGTGAACACCTTTTTGTACATGTCATACACCTATGCCAAGAAAGCCAGCGTTGCCAGCTGTTGGGTCTGTGCCCATGTCCCCACACACTCGGAGGAAGGAATCCCCCTACAACCAATCCCATTTAGTGATAATGAGACGGCCAGCTGGATGTTTGGAGTTAGAACAGGATCCACACGCGTTGGCTCTTAGGCCATAGAGGCAGATGGCAGCACCATAATAAAACTTAAAAGTCATGGGTATAATCCAGAACAGTGTAGTGGGTGGAGACGATCAACCTATAACGATTCCTATCTACCACCGTTCCTGAGAACAAGGTGTAAGAAGGGACAGGGAGGGGGGCTATGTCTCACAAGGCAGGGACGACCGGAAGATCCTACTGTGGGATACAGTAACTGCACATATAGCCTTACCTTACCTGCCGAAGGGGGTAGGGTGACACTCCCGTCATTAAACCGAAACGGTGACTTTTCAGTCCAATGGGACCCCCCAGCGATAAATAAGTATACACCCTACAACGGGACTCATTTTGTGTGCGGTCACAGGGCCTACCCCTGGTTGCCCCGGGAATGGACGGGTTCTTGTTATCTGGCTTATATCGTACCCTACATGTATCACCTGGGTTCTCTGAAGGACCTCCACCGGAGAGCCAGACGAGCCATCACGGAGACTGAAAGATTCTGGGCCATTGCGTTTCCCTGGTGTGGAGCGGGTAAATTGGCAAGGGAATCCATTAACATGGCTTCCGTCCTGGAACAGGGGGCCAACGATACAGCTGAAACCCTAGTTAAGGTTAATGCAGAAATGGTAGCCCTCCACACAGTAGCTCTGCAAAATCGGATGGCCCTTGACTATGTGTTGGCAGAAAATGTGCCCTCATCGGGGCCGAATGTTGTACATACATCCCGGGTAGCTCGGAAGAAATTACCAACCTGGCAGAGCATATACAAGAAGAGGTTAAAAAGCTTATCAACTACCAGCCTCCACGTTGTGGGGCTGGTTCTCAGGGTGGTTAGGATCTATGGGAACGTCACTAATCCAAGGTCTGGTTACCTTTGTGGTGGTGGTAATAATGCTGTATTGCCTATGTATGTTAATTAAATGTTGTATAAGCAAAGCACTGTCATCTTTACTATCGAGCTGGTCTGTAACCCAACCACCCTCAAACTACGAGAACCTAGCGGTGTCTCAGAAGGTGGCGTACACACGCCCAAAACACCTACATGATGAGGTTTTACAAGCAGCAGCATGAGGTGCGACAGGAGATGGGAACCTGGAGTGGAGACCCTGGGGCTCAGGAACCGGCACATCACATCACCAATTTCTGCATGAAGACCGGGTATACGTTGGCCTAGAATTATGTATATGAAAAATTTCAGCCAAATGAGGGACTGAAGGGTTAATAGCGTTAGTGCGAAATTGCTGTGCTTTAGAAAATGTACTGTATGACAGGATGAGATAAGCAATTGCAAAAAGGTCACAAGACGCTGAGCAAGAAAGAAACCAACCACACCAGACGCTGGCCGAAGATAAGGAAGTAAACCGGACAAAGATGAAGAAAAACTCGTTGTGTAGACACTTTTGCAATGCCAGATGTAGAAGCAGTGACATGTGACCTTTGCAGTTTATGACTTTAAATACTCATTTTTTGTAACCCCAAAGTGAGCTGTTGCCTGGTTGAGGGACCTATATACAACTCCCCTGGTACCTTGTATTAATAAACTGTGTGTGTTTTCAACTCTCAAACGTAGTCTCAGAGTAGATTTATTTCTACCTCGGGGTTTTCCCCCAACACTTATGTTCTTATGTTCTTATGCTGTGTGGAAAGAGGCCTATCCACCCTTGTTTTCAACATCATTGTCTTCAGTTTGTGAAAGCTTTTCCTAACTGTGATGTTATGCCGAATGCAGCAAGCCGCAACGATTGCAGAGACTGTCACTGGACTGTTGTGTAGGGCTACACCATATTTATCTAAAAGGGGACTCGATAATTCCTGTAGTCTGCGCTATGACACTTTTTGTAGTGGCATGGGCCTCGTTGAATCTGTTGCCCTCCCCCACTTCTGTCTTTAGATGTCTTACTGGAGTTATTGACTATGACGGCAGGCTGACTGGAACCGGCAGAAAAAGTCCTGACTGAATTTCCAAAGCACTAAAGAGATTGATATGCAAGCGAAGTAACAATAACTTCCAGCAGCGGTGCACAAAATGGCTTCAACAATGTGATATCCGCCTCAGAATAACTTACTGGAGTTTTATCACCATTTAAATGGTGGTAGTAATTATTTGGGGTGGGTTTAGGGTGGTGGTTTGGGGAAATGAGTTATAGAAAGAAAAATTTGCATTTATATAGTGCCCTTCACTACCACCAGACATCACAAAGAACTTTACAGCCAATGAAGTACTCTTGGACTGTAGTCACTGTTGTATTGTGGGAAACGCGGCAGCCAATTTGCGCACAGCAAGCTCCCACAAACAACAGTGTGACAATGAGCAGATAATCTGTTTTTGTTATATTAATTGAGGGATAAATATTGGCCAGGACACCGGGGATAACTCCCCTGCTCTTCTTCAAAATAGTTCCATGGGATATTTTACATCCACCTGAGAGAGCAGACGGGGCCTCGGTTTAATGTCTCATCCGAAAGACAGTACCTCCGACAGTGCAGCACTCCCTCAGCACTTCACTGGAGTGTCAGCCTAGATTTATGCGCTCAAGTTCCTGGAGTGGGACTTGAAATCACTACCCTCTGACTCAGAGTGAGGGTGCTACCCACTGAGCTGCAGCTGACACTGAAGGGATTGAGTGTGTTGTAGCCAAATTTGCTGACGATACAAAGATAGGTGGGGAAGCAAGTTGTGAGGAGGACACAAAGGGTGGATTTTCAGTTGTCCAAAGCCTCAGTTAGCGGCCAGAGGGGGTATTAATGGGAGCGTTACAACTTAGCGACTTGGTGCGCAGCTTTTAGTGCCCCGGCTAAAAATTCATTCAGGGCTCACCGGGTGCACAAACCGCCAGCGCCTGGCTACTGACGATCGCTCCGATCATGACGTATTCCTGGTGCAACACGCACACTTGTGCCCCAGTCGCTAAATTCGGTGCGTGCGCCTCATTGAGCGCCCACAAATAGCAACGTCTGGAAAAACAGTCGGTACAGGCTTGCAGAGTCGCTAACTGGTGGCTTCTTAAAGGGATGAGGAAGCGCTTCCCTCGGAGGTCCCAGTCAGCACAATGTTTACACACCACGCGGTGCGTGGGCCTCCCAGTTTGCAGCGGCAGACAGACATACTCTGTCATACTCTCAGACAGTACAGCTTGAAAACAAGTGATTTTGAAAACTTTAATGGGTGCATTACTACGCCGCGCCTTTAAGATTCGTTTTTTCCCGGGATCTGATTCGGAGTTCTGCGCATGCGCAATGGGCCCGCAAAATGTACCGACCAAACTTTCGTTATTGCCCCTCCAGCTCTGGTGTGCAACGGCTGATTTATTGCCCCGTCAGCCCTTCGACTGATTCTGATGAATTTTTGGATGGGAGGCGCGAAGTTTTCCAAGGCGCTAAAAGTACCGCTCCGCATGGATTAATGCTGCAATAGAGGCCCGACCGAATTTCTCCCCCAAAGAGTCTGCAAAGGAATATAGATAGGTTAAGTGAGTGGGCAAAAATTTGGAAGATGGAGTATAATGTCAGAAAATGTGAGGTTATCCACTTTGGTGGGAAGAATAAAAAAGCAACATTTTATTTAAATGGATAGAGACTGCAGAATGCCATGGTACAGCGGGACCTGGGAGTCCTCGTATAATGAAACACAAAAAGTTAGCATGCAGGTACAGCAAGTAATTAGGAAGGCAAATGGAATGTTGGCCTTTATTGCAAGGGGGATGGAGTATAAAAGTAAAGACGTTTTGCTACAACTGCACAGACAACACCAAGAATACTATGTACAGTTTTGGTCTCCTTATTTAATTGCATTGAGGCAGTTCACAGGAGGTTCACCAGGTTGATTCCTGTGATGAAGAAGTTATCTTATGAAGGAAGGTCAAGCAGGTTGGGCCTGTACTCATTGGAGTTTAGAAGAATGAAACATATAAGATTCTGAGGGGGCTTGACAGGTTGGATGCTGAGGGGATGTTTCCCCTCTTAGAGGGACTTTAGAACTAGGAGGCATAGTTTCAGAATAAGGGGTCGCCATTTAAGAAGGAGATGAGGAGGAATTTCTTCTCTCAGAGGGTCGTGAATCTTTGGAATTCTCTATCCCAGAGAGTTGTGGAAGCTGAGTCATTGAATATATTCAAGGCGGAGATAAACAGATTCTTGAACTACAGGGGACTCAAGGGTTATGGGAAACTGGCAGGAAAGTGGAGTTAATGCCAAGATCAGATCAGCCATGATCTTACTGAATGGTGGAGCAGGCTCGAGAGGGCAAATGGCTTACTCCTGCTCTTATTTCTTATGTTCTTATGAAGGGAGCCTCTGAGAGCCACATTTTACGCACAAATCCTGCCACAAAATGTAGCCAGCAGCCAAGAGTATCTCCTTGATCTGCTGTGCCACCGATCACCATCCTTCCGAAAGGAAAGTCCAAAAGAAGAAACAGACAAAAGGAGAATCAGAAAAGCGAAGAGAATGAGACAAAAAACTAGAGGGTGAGAGAAGCGGAATGGAAGAGCATGAGGGACATAAGTAGAAGAGGAAATTCAGAGAAAAAACAGAGACAAGAAAGAGACCATATTCCCCAAGTTACCCTGTGCAATGCGAGATCTGCTAGTTGATATCTCACTATTAAAATTCTACGTTCCTTGCAAAGGGAATTGCAACTCTACAAACTAAATTCTTCACTCAGAGGGTTGTGAATCTTTGGAATTCTCTACCCCAGAGAGCTGTGGGTGCTCAGGGCTGAGATAGATAGATTTGCAGACTCTAGGGGAATTAAGGGATATGGGGATCGGGCAGGAAAGTGGAGTTCAGGTTGAAGATCAGCCATGATCTTACTGAATGGCGGAGCGGGCTCCAAGGACCATAGGGCCTTCTCCTGATCCTATTTCTTATGTTCTTCAATCTGTTGAAATACATTTTGCAGTAAGTAGTATTTTTATCAGTTGACATCGAAGAGTGTAAACATTTCATTGAGAGCTTCCACTGAGCAATGCCCTGCGTCATTTCTGTAAAAGAGCATCAATAGAACACCAAGAAGGAAGTCTTTCCAAAGGGATCGTGATGGATGAAATCAATGGTTTATGACACTGTGACCAAGTATTGTACATGAATATTTACTGTAATTGACAGATGTAAAGTAAGCCTTTGAACCCTCTCCTTTGGGTACCATTGCTGCTAAAGGCTTTAGTAATGACTAACAACAGCTAATGCAATACATAATATCCATCCTGGAATACCAGAGGGAGGTTGGTAAGTGCTGTACATTATATTTATCACCTGCCCTACTACCGGCAGGAAGATTTTAAAAGGCCAGAACTGTGTGAATGCTTGTGACTATGATGGATGAAGAGCTGTTTCCTCTCTCCCCCTCCCCCTAGTTTTAAAACATTTCTGTCCTGAGGATACCGATTAATTCAGATGTTCAGTTCCAGAGGTACAGGCTGTCCCCACCCCTCACTCCCAGCTCCCGTTGAAGTAGCCATTTCATGTATTTTGCTCCGATGGTGAGAGTTAGCAAGCCATTTAATTACATGGGATTACGTAGGATATACGGCATAGAAACATGCCATTCGACCCGACCAGTCCACGCTGGCGTTTGTACCTCATTCGAGCTTCCTCCTATCTTTCCTCATCCAAATCTATCAGCATTCCCAAGATGAGAGGAGACTAATTGATGTCCTGTTTCTGACTGCTCCATTTTTGATTGGGACGGAGGAGCAGTGAGAGATCGAGGCCCAAGAGAGGCGAGGGTTCGGGGCCCAGAAGAGGCGAGGGCCCAGGGGCAGCACGGGCCAGCCCACACTGCGATCTATGAATAGTAGGAGCATGTGTGCGCACTAGGTCCGTGCAGCGGAGGAGGTTTCCAGTCGTCTTGGTTAATCCTTGCCACTGGATCAAGACCTAGCTTTGTCAAGCCCGTGTGGTGGCTGGTGTGCAACGGCCACCCCACGTTAAAAGAATCCACACACAGGCACCTTCCACCCTTTAGTATGTAGTTCGGGACCGAGATGGTCAGGTCCCTCATTGAAACACCTGTGAACTCATCTATTTTTGGTGTGGAAGTGGGTCATCCTCGATACAAGGGATTGCATAATACTACTACTATTCCCTTCTCCCTCATATGTTTGTCTAGCCTCCCCTTAAATGCATCTATACTATTCGCTTCAACCACTCCCTGTGGTAGCGAGTTCCACATTCTCACCACTCTCTGGATATAGACGTTTCTTCTTAATTCCCTATTGGATTTCTTGGTGACTATCTTATATTGATGGCATCTAGTTATGCTCTTCCCCACAAGTGGAAACATTCTCTCTGTATCCTCTCTATCAAAAGCTTTCGTAATTTTAAAGACCTCTATTAGGTCACCTGTCAGCTTTATTTTTTTCCCCCAAGAGAAGAGAGACCCAGCCTGTTCATCCTTTCCTGATATGTACACCCTCGCATTTCTGGTATCATCCTTGTAAATCTTAATTGTGGAAGCTGAGCCCAATGTTGTTCTCTCAACATCCACGAACAAGCACTTCCTAGCAAGCTCACTGGATAGTGCTCAGTAATGACTGCTCCGTGAGTTGAACAACTTTAGATCTTAACCACCGCTCCCATTTCCTCTGACAGCAGGTCAGGTGCTGCCAATGGAGAACTGCTGGACCAGAGCCACTGGAAGTGTGTGAGGTGTGGGCTGGTGCTTGGGGTGAGGATTCCCCTATCTGTATACAACTGGCGGGGTAGTCCGTACCCCTGGGCTATACCTGACTCTCTTCCGCCACACTCTTCGGCCATGGCAGCCTTCTCCTCTTTGCCAGACTTTCCGTGCTTCCCTCCCCCTCTGCTATTCTGCTGTAACCGTCCAAACCTCTTCTGGAGCCATCTTTTGTTTCTTTACTTGTCCCATTGCCACCCCTTTTTTGTCCTTGCACCATCAGTTGTCGTTTAATCGCACCTGCCCCCACCACGCCCCCACACCCCGTCACAGACCATCCCGTTTGTTCTTTCCTCCACCACGGCGCTCCGCCACACCCAACCTTTCCCAGTTTCTGTACTTTCTTAAAACTGTTCATCTCACAGCAACTTCCAGTTCTGAGGAAAGGCCAACTCGGTTTCTCTCTCCACAGATGCTGGCTGACCTGCTGAATGTTTTGTCGTATTTTGGGTTTTCATTTCTGATTTCCGGCATCCGCAGTATTTTGCTTTAGGTTCAACGTTTCGAAAGCTCAGAGTACGAGTGTAATCAGGGTTTCCAGTGCACTTCCTACGGTGACGTCGGCGGAGGAGGAAATTCCTGCCATAAAATACGGATATTACTCGGTGATATTGTGCAATTTTCGGTTGCCGCTAGTTCTCTGGTACATGGATAGGCTTGGAAGAGGCAGGTGGTGGCTATGCTCCACAAGGTCAACCCAGAAACTTGAACACAAGGTGGCACCTGGTATATCGTGCAAACCCAGTTTATCGCCTGTGTTTTAGGAACATAAGAACATAACGGGCTCGATTTTCAGGCCAAAATTACCGATTTTGCTGCAGTACTGTTTTCAGGCCTAACTTTCAACCTTTACTTCATCGGTAACAGTGGCGTTGCACGTGGATTCGGGGCGCGAACTGCGAGTTTCAGCAACTTTAAGCCGAGGTTGGTAGCGTTGCGAGAGAGGTCTTGCGAGGGGGGAAAAAACCCAAAGGAAAAATTGCAAAAGCAGAAAAAAACATTCAAACACACTCAGCTAATAAATCACAGCAAAATAATTTTAAAAATTGAAACGTTTACTTGCCTTTTTGCAGGTCTTCGTACTTACCGCTGCTCGAAGGGCTGCACCGACAGGTTTGACATTGTCGGTATTCTGGGCATGGCAAACGGGTCCTGACGGAGCCGAAGGTATGACGGCAATGCAATCCGCGGCGTTTCCTGGTGGTATGTGAAAGCGCTGCCACAAAGTGGGGGCTGAGGAGCCTGCCGACCGGGTTTTCGCCGCGGAGGGTCAAATCGCGGCGAAAACCCGGTCGCAAAGTCGGCCAAAATCTGGCCGAAGAAATAGAATCAGGAGTAGGCCATTTGGCCCCTCAAGCCTGCTCCGCCATTCAATGCGATCATGGCTGATCTTCTACCTCAACTCCACTTTCCTGCACTATCCCCATATCCCTTGATTCCCTTAATATCCAAACATCTATCGATCTCTGGAAATCTCTAGACTCTCCAGCCAGGGGAAACATCCTCCCTCCATTTACCCTGTCAAGCCCTGTAAGAATTTTCTATGTTTCAATGATCCCCTCTCATTCTTCTAAACTTTAGAAAATATAGGCCAAGCCTACTCAATCTCTCCTCATAGGACAATCCCTCCATCCCAGGAATCAGTCTGGTGATCCTTCGTTGCACTCCCTCAATTGCAAGTATATCCTTCCTTAGGTAAGGAGACCAAAACTGTACACAATATTCCAGGTGTGGTCTCATCAGGGCCCTATATAATTGCAGTAAGACGTCTTTACTCTTATAAGAACATAAGAAAAAGGAGCAGGAGTAGGCCATTTGGCCCCTCGAGCCTGCTCCGCTATTTAATAAGAACCACAGAAAGTTATTGAGGCCAATTCACTAAATATATTCAAAAAGGAGTTAGGTGTAGTTGTTACTACTCGGGGGATCAAGGGGTATGGCGAGAAAGCAGGAATGGGGTACTGAAGTTGCATGTTCAGCCATGAACTCATTGAATGGTGGTGCAGGCTCGAAGGGCCGAATGGGTACTCCTGCACCTATTTTCTATGTTTCTATGTTTTCTATGGCTGATCTGATCATGGACTCAGCTCCACCTCCCTGCCCGCTCCCCTTAACCCTTTATTCCATTATCGCCCAAAAATCTGTTATCTCCGCCTTAAATATATTCAGTAACCCGGCCTCCACAGCTCTTTGGGGCAGATAATTCCACAGATTTACAAACCTTTGAGAGAAGAAATTCCTCCTCAACTCAGTTTTAAATGGGCGGCCCATTATTCTGAGATGATGTCCTTTAGTTTTAGTTTCCCCTCTGAGTGGAAATATCCTCTCTGCATCCACCTTGTCGAGCCCCCTCATTATCTTGTATGTTTCGATAAGATTACCTCTCATTCTTCTGAACTCCACTGAGCATAGGCCCAACCTACCCAATCTTCATAACTCAACCCCCTCATCTCGGGAATCACCAAGTGAGTCTTCTCTGAACAGCCTCTAATGCATGTATCCTTCCTTAAATAATGAGACCAAAACTGTACGCAGTACTCTATGTGGCCTCACCAATACCCTATACAGTTGTAGCAGGACTTCTTTGCTTTTATATTCCATCTCCCTTGCAATAAAGGCCAACATTCCATTTGTCTTCCTGATTACATGCTGTACCTGCATACTAACATTTTGTGTTTCATGCACAAGGACCCCCAGGTCCCTTGTACTGTAGCACTTTGTAATTTTTCTTCATTTAAATTATAATTTTATTTTTTATTTTTTCTGCAAGGTAGATAACGTCATATTTTCCCACATTATGCGCCATCTGCCAAATTTTTGCCCACTCACTTAGCTTGTCTATATTCCTTTACAGATTTTTGTGTCTCCTCACAATTTGCTCTCCCACCCATCTTTGTATCATCGGCAAACTTGGCTACATTACACTCGGTCCCTTCATCCAAGCCATTAATATAGATTGTAAATAGTTGAGGACCCAGCACCGATCCCTGTGGCACCCCACTAGTTAATGTTTGCCAACTGGAAAATGACCCATTTATCCCGACTCGCTGTTTTCTGTTAGTTCATCAATCCTCCATCCATGATAATATATTACCCCCAACCCCGTGAACTTTTATCTTGTGCAGTAACCTTTTATGTGGCACCTTATCGAATGCCTTCTGGAAATCCAAATACACCACATCCACTGGTTCCCCCTTATCCACTTTGTCCCTCATCCTCAAAGAACTCCAGCAAATTTGTCAAACATGACTTCCCCTTCATAAAACCATGTTGACTCTGCTTGATTAAATCATGCTTTTCCAAATGTCCTGCTACTGCTTCCTTACTAATGGACTCCAGCATTTTTCCAATGACAGATGTTGGGCTGGCTGATCTATAGTTTCCTACTTTCTGTCTGCCTCCTTTTTTAAATAGGGGCATTACATTTGCGGTTTTCCAATCCGCTGGGACCTCCCCAGAATCCAGGGAACTTTGGTAAATTACAACCAATGCATTCACTATCTCTGTAGTCACTTCTTTTAAGATCCTAGAAAGCAAGCCATCAGGTCCAGGGGACTTGTCCGCCTTTAGTCCCATTATTTTACCGAGTACTACTTCTTTAGTGACAGTGATTGTATTAAGTTCCTCCCTCCCTATAGCCCCTTGATTATCCACTATTGGGATGTTTTTAGTTTCTTCTACCGTGAAATATTTGTTCAAAGTTTCTGCCATTTCCCTATTCCCCATTATTAATTCCCCAGTCTCACCTTCTAAGGGACCAACATTTACTTTAGCCACTCTTTTCCTTTTAATGGCCCCAAGTTTCCACATGATTTGCTCCTGATTTTTAGGAGCAACTGGTGTAGAACGGAGTATCTTAGAAATCGGAATTCTCGTCATTTAGTTTGCTCCAGTTCTAGTCAGTTAGAACAGTTTCACTTTGGAACAGAATTTTTTTTTCAAAAGGGGGCGTGTCCGGCCACTTACGCCTGATTTCAAAGTTTCGTGAGTGAAAACTTACTCCAAACGAACTTAGAATGGAGTAAGTGAAGATTTTTGTACGCTCGAAAAAACCTTGTCCACACTTTACAAAATCAGGCATAGGTTACAAATCAGGCGTAGGGAATGGTGGGGGTCGGGGGGGGTTTTAAAGGGAAGTTTACAAACATTAAACACTTCAGTTTTACAAATAAATAGCCATCATCAATAATAAATGATAAATACATCAATAAATCAACCAATAAATCAATCCAAAAAAATTAATAAGAAATAATTTTTAAAAAAATCAATAAATAAAACATTTTTTACTTACCGACTGCAGCACCGGGAGTCCTCCAACAGTGTGCTGGGATTCCCCCCCCCCCAGTGTCTCTGTCAGTGTCTCTATTTCTCTGTCTGTCTGTGTGTGTCTCTCATTCTCTGTCTGTCAGTGTCTGTGTTTTTGACAGCGAGGGGAGGGGGAGGAGGGGGATAGAGGGAGAGAGCAGAGGGAGGGAAGGGGGAGGGATGGGGGAGAAGGGGAGGGATGGGGGAGAAGGGGAGGGAGGGGAAAGGAAATGGGGGGAAAGGGAAAGGAGATGTGGGGGGGAAGGAGATGGGTGGGGGTGGAAGGGAGGAGATGGGGGTGGGGAAGGGAGGAGATGGGGGTGGGGAAGGGAGGAGATGGGGGGGGAAGGGAGGAGATGGAGGGGGGAAAGGAGAAGGGGGAGGGAGGCTGAACGGGCTCGGCCCGAGACTTCGGGCAGGGCCCGTCCCCAGCACCAGATTTACAGGTAGGTGGCATTGGGTCGGGTCGGGGGTTGGTGGGAGGGAGGTCGGTTCGGTTCGGTTCGGGGGGAAGAAGAGAGGGGGAGGGAGAGAGGGGGAGGGAGGGAGAGGGAGGGGGAGGAGGAGGGAGGGAGAGGAAGGGAGGGAGAGGGAGGGAGGGGGAGGGAGAGGGAGGGAGAGGGAGGGAGAGGGAGAGGGAGGGAGAGGGAGGTCAGGTCGGGGAGAGGGAGGTCAGGTCAGATCCAGTCTGGGGGCGGGGGGGAGCGGGAGTCGGGTCGGGTTGGGTCCGGGGGTGGGGGGGGTGGGGAACCGGGAGTCAGGTCGGATCCAGTCGGGGGGGGGAGCGGGAGCAGGAGTCGGGTCGGGTCGGGTCCGGGGGGCGGGAGTCGGGTCGGGTCCAGTCCGGGGGGGGGGACGGAGCGGGAGTCGGGTCGGGTCCAGTCGGGGGTAGGGGGGGGAGCGAGAGTCGGGTCCGGTCCAGTCCGGGGGGGGGGGAGCGGGAGTCGGGTGTAGGGGGGGGTGGGAGCGGGAGCGGGAGCGGGAGCGGGAGTCAGGTCGGGTCGGGTCCAATCGGGGAGGCGGGGGGGTGGGGAGCGGGAGTCGGGTTGGGTCCAGTCGGTGGGGGGGTGGGGAGCGGGAGTCGGGTCGGGTCGGGTCCGGTCCGGGGGTGGCGGGGGGGGGCGGGCAGAGCGGGAGCGGGAGTCGGGTCCGGTCCAGTCTGGGGGGGAGCGGGAGCGGGAGTCGGGTCGGGTCGGGTCCGGGGGGCGGAAGTCGGGTCGGGTCCAGTCCGGGGGGGGGGGGGACGGAGCGGGAGTCGGGTCGGGTCCAGTCGGGGGTAGGGAGGGGGGAGCGAGAGTCGGGTCCGGTCCAGTCCGGGGGGCGGGGGGGGGGAGCGGGAGTCGGGTGTAGGGGGGGGTGGGAGCGGGAGCGGGAGCGGGAGCGGGAGTCGGGTCGGGTCCAATCGGGGGGGCGGGGGGGTGGGGAGCGGGAGTCGGGTTGGGTCCAGTCGGTGGGGGGGTGGGGAGCGGGAGTCGGGTCGGGTCGGGTCCGGTCCGGGGGTGGCGAGGGGGGGGCGGGCAGAGCGGGAGCGGGAGTCGGGTGTAGGGGGGGGTGGGAGCGGGAGCGGGAGCGGGAGCGGGAGTCAGGTCGGGTCGGGTCCAATCGGGGAGGCGGGGGGGTGGGGAGCGGGAGTCGGGTTGGGTCCAGTCGGTGGGGGGGTGGGGAGCGGGAGTCGGGTCGGGTCGGGTCCGGTCCGGGGGTGGCGGGGGGGGGGCGGGCAGAGCGGGAGCGGGAGTCGGGTCCGGTCCAGTCTGGGGGGGAGCGGGAGCGGGAGTCGGGTCGGGTCGGGTCCGGGGGGCGGAAGTCGGGTCGGGTCCAGTCCGGGGGGGGGGGGACGGAGCGGGAGTCGGGTCGGGTCCAGTCGGGGGTAGGGAGGGGGGAGCGAGAGTCGGGTCCGGTCCAGTCCGGGGGGCGGGGGGGGGGAGCGGGAGTCGGGTGTAGGGGGGGGTGGGAGCGGGAGCGGGAGCGGGAGTCGGGTCGGGTCGGGTCCAATCGGGGGGGCGGGGGGGTGGGGAGCGGGAGTCGGGTTGGGTCCAGTCGGTGGGGGGGTGGGGAGCGGGAGTCGGGTCGGGTCGGGTCCGGTCCGGGGGTGGCGAGGGGGGGGCGGGCAGAGCGGGAGCGGGAGTCGGGTGTAGGGGGGGGTGGGAGCGGGAGCGGGAGCGGGAGCGGGAGTTGGGTCGGGTCGGGTCCAATCGGGGGGGCGGGGGGGTGGGGAGCGGGAGTCGGGTTGGGTCCAGTCGGTGGGGGGTGGGGAGCGGGAGTCGGGTCGGGTCGGGTCCGGTCCGGGGGTGGCGAGGGGGGGGCGGGCAGAGCGGGAGCGGGAGTCGGGTCCGGTCCAGTCTGGGGGGGAGCGGGAGCGGGAGTCGGATTGGGTCCGGGGGGGCGGGGGTGGGGGGAGCGGGAGTCAGGTCCGGTCCGGAGGCGGGGGAAGCGGGTTTCGGGTCTGGTCCGGGGCGGGGGGGTAGCGGGAGTCGAGTCGGGTCGGGAGGAAGCAGGAACTGGCCGTGGGAGGAGCCTTATTCACGCAGCCCCAGTGAGGCCATTCGGCCAGGGCTAGGGGCTGCATGCTTCGGGCCCCTCCCACACAGTTTCGGGCGCCTGGAGCTACTGCACATGCACGCTCATTGTAGCGCGCATGTGCAGAGGTCCCGGCACTGTTTTCAGCGCAGGGACCTGGCTCCGCCCCCCACAGCTCGTGCTGCTCTGCGCCGAGGGCCAGAGGAGCTGCAGGGAGGTGGAGAATACGGAGGTTTTTTTTAGGCGCACTTTGTGGCACGAAAAACGGGCGTCCAGGTCGGGACTGCGCCGTTCTAGGCACGGCCTGAAACTTGGGCCCTATGTACCTGTAGAAACTCTTACTAGCTGTTTTTATATTTCGTGCTAGTTTACTTTCATAATCTATCTTCCCTCTCTTTATTATTTTTTTAGTCATTCTTTGCTGGCATTTAAGTGTTTCCCAATCCTCTGGCCTCCCACTAGTCTTGCCACTTTGTATCACCTTGTTTTCAATTTGACATCATCCCTGATTTCCTTAGTTAGATCCGGGTGGTTATCCCTTCTCTTACAGTCTTTCCATCTCTTTGGAATATATTTTTGTTGAGATTTATGAAATACCTCCTTAATGTCTGCCACTGCTCATCACCATTTAAAAAATCTCTCACCATTGAAAAAATACTCTGCTTTTCTATTTTTCCGACCACAGTGGATAACTTCACATTTCTCCACATTATATTCCATTTGCCATGTTCTTGCCCACTCACTTAACCTGTTTATATTCCGGTGAAGCCTCTTTGTATCCTCCTCACAACTTACATTCCCACCTAGCTTTGTATCATCAGCAAACTTGGATATATTACATTTGATCCCCTTATCCAAATCATTGATACATATATTGTGAATAGCTGAGGCTCAAGCAATAATCCTTGCTGTACCCCACTAGTTACAGCTGAAAATGACCCGTTTATTCTTACTCTCTGTTTTCTGTCCATTACCCAATCCTTAATCCATGCTAATATATTACCCCCAATCCCTAATGACCCCTAATTTTGTTTAATAATCTCTTCTGTGGCACGTTATCAAATGCCTTCTGAGAATTCAAATACACCACATCCACTGGTTCCCCCTTATCTATTCTACTAGTTACAACCACAATAAACTCAAACATGATTTCCCTTTCATAAATTTGTGTTTTCTCCACCCAATCTTATTATTCTTTTCTAGGTGCCCTGTTACCACGTCCTTAATAATAAATCCTAGCATTTTCCCTAATACTGATTTCAGGCTAACTGGTCGATAGTTCCCCGTTTTCTCTCTCCCTCCTTTCTTAAATAGAGGGTTACATTTGCTACCTTCAAATCCACAGGAAGCTTTCTAGAATCTATACATAGAAATAGAAACTAGTTGCAGGAGCAGGCCATTCGGCCTTTCGAGCCTGCACCACCATTCAATAAGATCACGGCTGATCATTCACCTCAGTACCCCTTTCATGCTTTCTCTCCATACCACTTGATCCCTTTAGCCGTAAGGGCCATACCCAACACCCTCTTGAATATATCTAACGAACTGGCATCAACAATTCTCTGCGGAAGAGAATTCCAAAGGTTAACCACTCTCTGAGTGAAGAAGTTTCTCCTCATCTCAGTCCTAAATAGCTTACCCCTTATCCTTAGACTGTGACCCCTGGTTCTGGACTCCCCCAACGTCGGGAACATTCTTCCTGCATCTAACCTGTCCAGTCCTGTCAGAATTTTATATATTTCTATGAGATCCCCTCTCTTTCTTCTAAACTCTAGTGAATACAGGCCCAGTCGATCCAGTCTCTCCTCATATGTCAGTCCTGCCATCCCAGGAATCAGTCTGGTGAACCTTCGCTGCACTCCCTAAATAACAAGAATGTCCTTCCTCAGATTAGGAGACCAAAACTGAACACAATGTTCCAGGTGAGGCCTCACCAAGGCCCTATATGGCTGCAGCAAGACCTCCCTGCTCCTATACTCAAATCCCCTAGCTATGAAGGCCAACATGCCATTTGCCTTCTTCACCGCCTGCTGTACCTGCATGCCAACTTTCAATGACTGATGAACCATGACACCCAGGATCGTTGCACCTCCCCTTTTCCTAATCTGCCTTTGTGTTTTTGCCACCAAAGTGGATAACTTCACATTTATCCACATTATACTGGATCTGCCATGCATTTGCCCACTCACCTAACCTGTCCAAGTCACCCTGCAGCCTCTTAGCATCCTCCTCACAGCTCACACCACCACCCAGCTTAGTGTCATCTTCAAACTTGGGGATATTACTCTCAATTCCTTCATCTAAATCATTGATGTATATTGTAAATAGCTGGGGTCCCAGCACTGAGCCCTGCGGCACCCCACTAGACATTGCCTGCCATTGTGAAAAGGACCCGTTTATCCTGACTCTCTGCTTCCTCTATATCCACATCAATACATTACCGCCAATACCATGTGCTTTAATTTTGCTCACCAATCTCTTGTGTGGGACCTTGTCAAAAGCCTTTTGAAAGTCCAAATACACCACATCCACTGGTTCTTCCTTGTCCACTCTACTAGTTACATCCTCAAAAAATTCTAGAAGATTTGTCAAGCATGATTTCCCTTTTATAAATCCATGCTGACTTGGACCGATCCTGTCACTGCTTTCCAAATGCGCTGCTATTTCATCTTTAATAATTGATTCCAACATTTTCCCCACTACTGATGTCAGGCTAACCGATCGATAATTACCCGTTTTCTCTCTCCCTCCTTTTTTAAAAAGCGGTGTTACATTAGCTACCCCCCAGTCCATAGGAACTGATCCAGAGTCGATAGACTGTTGGAAAATGATCACCAATGCATCCATTATTTTAGGGGCCACTTCCTTAAGTACTCTGGGATGCAGACTATCAGGCCCTGGGGATTTATCGGTCTTCAATCCCAACAATTTCCCTAACACAATTTCCTGACTAATAAGGATTTCCTTCAGTTCCTCCTTCTCACTCGACCCTGGGTCCCCTAGTAGTTCCGGAAGGTTATTTGTGTCTTCCTTTGTGAAGACGGAACCAAAGTATTTGTTCAATTGGTCTACCATTTCTTTGTTCCCCATTATAAATTCACCTGATTCTGACTGCCAGGGACCTACGTTTGTCTTCACTAATCTTTTTCTCTTCATATATCTATAGAAGCTTTTGCAGTCAGTTTTTATGTTCCCAGCAAGCTTCCTCTCATACTCTATTTCCCCCTTTCTAATTAAACCCTTTGTCCTTCTCTGCTGAATTCTAAATTTCTCCTAGTCCTCGGGTTTGTTGCTTTTTCTGGCCAATTTTTATGCCTCTTCCTTGGATTTAACACTTGTTAGCCACGGTTGAGCCACCTTCCCTGTTTTATTTTTACTCCAGACAGGGATGTGCAATTGTTGAAGTTCATCCATGTGATCTTTAAATGTTTGCCATTGCCTATCTACCATCAACCCTTTAAGTTTCATTCACCAGTCTATTCTAGCCAATTCACGTCTCATACCATCAAAGTTACCTTTCCTTCAGTTCAGGATCCTAGTTTCTGAATTAACTGTGTCACTCTCTATCTTAATAAAGAATTCTACCATATTATGGTCACTCTTCCCCAAGGGGCCTCGCACAACAAGATTGCTAATTAGTCCTTTCTCGTTACACATCACCCAGTCTAGGATGGCCAGCTCCCTGGTTGGCTCCTCGACATATTGGTCTAGAAAACCATCCCTAATACACTCCAGGAAGTTCTCCTCCACCGTACTGCTACCAGTTTGGTTAGCCCAATCTATATGTAGATTAAAGTCGCCCATGATAACTGCTGTACCTTTATTGCATGCATCCCTAATTTCTTGTTTGATGCTGTCTCCAACCTCCTTACTACTGTTTGGTGGTCTGTACTCAACTCCCACTAGCGTTTTCTGTCTTTGGTATTCCGCAGCTCTATTCATACAGATTCCACATCATCCAAGCTAATGTCCTTCCTTACTATTGTGTTAATTTCTTCTCTAACCAGCAACGCTATCCCACCTCCTTTTCCTTCCTGTCTATCCTTCCTGAATGTTGAATACCCCTGGATGTTGAGTTCCCAGCCTTGGTCACCCTGGAGCCATGTCTCTGTAATCCCAATTATATTATATTCGTTAATAGCTGCCTGTGCAGTTAATTCGTCCACCTTATTATGAATACGCCTCGCATTGAGGCACGGAGCCTTCAGGCTTGTCTTTATAACACACTTTGTCCCTTTAGACTTTTGCTGTAATGTGACCCTTTTTGATTTTTGCCTTGGGTTTCTCTGCCCTCCACTTCTACTTTTCTTCTTTCTATCTTTTGCTTCTGCCCCCATTTTACTTCCCTCTGTCTCCCTGCATCGATTCCCATCCCCCTGCCATATTAGTTTAACCCCTCCCCAACAACACTAGCAAACTCTCCCCCTATGACATTGGTTCCGGTCCTGCCCAGGTGCAGACCGTCCGGTTTGTACTGGTCCCACCTCCCCCAGAACCAGTTCCAAAGTCCCAGGAATTTGAATCCCTCCCTCCTGCACCACTCCTCAAGCCACGTATTAATCTTAGCTATCCTGCAATTCCTACTCCGACTAGCACGTGACACTGGCAGTAATCCTGAGATTACTACCTTTGAGGTCCTGCTTTTTAATTTAACTCCTAGCTCCCTAATTTCAGCTTGAAGGACCTCATCCCATTTTTTACCTCTGTCGTTGGTACCTATATGCACCACGACAACTGGCTGTTCACCCTCCCCCTCCAAAATGTCCTGCAAACGCTCCGAGACATCCTTGACCCTTGCACCAGGGAGGCAACATACCATCCTGTAATCTCGATTGCGTCCGCAAAACTGTCTATCTGTTTCCCTACCACTATAACTCACCCACTCTTCTTCCTGCCCTCCTGTGCAGCAGAGCCACCCATGGTGCCATAAACTTGGCTGCTGCTGCCTTCCCCTGATGAGTCTCCCAAACAGTGCATCTCTTTTGGAGGGGGATGACCGCAGGGGACTGCTTTGCCTGATGGTCACCCATTCCTTATCTGCCTGAGTAACCTTTGCCTGCGGTGTGACCAACTCACTAACAACCAATGCATTCACTATTTCTATAGCTGCCTCGTTCAAAACCCGAGGATGTAGGCCATCAGATTCCAGAGGATTTATTGGCTTTCAGTCCCATTAATTTCTCCAGTATCATTTTTTTACGAATACTAATTTCTTTCAGTTCCTCATTCACACTCGACCCTTGGTTCTCCAATATTTCTGACAGGTTTTTCGTGTCTTCTTCCGTGAAGATGGGCAGAAAGTAATTAATTTCTCTATTTCCTAATTCCCCATTATAATTTCTCATGTCTCAGCCTGTAGGGGACCCTCATTTTCTTTTCCTAATCTTTTCCTTTTTACATACCTATAGAAGCTTTACAGTCTGTTTTTATGTCTCTCCCTAGTTTACTCCCATATTTTATTTTTCCTTTCTTTGTCAATTTCTAGGTCCTCCTTTGCTGAATTTTTAAATCCTCCCAATCCTTAGTCTTACTACTCTTTTGGCCTCTTCCCTTGATCTAATACTATTTTTAATTTTCTTTTTAGCCACGGTTGGACCACTTTTTCTGTGGGGGTTTTGTGCCTTAAAGGAATGTATATTTGTTGTAAATTAAATGCTATCCATTGCTTGTCTACCATCATACCTTTTAATGCAGTTTCCCAATCTATCTTAGCCAACTTATTCTTGTAATGTTTGGCAGGCTTTTCATATCTTGACCGACCTGATCAGGCCATTAAACTCCATCCATAGGGTTATGGAAGGAGCAGCAACTGCCAAGGCTTCCACTGTGCTACCATTGGCCTCCTACCCCAAGTCACCAAGAACGTGTCACTCCTCAATCTCATTTCCTGCAGCAAGACCTCAGTTGCTGCCTCTGAAAATGTTGGGCCTCACTGCCCTCTCTGCCATTGTGATCAAGCTTCCCCTTCCTTGAAATCCAACATCCCCCTGAAGATGCCTGGCTGTTTAAGATCCTACAGGCATTTAAAGCCTACAGCTTCCCAGCTTCCCAGTGGGCAGTTCCCAATTGGATGCAGAAACATCAAAGGGAGCGTGCCGAAGATATTTTAGTGAAACTGAATTTGCTGGAGTTAGAACGTAAGAAATCGGAGCTGGAGGAAGCCATTTGGCCCCTCGAGCCTTATCCACCATTCAACAAAATCACAGCTGAGCTTCTACCACAATTCCACCTTCCTGCACTATCCCTATATCCCTTAATTCCCTTTGCTCCCAAAAATGTATCGACCTCTGTCTTGAATATACTCAACGACAGCTCTCTGGGGTAGAGAATTCCAAAGATTCACCACCCTCTGAGTGAAGAAACTTCTCCTCATTTCAGCCCTAAATGGCCGACCCTTTATTCTGTGACTGTGACCATGTGTTTCAGATTCCCCAGTCAGGGGAAACATCCTCCCTGCATCTACCCTGTCAATCCCCTTAAGAATGTTATATATTTCAACTAGATCACCTCTCATTCTTCTAAACTCTAAGGAATATAGGCCTAGTCTACTCAATCTCTCCTCATAGGGCAATCCCCTCATCCCAAGAACCAGTCAAGTGAACCTTCATTGCACGCCCTCTAAGGCAAGTATATCCTTCCTTAGTTGAGGAGACCAGAACTGTACACAGTACACAGTAGCGAGGGGATTTGAGTATAGGGGCAGGGAGGTCTTACTGCAGTTTTACAGGGCCTTGGTGAGACCACACCTTGAGTATTGTGGGCAGATTTGGTCTCCTAATCTGAGGAAGGGCATTCTTGCTGTTGAGGGAGTGCAGCGAAGGTTCACCAGACTGATTCCCGGGATGACAGGACTGACATATGAAGAAAGACTGGATCGACTAGGGTAATATTCACTGAAGTTTAGAAGAATGAGAGGGGATCTCATAGAAACATAGAAAATTCTGACGGGATTGGACAGGTTAGATGCAGGAAAAATGTTCCCGATGTTGGGGAAGTCCAGAACCAGGGGTCACAGTCTAAGGATAAGGGGTAAGCCATTTAGGACCGAGTTGAGGAGAAACTTTTTCACTCAGAGAATTGTGAACCTGTGGAATTCCCTACCACAGAAAGTTGTTGAGGCCAGTTTGTTAGATATATTCAAAAGGGAGTTAGATATGGCCCTTATGGCTAAAGGGATCAAGGAGTATGGAGAGAAAGCAGGAATTGGGTAGTGAAGTTGCATGATCAGCCATGATCATATTGAATGGTGGTGCAGGCTTGAAGGGCTGAATGGCCTACTCCTGCACCTACTTTCTATGTTTCTATGTTACTCCAGGTGTGGCCTCACCAATGCCCTGTATAATTGTAGTCGGACTTCTTTACTCTTATATTCTTAAGCCTTTGTGACAAAAACTAACATATCATTTGCTTTCCTAATTGCCTGCTGTACCTGCATGTTAACTTTCTGTGATTCATGTACAAGGACATCTAGGTCCCTCTGAATGCAAACATTTCCCAGTCTCTCACCATTTAAAAATTATTCTGCTATTTTGTTTTTCCTCCCAAAGTGGATAACTTCACACTTCCCCACATTAGCACCAAATGTTGGGGGTGGGCCGATGTTCTTTCCACTCATACTTAGATCGAAGAACAAATTTGTGAGAAAAATCTTGACTGGTGCCTTATGTGGAGATAAATACTGGTGGGCCTGTTTCTATATTATCATATCAGAGAATCATCGAATGATCATCATCATAGGCAGTCCCTCGAAACAAGGATGACTTGCTTCCACGCCGAAAAAGGATGAGTTCACAGGTGTTTCAATGAAGGACCTAATATTCCAGGTCCCGAACGACATCTTGAAGGGTGGAAGATGCCTGTGCGTGGATTTTTTTAACGTGTGGTGGCCGTTGCACCCCAGACACCACACGGGCTTGACAGAGCTAGGTCTTGGTCCAGTGGCAAGGGTTAACCAAGACGACTGGAGACCAGCTCTGCTGCACGGACCTAGTGCGCACATATTGCAGTGTGGACTGGCCCATGCTGCCCCTGGGTCCTCGGCTCTTCTGGCCCCAAACTCTCACCTCTCCTGGGACCCGATTACATCCCTCTATGAACTCTTGCCGCGAATGATACAGCACAGAAGGAGGCCATTGGCCCCACCGTGCCTGTGCCGGCTCTTTGAAAGAGCTGTGCACTTAGTCTCATTCCCCTGCCCTTTCACCACAGCACTGCAAAAGTTTTCCCCCTTCAAGTATTTATCCAAAAATACCTTCTATTGTTTTGTACATGTAACTAAGAATGGATTGGGTTGAGCCAGACTGATTCTTTGCTCCGAACTGTAAAGCGCTCTCGTGGGAACAAATTGAATAGTTCACCAATGCATCATTTTATTTCATGATGGAAAAACCTCGGTGAGAAAGATATATTGCAAAAAGACTGGCAATTGATCCTTAAAGTGACATACTAAGCCCCAACAGCATGGCGAGGCAATGCCAACTTAATATTGAAATCAACATGATGTAGCATCCAATTTTCCTAGAATCATTGGGCCCGAATTTGGTCAAAGCTAAGTTCTGCCTGTTTTCGGCGGTCCCCGGGCGGTGCGTGAATTTATACCGGCCGCTACCACTGGGCCCGATTGGGCGTGAGATTCACCCCGGTCTTGTCGGCGGGGGCGGGAGGCATCAGGAGGCATCGGCTGGTAGCGGGCAGCAACGAGAGTCGGCGGTAGGTTCAAGTCTCTCGATTCAAGAAAGATCGGAGGCCGTGTACTGCGTATGCGCGAGATTTGAAAATATATTTTTTTGTAGATTTTTTGGACTGTTGACCTCACTTTCCCCGTGATTGGGGCTGAGGGGTCAGCTGGGCATGCGCATAAAATGTTGCACCTGACACTTAGCGAGGAAGTCATTGAGAGAGAGGGAAGGGAATCATCAGACATTCACCTTGAAACCTATCATGAGTGTTAGAAAAGTTGCCAGGGAGTCCAATGCAGGCAGGCTCAGAGCTGCCTGGTTTACAGACGATGAGTTGGAGGCACTTGTCTCTGAGGTGGAGCTCCGTTGCAGAGAGCTCGCCCGGAATGGTCGTGGCAAGCCAGCCCTGCCCCAATATAAACGCAGTTGGCGGGAGATTGGGGAGGCCGTGTCCGCAGTGGGCACCATGGTTCGTGATGGAGACCAGTGCAGGAAGAGATGGAACGATGTGGTAGCGGCAGCAAGGGTAAGTAAAGATCTTATTGATGCACTCACGAACTACTGAAAAAGTAGATGTAGCTGTACTGTGTGTGTGTGTGTGTGTGTGTGTGTGTGTGTGTGTTCTGCAAACCGGTTAAAGATTGCAACTTTTATTTCTGCAGAGGAGAAGAGCCAACGCCTCAAAGCAGTGTGGCACGGGAGGGGGCCCACCAGAGGTCATTGAACTGACTGACATCGAGGAGCATGCCTTGGCATTGGTGGGTAACCATGGTGGTGCCGATCCCGGAAGAGCAGGGGGAAGGCCCAGTGTTTGTCCCACTTGAGGTCGAGGAGGTGGAAGAGGAGAACGCCACCCTCTTGACACGTGTGCTACCTGTGCGCACAACATCGGTATCGGGGTCCGAGTTTTTGGGCTTCGACTCGAAGGAAGCGGGACCAAGCGTTATGAAGCGCTGCACCCGTGCCGTTAAAGCCACCAAGTTGCATCCATCCAGGTTGATGCAGCAAGGAGATGATGATGCAAGACAGGCGGAAGCAATGCAGGAAATGGTTCAGCTGTCGAGGACGAACGTCGACCTAGGTCGAGAGTTGCTCCAGGCCATGGCTGGGATAACTGCCACCAGCGTGGGAATGGGCAACCCATCAAGAGGAGAATGCGGCTCACGTGGAGGAGGGGGAGGAGAAGTGGTGTGAGTGGGTGGAGGGTTGGGTGTTGGTGATGGTTGTATATATTGTTCATGTTGTTGGTGGTGTTTAAGATGTTGCCTTTTGATGCTAAATGTTCTGTTTTTAAATGGTTTAAAATATTTTGCTTGATATGATTGAATCTTCTGCCACTTTTGAATTTGTACAATTTAATACCGACAATTATTTTTACCACTCAGTCAGTGTCTAACTTTTAGATAATGAGGGGTATGTGCTGAGAAACACACAAATGTCCTTTAAATGTAGTGCAGTGTGCTAAAAATGTTGCTTTACAGTTATGATGTGATGTTTTAATGGGTCCTGGCATTACATCATTTAGCTAAGACAAGGGTCACCAATCCAGGATGGCTGGCTTTGAATGACTGATAGTTCCAGAACTTGGAGGCCAGACATTATGGTTGGCATTTGAGTGTACAGTTTTTGAGCTAACAGATCACTGAACTCCATCCCTAACATTACATGTTATTCAATCAAATTATAATGGACGAATATATATATATTTGCAACTTCTGTATTTGAGCGAATGTTCTTGTCAAGATCTCATCCTGGCACTTGAGAGAAACTTACAGGATTTTATTATTGGCTATATACTTTCACGTGAGCTCATTATCTCTGGAGACTCACAGGGCGTGACTAAATCTCTTCTGTATGCAGTTGTGCCAAGACCATTATACCACAAGTCCATGGAGCCTTTACTATAATTGGGAGCTGATGTCCGCTTTCTACCCCACACATGCCCTTCAACGGAGCATTTTACCTTCAATTTATCATCTTTTTCTGAAGGAGAAATATTGCAACAGCGATTAAACTCTGACCTGGGATGTATTGTTCTGGTTGGCTCAGCTCCATTGTCCATACCGTCCACTCAAGATCCAGGTATGACCACCTTCTTCACAATGGTCTTTCTGCCGGGCGGTAACAGGATCTTACAGGATCCTAATGATGAAACTTGCGATTTTGGTGATTTTACCATGGACGACCGCCGGCGGTATTTCTCTGATGAATTTACCGCCGGGCGGTAGTTGGGCGGTAGGTCGGTGGTCCGCGAGTTTTTTCCGCCACACTGGGATTTTGGGGCGGTAGCTCGCCGGTTGTGGGTGATCGTGGGCGGTAGTTCGATGAAATTTGGGCCCACAGCACGGAAGGTGGCCATTCAGCCCATCATATATGTGCTAGATCTCTAAAAGAGCTGTGCTATTAGTCCCATTCCCCTGCTCTTTCCCCATAGCCCTGCGAATTTCTCCTTTTCAAGTATTTATCCAGTCCTCGTTTGAAAGTTACTATTGCATCTGTTTGCACCACCCTTTCAGACAGTGCATTCCAAATCACAACAACTCGCTATGTAAAAATCTTCCTCCACATTTACACCCTGGATTTTTTTGCCAATTATCTTAAATCGGTGTCCTCTGGTTATCGACCCTTCTGCCAGTGGAAACTATTTCTCCCCATCCACTCCATCAAAACCCCTCATAATTTTGAACAAGCCTAACAAATCTCCCCTTAACCTTCCCTGCTCTGAGGAGAACAATCCCAGTTTCCCCAGTCTCTCCACGTAACTGAATTCCCTCATATCTGGCTCCATTCTGGTAAATCTCTTCAGAATCCTTAACATCCTTCCTCAAGTGTGGTGCCCAGACTTGGACACAATACTTCAGCTGGAGCCGAACCAGTCCCATAACTTCCTTGCTTTTGTACTCTATGCCTCTATTGATACAACCAAGGCTCCCGTGTCCTTTTTTAACAGCCTTCTTAACATCTCCTGCCACCTTCAAAGAATTGCATACGTAAACATCCAGTTCTCTCTGTTCCTGCACCCCCTATAACATCTTACGATTGAGGTTATTTTGCCACTATCGTATCAGTGCAACATCCCCATGCCAGCTAGCACATGACCTCTCTGACTGAGATTGCCAATTAGTATAAAATCAGGAGCAATTTTGTGCCCACTAAGAATTGTTTTGAGATTGCACAAAGTGACTTTACAACCAGTCGAATCACGAGCCTTTTTTTTCCCATCAGTCTGGTCGGAATATGTATCCAGGTCCCAGAATGTCTCTGCACTGCCCAATCCCCGGGGAACTGCCCTTATTACTACTTCCTGTTGAATTCATGGAGCCTGCATCATTGTTAAAAAAAGGAAATATTTCTGACCAGCCAGGCACAGAGAGCATGTTGTGACTCGGATGTTCAGAGATAAAACTTTGCTTTAATTTTCAGCCGCTGACAGCAATTGTTGTAAATAATCTCTCGGGTATTGGGGACCACTTATCATGTCTGTATTTTAGTGATATGAATGCCTTGTCTACCATCCATTATGTGCTAAAAATATGGAAAGGATCATTTCAAGTTTTAAGTGCCACTCGGCAGCTGTCCAGTTTTTCAAATGTCATAATTTGCAAACTGACAGAAGTGCTTGGGCATTGTTCCTGTTTAAATACTTAGAACTTCTTAATATTCAGGCTGCAATTTCAAAACTATTCAAAATAAACAATGTTAAAGAGACAGTATTCTATTTCAAAATTAACACTAATTAGGTTCATCAAATGGAACGCTGTCCCTTTAAGCATGCTTATTTTTAATACAGGTTAAACCTCCCTTATCCGGGACTCCCTTATCCAGAACCACCCCTTGTCCAGAAGTATTTCCGGCCACCGGGTGGTGCATGCACAGATCTCTGACATGAACAAATTGAACAAATTGAAGTCGTTCCTCCCTGCCGCACTCCCAGCCCCAAGCCAGCCAGCCCCGATATCCCCTTGCTCAGTACCTGTACCGTCCAATTTAATGTGACCACCCCTCGTCCGGAAAAATCCCTTATCCAGAAACAGGCCAGGTCCCGAGGATTCCGGATAAGGGAGGTTCAATCTGTAGTATGAAAACACGGCCCAAAAAATTGTTCACTCAATATGTACCTTATGAGAATGGACAATAAGTTCCATGCATTTTATGATTCCTTCTGTTTAAATATTTCAAAGTAATTTAAAATAGCCTGTCGATGTGTATGAAAGAGAACATCATTTGGGTTTCAGTTTGAGATCATGTCACAGAACGTAATGAGCAGAATTCATGTTTGTATTCCTTGCCTGCCATCCCCTGACTCACCATGGGGTCGAGCCGCTCATCTCCCAGTGCCTCATCCCCGTGGTCATTCTTGGAGTGCGAGTTGAGATAGTGAGTGTTAGCAGGCAAGCTGATCATCATCGGAACATACAGGAGTAGGCCAGTCAGCCTCTCGATCCTGTTCCGCCATTTAATGCATCAACTCCATTTGTTCTACAATCTCTTGATAGGCTTATCACATAAAAATCTATCGATGCCAACCTTTGAAAATGTTCATTGGCCCCCAGCAGCCTTTTGTGGGAACGAGCTCTTGACTTCTGTAGGGGTTAAAAAGGAGGCTTCTCTCCTTCGGGATGAACTAACTGATATAGTTAATCGACACCTCGCCCAGCTCCCACTGAATAACGACCAGGGAAGTAAACACACGAAATCCTGGGTTAAACCGGCTTTTATTAAGAGCAAATGCACGGGATGGTTTAGTTATGGAACCTCCGAAATACAAGAGTTTTCAAGCATAATTTATACAGGTTTTGGAGAGGAGCTATCCTCCTACAAAATCATTGATAGGTCTATTGTTATCAGCGAAGTTGCATTGATTTGTCGACTCTTATCCGACGGGCTTTGAGTGGTACATGCAACTGTCCATCTCTCATCATTGTGTTGTTCCATTTTGCCCTCTACCCCAGTCTCTCCGATGCCTAGGGTGGTTGTACTGGCTTCTTTATCTCTTCCTCAGGGACTTTTAAACAAAACTGCTGACTTTGGCTGTTTAAGTGTTACTAAGGTTAAGCTATAGTTTAATGCGTATAAGTCTGCTATATCTATATAAGCAAGTGTTACATACATAGGCAATTTATAAGTTCACTACCTTCAGCATAATTCTGACTCCCTATTTGCAACCTTACAATTTATCCCTTACACTTCCATAACCCTTCGTGTGAATAAATGCTTCCTGATTTTGTCAACTAAATGTCCTAGCTTTAAATTTAAGATTATGTCTCCTTGTTCTGGATTCCCTCGGTGTATCCACCCTATAGAATCCCTTTATAAGTGAGATAAACACCTTAATTAGATCACCCCTCAACCATCTCAACTCAAGAGAATGCAAGCCAAGAATCTGCAACATGTCCTCATAATTCAATCTCATTGAAACATACAAAATTCTTGCAGGGCTTGACAGAGTAGATGCAGGGAGGATGTTTCCCCTGGCTGGGGAGTCTAGAACCAGGGGTCACAGTCTCAGAATAAGGGGTCGCCCATTTAGGACTGAGATGAGGAGAAATTTCTTCACACAGAGGATGGTGAATCTTTGGAATTCTCTACCCCAGAGGACTGTGGATACTCAGTCGTTGAGTATATTCAAGATAGAGATTGATAGATTTTTGGATTTTTCAGGGAATTAAGGGATACGGGGATAGTGCAGGAAAATGGAGTTGAGATAGAAGATCAGCTATAACCTTATTGAATGGTGGAGCAGGCTCGAGGGGCCGAATGGCCTACTCCTGATCCTATTTCTTATGTTCTTATGTTCTCAGCTCTGGTACCATTCTGATGAACGTCCACTGTAAACCCCTCCAATGCCAATATATCCTTACTGAGGTATGGCACTCCAGATGGGGTCTGACCAAGGCCCTGTTCAACTGAATCAACACTCGTGTATTCCAGGCCCGTTGAGATAAAGGCCATTCAGTGGAGTCTCATTCTACCTTTTATCTGAAGTCCACATTTGTGAAATTTCCAGTAGGGCCAGTGAATCCTGACCAAGAGCCAGAATCCTGGCTGAATTTGTCCCTTCCTACCCTTGGGTCACTGAAGCTAATTGTGTCAACCTGGCTGACATCAGCTCGTGCTCAGAACAGAGACAAAACTGATACCTCTTTGGCTATCAAGGAAGATTAATCTTGTATTCTCATAAAATATACAAAATATGTCATTTACTTGTATCAAACAGTCAAATTAAAGTTCACACAATAGGCTCGTCACAGCTGCAATAGCAATATGTTTGAGTCACATGATACATCCAAGAGTGCATTTCATTCAAATAAATTGGGTTATTGAGAGACTGTCCCATTACTGTTATCTTATAATTAGCACAAATTACTATATCCAAACATGTTTTTTTCTTTTATAAATGTCTTTTTAACTCTTT
Organism: Pristiophorus japonicus; assembly: GCF_044704955.1. NCBI lineage: Eukaryota > Metazoa > Chordata > Chondrichthyes > Pristiophoridae > Pristiophorus > Pristiophorus japonicus. The sequence goes on along the minus strand of NC_091977.1, from coordinate 520,679,186 downwards.
ACAAACTTAAATAAATGTAAAGATACTTTTTGTTTCATTTTGAATATGTGTGCCAACCATTCCAAATATTGTTTATCATACATTTATATTTCTGACATTCAAAATCCTTTTAGCTAAATGTGAGAAACAACCTTCATAATAAGTCAGAATGTTGGTAGTTCCGTGTGGAACACAGGAACAGGAGCGGGCCATTCAGCCCCTCGAGCCAGTTCCGTCATTCAATTGATCTGTATTTTCACTCCATCTACCAGCCTTGGTTGTGTAACCTTAAAACTCTTGTCTAACCTAGGTACAGGAGATATTTCTGGGTTTAGGCAGAGGTATATTGTTGGTAAAAAAAACAATAAACACCATGCACTATGGTGACCTAATGCCATAAGTGGCCACGCAAAGTTCATCATTTTAATTGTGCTTTAGCACTGCTTTTTCCCCTCCCAATGGAGCCCTTGCACCTTCCTTTGCTGTCAGGGTGGGATGTTCTAACTAAAATACATCTGTACAGATATGCGTCAATGCTTATTGTTGGTTAAGTCTTGTTGGCCGGCGCAGATACGATGGTAAGTACTGCAGGGAATCAAATACGGCCAGGGTGATCTCCTGGACTAGTTTTGATCGCCTGGATGGGTCGGAGAGGAATTTTCCCAGGTTTCTTTTCCCCCAAATTGGCCTGGGGTTTTTATCTGGTTTTTGCCTCTCCCAGGAGATCACATGGCTCCAGTTGGGGTGGAGTGTAGAATGTTTCAATGTAAGGGGTGTTGCAGTTGTGTGGGGAGGACTGGTTAGGCTGGGTGCTCTTTACCTGTCCGCTATTGTTCATTGTTCATAGGTTTATATGTAACCTTCAGGGCTGCTGACCAAGGGCTGTGCGGCTCTTTGTCGGCCGGCATGGACACGGTGGGCCGAAATGGTCTCCTTCTGCGCTGTAAAATTCTATGTTTCTATGTTTCTAAGTCATTAAGGAGTCTGCTTGAGCAATCCAATGAGTGGCTGATCTTTCTTTCAGCCAGTTTCCCTTCTTGCCTTCAGATTACCTTTCTGAAACTGGTCACCGAGCAGTGTAGCTACTTACTGAACAATCAAGGGGTCTTTTGTAAATATCATAATTACACTTTGACCTACATGATGCCAGCTCAGTGTGTCCACTACATATAGGCAGGAAAGGTCAGAAAATGATTGTTACTGAAAATAAATTGCAGATGCATTCACTGCATTTTATGAAGTAGCACTAATAGCTGACAATGAGTTCAAGGTTGTAATTCAATCTCGTGGGTTCTATTGAGGTTTATGAACTACCTAATTAACGATATCACCAAAGCCTCGGATGAATTTACTGCCCTGTATTTATCGTTCCGTGTTTGTGCATCAGTATTATTACTGTGTTCAGATCACATCTCGAGTGAGACATATTGGGCTGGATTTTGCGGTACAAATAACACTGAAGTGAACAGTGCTCAATCGTTACTTATGCGCAAATGGAGTACTGTGTGCAGTTCTGGTCACCACATTACAGGAAGGACGTGATTGCACTGGACAGGGTACAGAGAAGATTTACGAGGATGTTGCCGGGAGTGGAGAATCTTAGCTATGAGGACAGATTGAACAGGCTGGGTTTGTTTTCCTTGGAATAGAGGAGGCTGAGGGGAGACCTCATTGAGGTGTATAAAATTATGAGGGGCCTAGATATAATGGATAGAAAGGGACTATTTCCCTTGGCAGAGGGATCAACAACCAGGGGGCATAAATTTAAAGTAATTGGGGGAGGTATAGAGGGGATTTGAGGGGAAAATTATTCATGCAGAGGGTGGTGGGGGTCTGGAACTCACTGCCTGAAATTAAAAAAGTACTTGGATGTGCACTTGTAGTGCCATAACGTGCAGGGTTACGGACCAAGAGCTGGCAAGTGGGATTAGGCTGGATGGTTCTTTGCTGGCCAGCCGCACACGATGGGCCGAAATGGCCTCCTTCTGTGTTGTATACTTCTACGATTCTAAATCAGATAGCAACTACTGGCGACCACACATGCACAGTTAAACATGGAAATCCGAACGTTGCTGTACGAGATGCCCTGCTCCTCCAAAAACTTCCCCAAAACGTCTGGCTCACCATTAAAATACATTGAAAGGCGTGACGATCCTGTACTTACCTCATACATACGGACTAAGCTTACCAAAAAAAGTTAGGGCTTGTCCATTCCAGTGTAAGTACCCTTTGAACAGCGTAACAAGTCTTAATTACTGCCAATCAACCTCTCTGGCACTGAAAATTAACTTTTACAAATGCAGAGTCTCATTCTTTCAGCTTTAAATGTTGAGATTTTTTTTAAAATTACATCTTTTTTTACTTTTTCGTTCTGTCTCTTTTATCTCCCTTTCTTTCCTGCTCTTTGTTTCGCTTTCTTCACCAGATTTGGCATTGAATTAAATATTCCGCTCACGCTTCCTGGTTCAGACTCTGCGCTACTCATTAACGATTCCTCAATCTGATTGGTTAAGGAGATACCGGGGCCGAAATTCAGACCGCCAGAAATCCTGGTATGAATGACGTTTTTTAAGTGTTTTCACCGCCGGGTAGGGTGAGGTCGACTCTTGATCGATATTCAGCTCTTTGTCCTTTTTTTTTAAGCGTCCAGGAAGTCGGTCATAATGGGGGTGGAAGTGCGGCGGTAAGTGCTGGTGTGGGGAGGAAGTGGAGGCGGGACGGGTTCTCTGCGGCTGTCACTCAGCAGCGGAGCGGTGGTGATGTCATTGTGCATCTGCGTCACCCCGTATCTCCCCTCCGTTCAAGGAGAGAGAATCGACGATGATTTAGGATCTGCCACTGGGCCATTGGGGAGGGTTTCGGCCGGGCCAGGAGTGGGTGCCAAGCTGCCTGTTGGCGGCCCGGCCAAACCATGGGCCGACATGGAGGTCGGCCATCAAGAAAAATAAAATGGCGCCCGCGGCATTGGGCTCGCCTCTAACGGCCGCCGCGCGGACAGGACTGACAGAGTGAAGAGGGAATGAAAGGTGCACCGACAGAAAAAGTGGTTGGGGGCACCGCTCGGCGGGCATAAGATTTTTTGGGCTGAATTTCGAGGGAGGTGGGGGGGTCCTGGCGGTGCGTGCACTGATGACGCACTCATGGCCGCGTGGCAGTGGTGGGGCAGAGGTGGGGACTGCTGCGGTCGCCATTGGTCCAGATACAACGGCCACTCGACTCTGCTGCATGGCCGCCTCAGTCCGGCGGTAACGAGCCTTATTTGAGAGCTGAATTTCGGTCCCACACAGTTTCTTACCCTGATCACACAGGCCCCAGATGCCCTTTAGAGGGCGCTGCGTTTTTTGGATGGTTGGCTGACAGGGATTTGCCGTGAAAAAGCCCGTAGAAAGGCTATGGGGAATGCAAGTCTAACAAACAGCAGGCGCTGTTTGTTCACTGCTCAGAGCAAAATCCGGCTTCTTTGTTCCTAACAATGCCGTTGTGTATCATATAAACGCATATGAATTTTACAAAATAATGAATGGAGTACAGGGGCTGTATTCAGTTTTACTGCTTTGCTTAAAAAGAACTTGTCAAAGCACCATTGAGACTTTATTTTGCTTGTTAGTACTGAGAATAGTTGGTGTAATCCAACCCTACTTAAAGGCCGACCTTTATTGGTGTAATGAGAGGTCAGTGGATTCTATGAAAGTAATAAAACCCAACTTCATTCCCTTACGATGGCTGAAAGACAATGGATCCTTACTTTGAACATCAGATTGTATGGCCACTGAGCATCTCAATTATCCAACAGGCACACGGGCTTTCTGAAAATTGGCTTGGCAAACCCATTTTTGTTTGGGAAGGGAGAAGAATGTGCCCATGATTTTGCTCAATAAAGAAAATCAATTTCATGATTTAGACTATTAAAACAAGGCTTTTAAAACGGAAATCACGTCTGGGAAACCGAGAACCAATAGTTTCACTTCAGCTAAATATTGATGTTAAATTGATAAATGATTACAAGAAGTAGGAGCAGGAGTAGGCCGTTCGGCCCCTTGAGCCTGCTCCACCATTCAATAAGATCACGGCTGATCTTCTACCTCAACTCCACTTTCCTGCACTATCCCCATATGCCTTGATTCCCTTACTATCCAAAAATCTATCGATCTCCGTCTTGATTATACTCAATGACTGAGCATCCACAGCCCTCTGGGGGATCATTCCATTATAGGGACAGTGTTTCCCGTTAATTAAAGTGAACTGAAAAATAAAGAGCAAATCAGTATAATGCAATACAAGAGAGTTCATAACCTCTGTCCCCACTTGCTTCGGATGGCAGATGTTGATGAATCTACTATTCCCTTTACACTTCTTCTAGGCCCATCTTTTGTTTCTTTACTTGTCCCATTACCACCTCCTTTTGCCTTGCACCGTCATCACTTTGTCATTTAATCTCTTCTGCCTTCCACACTATCACAGACCTTCCCTTTTGTTCTTTCCTCCCGTCTCCCCTCTTTTCCTGCCTCTGCACTTGCTTAAAACCTACTGGCCTAGAAATCCCGGTCACTGCTTCCCGTGGGCCCACCAGCGATCGCGGTCCTGAGGCCTCCACTGACTGCGCGTCGCAACGCGTGCACGTCGGGACGTCCGTAAACTGGAGCTGGAGTCACATGGCTCTGGGCAGCCAATCCAGGCACAGTATTTTCTCATTCATAATAATGGGAACTCCGTAAGTAGGAGTTCCCATTACTTCGATTGAGCAACCCGCCCCCCGCAAACACCAAAACAGTAATGAAAAATAGGAAAAATACACTACATATTTCAGATTAATTTAAATTAAAGTCATTAATGTCTTATAAAAAATATATATTATTCTGATTTTTAAAAAAGTTTTTTAAATTATGGTGTTAAACAAACTTACCATAGTGGGCAGGGTTTTTAAACAATAAAATGTGTTTTTAAATTTTGTTTTATTATGTTTATGTACATTTTAAAACTCTTACACCTGTTAAAGTAGGCTACGTGCCTGCTTTTATCAGGCGCAGGAGTTTTCAGGACATCCGCTGGGCAAGATATGGGTAAATACCACAACCTTGCCCATGCGAATGTCCTGGCTGCCGAGATGCGGAGGATCTGTCAATTTGGAGTTGGTTTTCGGTGTGTGCGCATTGCGCGCTGAAAACCGGCTTTTGCGATGCCTTACACATTCTGTTACCTGAAACGTTAACTTTGTTTCTCTCTCCACAGATGCTGCCTGACCTGCTGAGTAATCCCAGCATTTTCTGTTTTTATTTCAGTACAATGTAATCCCGCACGGTCATTCAAATTGTATTGTTGGAAAATACAGAAAATAAACATTAGATAATGGAACACAGTACTCATCAAAAAGAGTTCAGCAAAGCTTTGTTTTTCCTATAAGCACAATGTGATGACACAATTTATGTCAAAATACTTTATGGAGATGTTACATTGTCACTCACTCATGGCATTATCATGATGAAGATGACATGTGACTGTTCCAACTCTACTTCTGTCTGGTGGTGAAGGTTGTAAGTTCGATAGCTGTTCTTCTGCTTCTGGTAGCTGTGATTTGTTTTGGTCTCGACAGTTTTATGTTGGGACTGCACCGACTGGTACCCTTGAATGCTGACCCCTCTTGGCCTCCATTGGGCAAAGGACCAAGTCTATTCCCCCCCTCCCCCCACTCAATGGAGACCTCAGTACCCTCTTGCTCACCTGGCTCGACAAGGTAGATGCAGAGAAGATATTTGCACTCATAAGGGAAACTAAAACTAGGGGACATAGTCTTAGAATAAGGGGCCACCCATTTAAAACTGAGATGAGAAGAAATTTCTTCTTTCAGAGGGTTGTAAATCTATCGAATTCTCTGCCCCAGACAGTAGTGGAGGCTGGGACATTGAATATATTTACTGCAGAGATAGACAGATTTTTGAGCGATAAGGGAGTAAAAGGTTATGGGGAGCGGGCAGGGAAGTGGAGCTGAGTCCATGATCAGATCAGCCATGATCTTATTGAATGGCGGAGCGGGCTCGAGGGAGCAAATGGCCTACTCCTGCTCCTATTTCTTATGTTCTTATGTAAGGGGGATGATATTATACAACATTTGGGGTCCAGACCACTTTAGTGCCTTCGGCTCCCTCCTCCCATCCATGGAGCCAGCGATCACGCCATTTTGGAGATCATGACATCAGTGAGCGTGCAAACCTCACTTGATGCCCGATCTCCCAACTTTGTTACAGCCAATGAACTTAACGGCTGGAGAAAACAGCGACAGGTTAAGGTGGTGTGCAGCAACAGGAAGCCGGCTCCAGTGACTCCATTTAAAGGGATCATCACCAATCACTCACACCTGACAGGGTTGAAGTTTGACTGGCTGTTGCTGCAAGAGTTTTCTTTAGTCATTTCAAGCTTCTTTGCTATCAGGGAGTATTGTGGCAAATTCAAAATTCCACAATTATTTCTCAAAAGCTCCAACCTACACTTGCTAAAATTCATGGCAGTCCATAAGTACATAGAAGATATAACTTTCCTATAAACGAAAAATTGTGATAACTTCAACTTTATATGTCTATAAAGCTGAGAATTTATATTACAATCCACGATCAAACATATAGCTCTGGGCTCATTCTTGACTTCTATTGTTCAATGCACTTCTTCTAGAATAAATCAATAATATGTTAAACACAGTGCAATTTAAAAGGAGGCATATAACAGTTTTATTATTCCACAGGATGTTAAAGAAGATAAGTGTATTTTTGAAGTAGTAAGCTTTGGTCTCCATCACCTGTGATAAAATCAAATGTACCTTTTAGTATCGAGACTCTGCCTTTGACCCGAGTGTTCTCGACTCCATCCCGCAGCATGCTACCCGCCACCACCTCAGTAAACCCCAGCACTGCACGAGGTACAAAAACCCATAAGACAGCTGAAGAACAACAAGGCTATGGGTGCGGATGGAATCCCTGCTGAGGCACTGAAGTATGGCGGAGAGGCACTGTTGGCGCGAATACATGACCTCATCTCTCTCATCTGGAGGGAGGAGAGCATGCCGGAAGATCTTAGAGATGCAGTGATCGTGACCATCTTTAAAAAAGGGGACAAGTCCGACTGCGGCAAGTACAGGGGAATCTCCCTGTTATCAGCCACTGGGAAAGTCGTCGCGAGAGTCCTCCTCAACCGTCTTCTCCCTGTGGCCGAGGAGCTCCTCCCGGAGTCACAGTGTGGATTTCATCCCCTCCGGGGCACAACAAACATGATTTTCGCAGCGCGACAGCGGCAGGTAAAATTCAGGGAACAGCACCAACCCTTATACATGGCCTTCTTCGACCTTACAAAGGCCTTTGACACTGTCAACCGCGAGGGTCTATGGAGCGTCCTCCTCCGTTTCGGATGCCCCAAAAGTTCGTCAACATCCTCCGCCCGCTCCACGACGACATGCAGGCCGTGATCCTTACCAATGGATCCATCACAGACCCAATCCACATCAAGACCGGGGTCAAAAAGGGCTGGGTCATCACCCCAACCCTCTTCTCAATTTTCCTCACTGCCATGCTCCACCTCACAGTCAACAACCTCCCCGCTGGAGTGGAACTAAACTACAGAACCAGTGGGAACCTGTTCAACATTGGCCATCACCAGGCCAGGTCCAAGACCACCTCAACCTTTGTCGTCGAGCTACAGTACACGGACGATGCCTGCGTCTGCGCACATACAGAGGCTGAACTCCAGGACACAGTCGATGTATTTACTGAGGCGCTAAACATCCGCAAGACATAGGTCCTCAACCAGCCTGTCCCCATCGTACAGCACTACCCTCCAGTCATCAAGATCCACGGCGTGCCCTTGGACAACGTTGACCATTTCCTATACCTCGGGAGCCTCTCATCAACAAGAGCAGACATTGATGATGATAGTCAACACCGCCTACAGTGCGTCAGTGCTCCTTTCGGCCGCCTGAGGAAAAGAGTGTTCGAAGACCAGGCCCTCAAATCTGCCACCAAGCTCATGGTCTACAGGGCTGTAGTAATACCCATTCTCCTGTATGGCTTAGAGACATGGACTATGTACAGTAGACACCTCAATTCGCTGAAGAAATACCACCAATGATATCTCCGCAAGATCCTACAAATCCCCTGGGGGGACAGACACACCAACATTAGCGTTCTCGACCAGGCCAACATCCCTAGCATTTAACCACTGACCACACTTGATCAGCTCCGCTGGGCAGGCCACATTGTCCGCATGCCAGACATGGGACTCCCAAAGCAAGCGCTTTGCTCGGAACTCCTTCACGGCAAACGAGCCAAAGGTGGGCAGAGGAAACGTTAGAAGGACACCCTCAAAGCCTCCCTGATAAAGTGCAACATCCCCATTGACACTTGGGACTCCCTGGCCAAAGACCGCCCTAAGTGGAGGAAGAGCATCCTGGAAGGCACTGAGCACCTCGAGTCTCATCGCCGCGAGCTTGCAGAAAACAAATGCAGGCAGTGGAAAGAGCGTGTGGCAAACCAGTCCCACCCACCCCTTCCCTCAACGACTGTCCCACCTGTGACAGGGACTGTGGGTCTCGTATTGGACTGTTCAGCCACCGACAGACTCATTTTAAGAGTGGAATCAAGTCTTCTTTGATTCCGAGGGACTGCCTATAATGATGATGATGATAGTTGACTTTTTTTTTAACAACTCTTATTTTTGTAACTGAGGAATGTGGCTCAAGGGCAAAGGTCAACAGTGGAGGACAGCACCAAGGTTGAAATGATCAAAAGTCGTCAAGTGACATCAAGCTTAGGTTTTGTAAGCCTGTCGATTGTTGCAGGAAGAGATTGCTGTAGGTGATGGGATTGCAGGAGGCCACTGTTTTGAGATCTTGGCAAACAATATGTTGTAGTAGGGGATGGAGTGATGCGTCTTGATTGGGGTAAATTATTATTGTGTTATCTTACTTTGGAAATTGTTAGATTAATCTCAACTGTTTTTATTAGCACAGTTGAGGGAATCTGAGGACACAATGTCAGGTACCACATGCATGCTGATGACATCCAGCTCTACCTCAACACTACCTCCCCTACACTGTCTCTGATTTGTCCCACTGCTTGTCTGACCTCCAGTCCTGGATGAGCAGAAATTTCCTCCAACTAAATATTGGGAAGATTGAAGCCATTGTCTTTGGTCTCCGCCACAAACTTCGTCCCCTGGCAACCAACTCCATCATTCGCCCAGTTCCACTGTCAGAGGCAGAAGCAGACCATTTGCAACTTTGACGTCCTATTTGACTTTGAGATGAGGTTCTAGTCACAACTCTGCTCCATCCCCAAGACCACTTACTTCTACCTCCATAACATCGCCCATCTCTGCCCCTGCCTTAGCTCAACTGCTGTTGAAACCGTCATTCATGCCTTTGTTACCTGACTATAGACCTGACTATTCCAATACTCTCCTGGCAAGCCTCCCAGCTTCCACCCTCCATAAACTTGAACTCATCCAAAACTCTGCAGCCCGAATCCTAACTCATATCAAGTCTCGTTCACCCATCAACCCTGTGCTCGCTGACCTGCACTGGCTCGATTTTAAAATTCCCTCCTTTTTTCCAAATCCCTCCATGGACTCACCCCCTGTCCCTATCTCTGTAAACTCCCCCAGCTCTACAAGCCTCCGAGATCTCTTGTCTCCTCCACTTCTGGCCTCTTCTGCACTCCTGATTTTAATCGCTCCACCATAGGCGGCCATGCCATCAGATGCCCGGGGCCTAGGCTCCCTAATCCTCTTTGGCTCTCTACCTCTCTCTCCTCCTATACTACAATGGTGACTACACTTCAAAAATACTTAATTGGCTGTAAAGTGCTTTGGGACATGCGGTGGTTGTGAAAGGTGCTATATAAATGCAAGTCTTTTTTACAATTAAGACATTCCTTAAAACCTACCTCTTTGGCCAAGCTTTTGGTCACCTATCTTAATTTCATCTGATGCGGCTTGGTGTCAAATTCTGTTTGCGAACGCTCCTGTGAAGTGCCTAGGGACATTATACTATTTTAAAGGCGCTATATAAATGCAAGTGGTTGTTGTTGTTGAGGAAAGGGTGGTTGAAAAACATTGCTAAATACAATTTGTATCGATGGATGTTGCATTATGCTCATTATCTTTGTTGAGATTTCCACAATTTATGCACCATTTGTACATAGCTATTGATGTCATTAATATAAACTGCTAATTGCAGCTGTTGGACAGAGACAAAGTTGTTGGCAGTCTTCATTTTTTAGCTGAGAGTGAACGCCGGTTGTGTCCCTATAGCTTCCTCAAATGGCCCATGAAGAAAGAAAGCAAGACTTGCATTTATATAGCGCCTTTCATGACTTCAGGATGCCCCAAAGCGCTTTACAATCCAGTAAGTACTTTTTTGAAGTGTAGCCACTGTTGTAATGTAGATAATGAGGCCGACCTGTGCACAGTAAGCTCCCACAAATGGCAATGTGATAAAGACCAGATCATCTGTTTTTTTTTTAGGTGTTGGTTCCCTGCCTGTCTTCCCCTGCTCTTCTTTGAAATATTGCCATGGGATCTTTTACATCCACCTGAGAAGGTAGATGGGGCCTCGGTTTAGTGCCTCGCCCATAAGACGATTGCATTCCAACCTGAGCGGCACAGAGCTGTCTAGTTAATTTATGCCTACTAATTCTCAATCCCAAAATATTCAACAGACCAATGAACTTTACAGTACAGGGTGAAAATTGTCAGTTCACATTTTTAGAAGAAAGTGTTAAAATAGAGATAGGAGAAATTCAAATTAAAAAAAATAGAAATAAAGAGCTTTTTAAAAATGTATTCATTCACGGGATATTGTCATCACTGCAAGGCCGACATTTATTGCCCATCGGGAGTTCGCGGTGAGTCGGAGAGGGTCGGGAGGTGCGTCGGAGAGGCCTATAAAAAGGCCCAACGCGTCGCTGAGGCTCGGGAGCTCATGGTGAGTCGGAGAGGCTCGGGAGGTGAGTTGGAGAGGCGTGCTTGTGCAGCTACAGGGAGAAGGAAAAAAGGAAGTAGAAAGAAATCGAAAGGTGACGTCACAGCCAAGGGGGTAAGTGATTTGCTGGTGATTGGCAAGTAGGTTTTCTTTTTCTTTTTCTTTCTTTATCAGTAAGTAACCTTTTAGCATTGTTGTTGCCCAGTTAAGTTAATCCAAGGGTTAAGTCATGGCAGGAGAGCTCAGACACGTGTTATGTTCCTCCCGTACTATTTGGGAACTCAGGGACGCTTCCGGTGTCCCTGACCAGTACGTGTGCGGGAAGTGCATCCGCCTGCAGATCCTGACGGACCGCATTGCGGCACTGGAGCTGCGGGTGGATGAACTTTGGAGCATGCACGATGCTGAGAATGACGTGAATAGCACGTTTAGTGAGTTGGTCACACCGCAGGTAAAGGATACACAGCCAGATAGGGAACGGGTGACCAACAGGAAGAGCAGTGCAAGGAAGGTAGTGGAGGAGTCCCCTGCGGTCATCCCCCTGCAAAACAGATACGCCGCTTTGGGTACTGTTGAGGGGGATGACTCATCAGGGGAAGGCAGCAGCAGCCAGGTTCATGGCACCATGGGTGGCTCTGCTGCACAGGAGGGCAGGAAAAAGAGTGGGAGAGCGATAGTGATAGGGGATTCGATTGTAAGGGGAATAGACAGGCGTTTCTGTGGCCGCAACCGAGTCTCCAGGATGGTATGTTGCCTCCCTGGTGCAAAGGTCAAGGATGTCTCGGAGCGGGTGCAGGACATTCTGAAAAGGGAGGGTGAACAGCCAGTTGTCATGGTGTATATAGGTACCAACGATACAGGTAAAACATGAGATGAGGTCCTACAAGACGAATTTAGGGAGCTAGGAGCTAAATTAAAAAGTAGGACCTCAAAAGTAGTAATCTCAGGATTGCTACCAGTGCCACGTGCTAGTCAGAGTAGGAATCACAGGATAGCTCAGATGAATACGTGGCTTTAGGAGTGGTGCAGAAGGGAGGGATTCAAATTTCTGGGGCATTGGAACCGGTTCTGGGGGAGGTGAGATCAGTGCAAACCAGACGGTCTGCACCTGGGCAGGACCGGAACCAATGTCCCAGGGGGAGTGTTTGCGAGTGCTGTTGGGGAGGAGGTAAATTAATATGGTAGGAGGATGGGAATCTATGCAGGGAGATAGAGGGAAATAAAAGGGAGAAAAAGACAAAAGATAGAAAGGAGAATATTAAAAATGGAGGGCAGAGAAACCCAAGGCAAAAAACAAAAAGGGCCACATTACAGCAAAATTCTAAAGGGGCAAAGTGTGTTAAAAAGACAAGCCTGAAGGCTCTGTGCCTCAATGCGAGGACTATTCGGAATAAAGTGGACGAATTAACTGCGCAGATAGCAGTTAATGGATATGATGTAATTGGCATCACGGAAACATGGCTCCAGGATGACCAAGACTGGGAACTCAACATCCAGGGGTTTTCAACATTTAGGAAGGATAAACAGAAAGGAAAAGGAGGCGGGGTGGCGTTGCTGGTTAAAGAGGAAATTCATGCAATAGTAAGGAAGGACATTGGCTTGGATGATGTGGAATCGGTATGGGTGGAGCTACGGCATATCAAAGGGCAGAAAACGCTAATGGGATTTGTGTACAGGCCACCAAACAGTGGTAGTGAGGTTGGGGACAGCATCAAACAAGAAATAATGGATGTGTACAATAAAGGTACAGCAGTTATCATGGGCGACTTTAATCTACATATTGATTGGGCTAACCAAACTGGTAGCAATGCGGTGGAGGAGGATTTCCTGGAGTGTATTAGGGATGGTTTTCTTGACCAATATGTCGAGCAACCAACTAGGGAGCTGGCCATCCTAGACTGGGTGATGTGTAATGAGAAGGGACTAATTAGTAATCTTGTTGCGCGAGGCCCCTTGGGGAAAAGTGACCATAATATGGTAGAATTCTTTATTAAGATGGAGAGTGACACAGTTAATTCAGAAACTAGGGTCCTGAACTTAAGGAAAGCTAATTTCGATGGCATGAGGCAGGAATTGGCTAGAATAGACTGGCAAATGATACTTAAAGGGTTGATGGTGGATTGGCAATGGCAAACATTTATAGATCACATGGATGAACTTCAACAATTGTACATCCCTGTCTGGAGTAAAAATAAAACTGGGAAGGTGGCTCAACCATGGCTAACAAGGGAAATTAAGGATAGTGTTAGATGTAAGGAAGAGGCATATAAATTGGCCAGAAAAAGCAGCAAACCCGAGGACTGGGAGAAATTTAGAATTCAGCAGAGAAGGAAAATAGAGTATGAGAGGAAGCTTGCTGGGAACATAAAAACTGACTGCAAAAGCTTCTATAGATATGTGAAGAGAAAAAGATTAGTGAAGACAAACGTTGGTCCCTTGCAGTCGGACTCAGGTGAATTTATAATGGGAACAAAGAAATGGCAGACCAATTGAACAAATACTTTGGTTCTGTCTTCACGAAGGAAGACACAAATAACCTTCCGGATGTACGAGGGGACCGAGGGTCTAGTGAGAAGGAGGAACTGAAGGATATCCTTATTAGGTGGGAAATTGTGTTAGGGAAATTGATGGGATTGAAGGCCGATAAATCCCCGGGGCCTGATTGTCTGCATATATCCAATGAACTGGCATCAACAACTCTCTGCGGCAGGGAATTCCACAGGTTAGCAACTCTCTGAGTGAAGAAGTTTCTCCTCATCTCAGTCCTAAATGGCCTGCCCCTTATCCTAGGACTGTGTCACCTAGTTCTGGACTTCCCCAACATCGGGAACATTCTTCCCGCATTTAACCTGTCCAGTCCCGTCAGAATCTTATACGTTTCTATGGAGATCCCCTCTCATCCTTCTAAACTCCAGTGTATAAAAGCCCAGTTGATCCAGTCTCTCCTCATATGTCAGTCCAGTCATCCCTGGAATCAATCTGGTGAACATTCGCTGCACTCCCTCAATAGCAAGAACGTCTTTCCTCAGATTAGGAGATCAAAACTGAACACAATATTCCAGGTGAGGCCTCACCAAAGCCCTGTACAATTGCATTAAGACCTCCCTGCTCCTGTACACAAATCCCCTTGCTATGAAGGCCAACATACCATTTGCCTTCTTCACCGCCTGCTGTACCTGCATGCCAACTTTCAATGACTGATGAACCATGACACCCAGGTCTCGTTGCACCTCCCCTTTTCCTAATCTGCCGCCATTCAGATAATATTCTGCCTTCATGTTTTTGCCACCAAAGTGGATAACCTCACAATTATCCACATTATACTGCATCTGCCATGCATTTGCCCACTCACCTAACCTGTCCAAATCACCCTGCAGCCTCTTAGCATCCTCCTCACAGCTCACACCGCCACCCAGTTTAGTGTCATCTGCAAACTTGGAGATATTACACTCAATTCCTTCATCCAAATCATTCATGTATATTGTAAAGAACAGGGGTCTCAACACGGAGCCGTGCGGCACCCCACTAGTTACTGCCTGCCATTCTGAAAAGGACCCGTTTATCCCGACGCACTGCTTCCTGTCTGTCAACCAGTTCTCTATCCATGCCAGTACATTACCCCCAATACCATGTACTTTGATTTTGCACACCAATCACTTATGTGGGGCTTGTCAAAGGCCTTTTGAAAGTCCAAATACACCGGTTCTCCACTGGTTCTCCCTTGTCCACTCTACTAGTTACATCCTCAAAAAATTCCGGAAGATTTGTCAAGCATGATTTCCCTTTCATAAATCCATGCTGATTTGGACAGATCCTGTCACTGCTTTCCAAATGCGCTGCTATTTCATCCTTAATAATTGATTCCAGCATTTTCCCCACTACTGATGTCAGGCTAACTGGTCTATAATTACCCGTTTTCTCTCTCCCTCCTTTTTTAAAAAGTGGTGTTATATTAGCTACCCTCCAGTCCATAGGAACTGATCCAGAGTCGATAGACTGTTGGAAAATGATCATCAATGCATCCACTATTTCTAGGGCCACTTCCTTAAGTATGGCCCTTGCAGCTAAGGGGATCAAGGGGTATGGAGAGAAAGCAGAAAAGGGGTACTTAGGGAATGATCAGCCATGATCTTATTGAATGGTGGTGCAGGCTCGAAGGGCCGAATGGTCTACTCCTGCACCTATTTTCTATGTTTCTATGTTTCTATGTTTCTATATCCCTAATTGCCCTCGAGAAGGTGGTGGTGAGCCGACATCTTGAACCGCTGCAGTCCGTGTGGTGAAGATACTCCCACAGTGCTGACTTTTGTCGTAGCGGTTTGCTACAGCTGAGTGACTTGCTGGGCCATTTCAGAGGGCAGTTAAGAGTCAACCGCATTGCTGTGGGTCTGGAGTCACATGTCGGCCAGACAGGGTAAGGACGGCAGATTTGCTTCCGTGAAGAACATTTGTGAACCAGTTGGGCATTTCTGGCAATCCGGTAGTTTCATGGTCACCATTACTGATACTAGCTTTTTAATTCCAAGCTTAAGATGGTACAAGCCATTCAGAAAGGATGGAGGGCAACAAGAAAGGTGGAGAGATTGCCTTTTAAATTAAGGATGGTTGTGATGTTGAGGTAATTGAGCCAGCACCGCAGGAACGGGTATGGTATGGAATTCTCTGGCTAGATGTGTTCGATGGGTTTTGATAGGATAGTTAGGGAGAAACTGTTTCCACTGGGAGGAGGGTCGACAACCAGAGGACACAGATAATTGGCCAAAAAGCCAGGGGGGAGATGAGGAGGGATTTTTTAACTCAGCTTGTTATTACAATCTGGAATGCACTGCCTGTAAGAGTGGTGGACGCAAATTCAATAGTAACTTTCAAAAGGGAATTGGATACATACTTAAAAAGGCAAACGTTTCAGGGCTATGGGGAAAGAGCAGGAGGGAGACTAATTGGATAGCTCTTTCAGAGATCTGGCACAGGCACGATTGGCTGAATGGCCTTCTTCTGTGCTGTATGATTCTATGATTCTATGAGAAAAGAAGCAATGCATTTGGGTTTGTTACATACCATCATTCCAAAATTATGGAACCTAACTTATCCGTTTGTGATATTATAGAGAGAAAAGGAAAGGAACATTTATGAGAAACTTCAACCAGTCCAATGTAAACAAGTGGGAAGGACTCTGAGCTGGTCAATGTGATCCATGACTGCTCCTTGTCTCTATGTCAAGGAGCCCATGAGAGGCAGATCATTTCTAGACTTGTGAGTGTCCTGGACATAACTCAGGGAGTAGAAGTTGGCACGGGCTCAACAGGTCAAATGGCCGCCTTCTGTGCTGAAACCATTCTATGATTCTATGATTCTATGAAGTAGCTGAACCACTAGATGCTAACTTTCAGTCTACCCTGAGAAGCAGTACAGGAATATGTTTATATGCAACTTCAGGCAGGTAATCATAGAAACATAGAAACATAGAAAATAGGTGCAGGAGCAGGCCATTCGGCCCTTCGAGTTTGCACCGCCATTCAATATGATCATGGCTGATCATGCACTTCAGTACCCCATTCCTGCTTTCCCTCCACACCCCTTGATCCCTTTAGCCGTAAGGGCCACATCCAACTCCCTTTTGAATATATCTAACGAACTGGCCTCAACAACTTTCTGTGGTAGAGAATTCCACATGCTCACAACTCTCTGAGTGAAGAAGTTTCTCCTCATCTCGGTCCCAAATGGCTTACCCCTTATCCTTAGACTGTGACCCCTAGTTCTGGACTTCCCCAACATCGGGAACATTCTTCCTGCATCTAACCTGTCCAATCCCATCGGAATTTTATATGTTTCTGTGAGATCCCCTCTCATTCTTCTAAATTCCAGTGAATCTAAGCCTAGACGATCCAGTCTTTCTTCATATGTCAGTCCTGCCATCCCGGGAATCAGCCTGGTGAACCTTCGCTGCACTCCATCAAGGACATAATAGCTGAGCTTAGCATAGATTTGGTGGGGGTTAGGTGGGGGGGGGGGGGCGGGGTGGTGGTGGGGGGGAGGGGGCACTACTAAAGAATAAATCTATTGAAAATAAATAGACATCCTTGAAAAGTATTATGCAAGCATGAAGGACAAACCAAAGTAACTAAAAATACTGGGAAATGGATCAATTGGGAGATTGGGATAAAAATAAAGGTTTACAAAGCTACTCATGACAAAAGGGAGGGTGACCATAGATTGTACAGAGGTAGGTCAAAAAATAGATTAGGAATGTCAGGAAAGTGCTGGAATGGGAGTCAGCAGCAAGTGATGGTTGCACCATTTCTCCAGGATTCTCATGGGTCTTCTGACAAGGTTATGATCGACGATTAGGAGAACCTCTGCGGAAATTCAATCCCATAACACCAAAAGCTTCATCCAATACTATGCCAGTAGAGGATAGTCAGGGAACAAGGGAAAACCCTGAGAGACTCGCGTGGAAGTAAACGAGAGAGAGTTAACATTCTAAATGACTGCTTCTGGAAACTTTTACAAGGGAAGATATTATAAATATACCATTGAAAATCAAACACATGCTTGGGACTTTGGAGCAATGATTCACAATAAATCCTCCGGGACGTATTAACCGCAAGCAGGATATTTAAAGAATCAAGGGAGAAAATTAGTCAAGCATTTTAAGAGAGCCAGTGAACATCAGAGAGATTTTGATAGACTGAAAGCAGGCCAATCTAGTTCTTGTATTCAAGAAGAGCCAAAGTGAGAGACTATAGATCCGTTAGACTGACCTCAATGATTAGAAAACTATAGGAATCAGGAACAAATTACAAAATAAATGATGGCCAATATGGCTTTGAAAGGACAGATCTTGCCTGGCTAACCACATGGACTTTTTTGCACATGGACTGGGTTGATGGGGGCCAGGTATATGACTTAAGGCCTTTGATAAAGTAAAAAATCCTTTGCACACCAAGGACAGTGGCATTAAGGTTAAGTTATTTGAATAAGTAACTGTATATAGGGAAGGAAGTAAAGGGTAGCTCTAAGTGAACTGGTTACAGTGAGATGGGAGGTGTTAAGTGAAGTATCACAAAGGTTCATGCTGGGACACCTCCTGTTGATGGTATTCATTAATGACCTGGAATTTCAGTCTCAATGCAAGTTAGTTAAATTTATATAGACACATACAAAGTGGTGCATATTGGAAGGGGGTACGTGTACCCTATGGAAAGGATAGAACTTGCTAAGGGGAAATTTTAAAGAGATCTGGGGATGCTAGTTGACTCCTGGCTCATCTGGCCCAAGCAGTTAATTTCAGATTTTGCAGAGATACTGTACTATACCCTGGTACAGCCAACATTGGAGCTCCGTGTACCGTGCAGCATAGGAGACTGTCCCAGCACCAGAGGCAGTGAGGGTGAGAGCAAAGAGTTGGCTTATGGTGTTGGAAGAGCATGCTGTGAGGGATGAATTGATAAACCATGATGAAATGAGAAGTCTCAGACGGAATCTTATAAAGTTATGCAAGATAATGAATAAGATAGAGAAAGTAAGAGAGCACAGGCTCATACTTGTGAAGGGTAGTTTGAGGACAGGCATCAGGAAGTATTTCTTCACCGAACTTGACCAAGAGCTGAAATGAACTGCAAGGATGTGTGGTTCATACCAGAACTGAATCTTCATTTACGAGAAGGCGAGATGCTGCAATAGGAAGATATAGGGTCGGTGTTTTGTGCTGATGGGGTCAAATGGACTGAACAGGCTTCTGTGTCTAAAATGTTGTCATCTTAGTCAGATAAGTGTTTTCATTTGGATAGGGTGAGGAGGGGAAAGATTAAAACCTTAGAGCTGTTCATTCACTGTCATTACCCACCGCATATTCCGGGACTATGGGCTGGATTTTACCAACCTCGGCGGGTCTGTGGCGGGCGACGTCGGTGGCGGGTCCCGGTCTCGCTGCTGGCTCCAGCCCGTGTGTAGAATGATTTCCTCCTGATTGGGCTTGTTAAGCCCGCCCAGCACGTTTGCCAGCCAATTGAAGGAAGTGGGTCTGATGACATCATATAACATGTCGTCAGCTGGTTTCCTTAAAGGAACCACGCGCAAATTAATTTTGACATGTATGCTGTCAGTGTTCTGCAGCATTGAGGTGTTGCAAGCACTGACAAACACTGCACAGAGGTGCATGGCTGCACCCAGGCTCTCCCATTACTGCCTCCATATGTGTGTTTATGGAGGGAGTCACAGCAAGCAGCGAGGTACTCTTTGCTTCCAATGGGTGGTAGAGACCTCCCCAGGACACCAGCGGAGCCCGATTGCACATTGCTCAGGAGGGCACAAGCACTGATGTTGTCAGGTGGACTTGGTTGCAGTGGTGCAAACCTTTCAATGATCTCAGTATATCACGAAAGGTTACTGCAAAGCCAACCTCATCCTGCTGTGCCACTCATCACATCTCCATCACTCTGCCTTCCCTACCCTACTCCTGCACATCCTTACTCACACCAACTTACCTTGTACCTCCACCCATCCCTCTTCATTTATATTATCACTTCCCCACCTCACTAGCCACACCTCACACTCATCCTCATCTTAGTCCAATCATTCCAACTAACAACACACAAGGGTAGGCACTTGTGTGTTTTATGCAATGTTCATGTGAAGTTTCTGTTAACGTGCTGTCAAACATTGAAACCTTTATTTTCAACACTTTGCGTTCTTGGACAGATTTGTGTTTACCTTTGGAAGTGGCTCAATGAGTTGTAGTGAATGGTGAGACATAACGGTATCTCCCACAATTGTGATAAGTGTGAAAGGAATGGCTTGGGCATTCCTTTATGGTGCTGGTGTGGGGTGGTGCCAGCCTGGTGCACCATGTGGCAGCCAGGGTGTACAATGTCAAGTGAAGTGAATCTGGCTGTGGTGAGGCCATTCCTGGGCAGCAATGTGGTTGGGTGCGGATGCCCTGTGTCCTGTGCAGCATCAGTTGATTGCAGAGAAGGTTGGTGTTATTGTTGGTGTTGTTGGTGCTGGGACTGATCATGGTGGTATTCTGAGGACCAAGGTGAGATAGATTCAAGGGCACCGATGCTAATGTAATAGAAGGCAGGTGAACTTGAGATGACAGAAGCGATCTGTCAATGGTGAGAGAGGTTGTTCCAATGAGGCGCTTTTATAGCACATTTGCAACTGTCAAGTAAAGAAATGATTTCATGGTAACACAACTCTTACCCTCCTTACCTGACATGATCCCCGAGCAGCGTGGATCCCGTGGGTGACCTCGTAAAATGGTACGGTGAGCTCAAAATATTTTTTAAATGGCTATTAACAATGTCATAATGACCTGAATTGCCTTCCCCGCCGCTGCGTGTTGGGTCTGTTCAGCGCTGACAGACCCGACATCTGGGAAAGGCGCGTGGCAGTGAGTTAACACCGGGGTCCCGACCCGCTTTCAAAAAATGTTATTTTCCACCCGATCCACCACCAAATGTGCAAGCTGACCCCCCGAAAAATTTCTCCCTATGTAATTCCATGGAATGAGTATCCTGCTTGTTTCCTCGGCTGCCTATATCGATACCCCACTAAAATCAGGGAGAATGGGGTGGTAAATTCAGCACCATGTGTTCAGCTGTGGACGGCGAGGGGAAGGGATGAATTACAGCCTCACTAAAACTGAAGGTCACATTTTACATAACCGCGATGTAAAAATTTCAGCAGTAAAATTGGTTTTATCGCAGAAAGGTGTAGAGGGAATAATTTAAGACCACTATTGAACATTATTCATGTTGCTGGCCATCTCAATACTTTGCTACTCTCTGTGGATGCTATCAAGGACTTTGGCACAGTGAGCTTGCCTTTTTTTAATTTGCTGTCCTTAATGGATTCAGGTTCCTGGAATCTTTCATATGTTTTATATGTATTTGTTTCTTCCAAAGAAGTGACTCAGTGCATTAATGTTCTAGTAGTAAGGCTAGGTGCTTTAAATTTTGACAACACGTGTCCAGGTAGCGATGATCTCGGGGATGTCGGCTGACTTCCACTAACTCAGCTGCTAGATGGATAAGCCTCCATCAGGTTCTTGAGACCTTGAGAATGATAGCTGCTCAAATATTAATCAGAGCAGCACTCTGTGCATTAACGCCACTCAACAGATGCTGACAATGGCAGCTTCACGCTAATGAGTCACTTAATAACTTTTCTCATGAAAGCGAATGTTCAGAGAGCAAATCCAATAAAATATTGTGTCTTCTATACAATGTGTCACCGAAATGTTGCGCACATTTACAAAACAAAATTTACAAGATCAGTAGCAGTATTGAAAGCAGGTCGCCCTTCCCCAGTGCAGCAGTAATGCTGTCAAAATGGTTCTAACAAATAGAATGTTATGCCTGAATTCCAAAGAACAGTAATGGAAAAAAATCTATGCAACTTGAGTATAATCAAGGCAGAGAGTGATAGATTTTTGGCATCTATGGGAATCAATCGATATGAGGATCGGGCGGGAAAGAGGAATTGAGGTAGAAGATCAGCCATGGTCTTATTGAATGGCGGAGCAGGCTCAAGGGGCCAAATGGCCTACTCCTGCTGCTATTTCTTATGTTCTTATATTCTTAACTTTATCTGTCCCAACAGACTAATACAATGATATTCAAATATATTACACATATAGTCATCATCTTGTACATATCCAATATAACCCAAAAAGAAAGAAAGACTAGCATGTATATAGTGCCTTTCATGACCCCAGGATGTCCCAAAGCACTTTACAGCCAATGAAGTACTTTTTTAGAACTGTAGTCATTGTTGTAATGTAGGAAACACGGCAGCTAATTTGCGCACAGCAAGGTTGTACAAACAGGTCCTACATCAGTGTGATAATGGCCAGATAAGTTGTTTTTAGTGATGTGGATTGTGGGATAAATATTGGCCAGGGCACCCAGGAGCACTCCACTACTCTTCTTCAAAATAGTGCCATGGGATCTTTTACATTCATCTGAGAGAGCAGACAGGGTCTCGGTTTAACGTCTCATCCGAAAGACGGCACCTCCGATAGTGCAGCACTCCCTCAGTATGGCACTGGTGTCTCAGCCTGCATGATGAATGTTTAATACATTCTATGACATTCCTTTTTTGGCTACTTTAATGTATGTGTGAAATGTTTTTAATTAAATGGGTTCACATCTACTAAAATAGCAAAGAGATGTTGTATGAACGCCTTACGTGTTAATAGCAGTAATATTAATTTCTAGGCTCATTTTCAGTATCTTAGAGCACAATATGCCAGCCAACCAGCTAAACATTAACAGTGGCTCAAAATCCCGGGTTAGTGAAATGTGTGCTGCTGTATTAGAGATGCTTTAGTCCAAGAGGAGGATCAGGTAGTGAAGATGGCAGGAATGCCTATCTCCATATCCCTCCATACCAAAACACCCTGCTATCAGGATTGAGATCAGCATGAAAATGTGGGGGAGAGTCAAATTGTTCCCAAATGTTGACCTAGCCCAACAATCCTTCCCCCTGAGAAGGATGGAGACCTGTGCTGTAGCTCTGTGCTGAACATCATGGGATTGGTGTTCCTGGCCCACTCCAGCCAGACTTGGGATACTTGCTGCTGTAGGTCTGGCCACTGGTTCCTGGGCTTTCTGGCTGTTGCTGTTGGAGGGTAGAGGCAGAAATCCCCAAAGCACAAAGATCCAGTGGATCATGAATTTAAAACGTTTTAACTTCGGGGGTCTCTTTGGCTTGCTGCCAGTAATCCTAAATTGTCTTACTGCAGTTTGTTTTAAGTTGTGTCTGCCAGAAAGCTGCTGAACAGAGTCTATATATGAGTTAAATGGGCTACAGTCAACATTCTCGTTAAGCTGCATAGCCGTACAGCGGTCTGGAGGTCCCAAGCAGACTTGGAAGTATAGTGAACAGTGAGGAGGACAGCGATAGACTTCAAGAGGAATATAGGCAGTTTGGTGGAATGGGTGGACACGTGGCAGATGAAGTTTAGCGCAGAAAAATACTAAGTGATACATTTTAGTAAGAAGAACGAGGAGAGGCAATATATACTAAAGGGTACAATCCTAAAGGGGGTGCATGAACAGAGAGACCTGGGGCCTGGCACAAATCGTTGAAGGTGGTAGGGCTGATTGAGAAAGCGGTTAAAAAAAGATTATGGGATCCTGGGCTTCATAAGTAGAGGCATAGAGAACAAAAGCAAGGAAGTTATAATATGTACCTTTATAAACCACTGGTTTGGCCTCAACTGGAGCGTTGTGTCCAATTCTGGGCACCGCACTTTAAAAGGGATGTGAAGGCCTTAGAGAGAGTGCAGAAAAGATGTACGAGAATGGTTCCAGGGATGAGTGACTTCATTTACATGGATAGACTGGAGAAGCTGGGGTTGTTCTCCTTAGAGCAGAGAAGATTGAGAGGAGATTTGATAGAGGTGTTCAAAATCATGAGAGGTCAAGACAGAGTATATAGAGAGAAACTGTTCCCAATGGCGGAAGGGTCAAGAAACAGAGAACGCAGGTTTAAAGTGATTAGCAGAAGAACCAAAGGCGACATGAGGAAAAACTTGTTTACACAGCGGGTGGTTAGGATCTGGAATTCACTGCCTGAAAGGGTGGTGGAGGCAGACTCAATTGTGGCTTTGGATAAAAGGGAATTGGATTAGTACCCAAAGGAAAAAGATGTGTAGGGCTACAGGGAAAGGGCAGGGGAGTGGGACTAGCTGAAGTGCTCTTGCAGAGAGCCGGCACGGGCTCATCGGGCTGAATGACCTCCTTCTGTGCTGTAACCGTTCTATGATTCTAAGAACGAACTGTACTTGATCAGTACAATTATTGATACCACCGTGTTGATTGTCTTCATGAGCTGATCTACACTCTGGTCTTTCAATCTGTGGGGCGTCCTAGCACAAGCTCACCAGCAACTTCATCGGGACCTTTCGTGTCAATGTGCAACAATATTATTTGCCAGTTAGTTTTATATCTGTGATGGGGGAAATTTGAGAATCTTTAATTGACGATGGAATTACTATATTGTTAGATGTAGAAAAAAATAATTAGAAACATCCAACAGAGAATTCAGAAAGGAAGATAACGCTGGATACCGGATAGTATTCTTTGAGGAGGTCTTCTTCTTCTTTTTCTTCTTCTTCCTTCATATGGTCGTAGCAAAACAAATTAAATGTCAATATCCAGGCCCAATCTTCCGGTGTGATAGCGGGGCAGCCTGAGAAGGTGGCAGCATCTACCATGACCGGTTCTGAGGCAGTTGATGGTTGTCCACTGTTTGCGAGGAAGATTTGATCTTTCAGGTTGTACGGTGGATGGGACAAATGCAGTGGGTGTGGTGTACATGGACTTTCGGAAAGCCTTTGACAAGGTACCACTAGAGACTATTGGAGAAGATTAAGGGGTATGAAGTTAGGGGAAGGATAGCAAACTCGATTAAGAAAGAAGGAATTTGCACTTCTATAGCACCTTTCATGACTTCAAGATCTCGCAAACCACTTTACAGCCAATTAAGTACTTTTGAAGTGGAGACACAATTGTAAATTAAGAAAATCTTGCAGTCAATACGTGCACATCAAGGCCCCACAAATGGCAATCAGGTAATCTGTTTCAGTCATGTTGGTTGAGAGATGTGGATTTGGGATGTTTCGGGAGGGGAGATGGTGGGGGTGCGGAGAGTGAATCCACTCACTAGCCTAACTTACTAATGTCTTTGAAATGCTTTTTAAAACCTTTCAAGACCCTCAAAATTTTCAAAAATTAGATGAAAATGGAATCACCTTAAATACCTTAAATTATCAGAAAGGTAATCTCTCTTAATAATCAATCAATGTGAACCATTTAGCCAGAGAAGATCACATTCAAAACGACCATTCTACCAACCTGCCGTATTTTAGAGACGATAGTTGCTAGATCTTAATTAGTTTGACAAAGGCCACTCCCATTGATGTTTTTACTCAATTTCTTCCCAGTATCTCAATTACCAGGAGGAGACAATGTTCTGATATCAACTTTCTGAAGATCTTGTTAAGGGTTTGTCTTCTAAATTTACACAAATCTGTGGTAGAGACATAACCAGCTCCATTTTGTTTATGTTTATATATATATATATATATATATACAAACACATGCATATATGCATAATATATATACATACACACATAAAACACTGTTCAACCATTGAAAATTAATTTGTGTCAAATAAGTTTCCACACTGTATTGATTATTCAGAACTAATTCAACGTTTAAAAGCTTCATGTATCAAGCGCACATGAATAGAGCATTTCCTGAAATAAATCAACAGGCATAAATTTTACATGTATTTGACCACGATCTATCGGAAGTGAAGCATGGTGAGAAACATTTCAGTTATCATTTAATGAAAAGTACCACGGTGGCCACGTTTTCATCCCTCATCATACATAGTCAACTAACAGACAGCATTCATTCAAGTTTGATTGCTCTGTTTATTGCAACTCCCATAAAAGGCCAGTCATAACAGGAAACGGAAGTAAAACTTGCAAACTATCTTCTGCCAAAGGCATCGGTGCAAAGCTAGCTTCCACATTTTTGATTTCTCAATATTTATCCCACAACCACCATCATTAAAACAGAATGGTTGAAATTTGCAGTGGGTAATAACAGCCATCTGTCAGCGTTCGCTGTTATTGCCCCTTTGAAAATGACTGCAACTTCAGGATTTGGCGCATGCGGATCCTAACGAGGAAATCCTAAAGTTGCGGTCAGTCATTCAGTGCTTCAACACTGGCTGCAATATGGACCCCCGCTCCTCAGCACCCGCCCATTCCCCCGCCCTCCCGTAGCCAGCAATCAGTATAATCAGGTGTAATAGAGCTCCTCCTAGTGGAATACTGCTCCACCTAGTGGACTATTGATGTAATGCAACTTCTGATGTAAATACAATAAAAAAGGTCATGTGGCAAGGTCACATGATGACAGTTTCCGTTAAGAGCCATCTTGTACAGTGTGTTTCTTAGTGATGTAAGAATATATCACATCAGGGAAATCAGTGAAACTGACCCCATTAAAAGTTAAACCTTGGATTAGGTGTAACTGAGGTTTTAATAGCATATTGACTGCTAAACAGACGTTTTGGCCCTGAAAAACTAATTTTGATTTTGTGGCGTGTCCAATTTCTCCTTTATGATAAAAGTTACAATTTTTAAGAAATGTTAAGAAAAAAGATTTTATATATATTTTTTCATTTGTTCATATTTATTTCAGGTCCTACCTTATCCCCATGTGAGAGCCCCAGGTTTTGTTTTCCATACCATTTTTAAAAAGGCGGAATAGAAGCAGCTCCTTCACTTCCGGTTCCCCGCCTGTGAGAATTCTGCTCAGACAACTTGTTGCTGTCACAGCAGCTCGTGCTACAGGATTCCCATTAAATTACGCTGATCTCAATTGCACGTGGAAAAAGCCAAACTTCTCCCCACAGAGATTGCGAGATCTTTGTGCGAATCATTCTTTGGAGCCAGCGGGCAAATGCATTTGTTTGCGGCTGATCGCAAATTACGGGCCGTTATCTGGTCATGATCTCATTGCTGTTTCTGGGAGCTTGCTGTGCGCAAATTGGCTGCTGCGTTGCCTACATTATGACAGTGACTACACTTCAGAAGTATTTAATTTGCTACAAAGCACTTTGGGGAGGGGGGGTCCTGAGTTCATGAAAGAATTCATGCTATAATAAATGCAATTAATTAATGAATTACTTTCTGTCTTTCCTTCCACAGAATCAAAAACAAATGAGTTTGTGAATGAAGGGGGGCATACTGACAGACAGCGAACTGCCTGGGGATGAGTGGCAGGTGTCCAAAGTTTGCTGGTCACTGGCCTGAGGTACAATTTCGATCAGGCCTCGGGGCTACCTGTTCCCGTGCAGGCCGGCACTTTCCGATTTCTCCCCCCCCCCCGCCCCCCTCCCCCGCATTATCCCATTATCCGTGCACACGCAATCAGTTTCCAAAAGTGTGTCAAAGAGACCCTGCTCTAACACTCCACTCCCACCCTTGACTCCTCAACATCTCTGTGTTCGACTGCCTGTTTGATCAAACCATGCATGATCCAGATCTTCCTCCTGTCAAAGCCATCTTTATTCAGCGCCTGGCAGAAACACACTGCCCTTGCTCTCAACTCTACCCCACTTCCTTGCTGCTCATTAAGGCTGACCCATTGAACCTCATCGTTCCATTCATAGGGCCCAAGTTTCCACAAGAAAAAAAACGGGCGCCCCTCCGAGCTGGGTGCCCGTTTTTCGCGCCTAAAACGGCGCCTAAAAAAATCTTTGGTATTCTCCACCGACTTACAGGTCCTGTGGCACTCGGCGCAGCCAGCACGAGCTGTTGGGGGGGGGCGGAGCCAGGTCCCTGCGCTGAAAACAGTGCCGGGACCTCTGCACATGCGCGCTACAGTCGGCACGCAAGTGCAGTAGCTCCAGGCGCCGAACTGTGTGGGAGGGGCCCAAAGCACGCAGCCCCTAGCCCTGGCTGAATGGCCTCACTGGGGCTGCGTGAATAAGGCTCCTCCCACGGCCAGCTCCTGCTTCCCCCCCCCGACCAGACCCGACACTCGCTCCCCCCCCCCTCCCCCCGCCGACCAGACCCGACCCGACACCCGCTCCCCCACCCCCCCCGACACCCAAGACCCGCTCCCCCCCCCGCCCTGACACCCGCTCTCCCCACCCCACCCCGACCCGACACCCGAGACCCGCTCCACCCCGTCCCGACCGAGACCCGAGGCCCGCTCCCCCGATCCGACACCCGCTCCCCGACCCGACCCGACCCGACCCCCTCTCCTGTTCCCCTCCCTCCCCTCCCTCTCTCCCCTCCCTCTCTCCCTCTCTCTCTCTCTCCCTCCCTCTCTCCCCTCTCCTCTCTCTCCCTCCCTCTCTCGCTCAGCGGCACGAACAGCTGCAGAATTCTCCCTGGCTGAAGCACTTTCACACAGGTAGGAAGATGGTTTATTTAATCTTTTCTTGGCTTATAAATATTTATTCAGGTTGGATTTATTTGTATCATATTTGTAGAAGTATAAATAAGGATTTATTGTCGAATTTAATGAGTTCCCTTCCCCCCACCTCGTTCTGGACGCCTGATTTTTTAATGTGTAGAACAGGTTTTTTCAGTTCTAGAAAAATCTTCACTGGCGCCATTCTACTTTAGTTTGGAGTACATTTTCACTGTGGAAACTTTCAAATCAGGCGTCAGCGGCCGGACACGCCCCCTTTTGAAGAAAAAATTCTGTTCTAAACTAGAACTGTTCTACCTGACTAGAACTGCAGAAAAAAAAATGTGGAGAATTGCGATTTCTAAAATAGTCCGTTCTCCACCAGTTGCTCCTAAAAATCAGGCGCGAATCATGTGGAAACTTGGGCCCATAGAAACATAGAAACATAGAAACATAGAAAATAGGTGCAGGAGCAGGCCATTCAGCCCTTCTAGCCTGCACCGCCATTCAATGAGTTCATGGCTGAACATGAAACTTCAGTACCCCATTCCTGCTTTCTCGCCATACCCCTTGATCCCCTGAGTAGTAAGGACTTAATCTAACTCCCTTTTGAATATATTTAGTGAATTGGCCTCAACTACTTTCTGCGGTAGAGAATTCCACAGGTTCACCACTCTCTGGGTGAAGAAGTTTCTCCTCATCTCGGTCCTAAATGGCTTACCCCTTATCCTTAGACTGTGACCTCTGGTTCTGGACTTCCCCAACATTGGGAACATTCTTCCTGCATCTAACCTGTCTAAACCCGTCAGAATTTTAAACATTTCTATGAGGTCCCCTCTCATTCTTCTGAACTCCAGTGAATACAAGCCCAGTTGATCCAGTCTTTCTTGATAGGTCAGTCCCACCATCCCGGGAATCAGTCTGGTGAATCTTCGCTGCACTCCCTCAATAGCAAGAATGTCCTTCCTCAAGTTAGGAGACCAAAACTGTACACAATCCAAGTCAACTGTGAGCTCAGTGCAGAGACCCACATTCTCGCCATCACCAAGAATGCTCGGAGGTTAGCTGCTCTGAAGCTGAAAGCTTTTGGCCACCTCAAGACTAGATTATTACAATTAACTTTTTTTGTTGTTTGTGGGATGTGGGCAGGCCAGCATTTATTGCTCTTGAGAAGATGGTGTTGAGCCATCTTCTTGAAACATAGAAACATAGGACTAGATTTTCCACTTCACTTCGCTGGGCCCATATATCGCCCAAAACGGCCTGCTATCGCCCATTTTG
Source organism: Pristiophorus japonicus (assembly GCF_044704955.1). Classification (NCBI taxonomy): domain Eukaryota; kingdom Metazoa; phylum Chordata; class Chondrichthyes; family Pristiophoridae; genus Pristiophorus; species Pristiophorus japonicus. The sequence continues at coordinate 520,650,017 of NC_091977.1, read as the reverse complement.
ACTGAAAAGTGGAAAGTTAGGCTGGAACATCGCTGGAAAATTGTCCCCCAACTTTCGGCTCACATTGCCGAGGTGATCGCTGAGGTGATTGCCTGCACATCACCGGGTGCAACTTTCGGCACATCATCGACACATCGTCGGACTGATTGCTCGCCGAGAACATCGCTGGAGAATAGTTGCTTTTCCCGGGCCTTCCTCACAGAACGCGGCACTATGGACGCCATTTTGAATGTCGGAGGAAGGGAGGAGGCTGCTAAAACAAGAGGGCTTCATTTGTGAGTTATTTAAAGGTCGTTTACAGATAGATCCATTCACATTTTTACTTCTATTTAATAATTATAATTATATTTGCATTTATTTTAGTAGATTGGGCAGTTTAGTAGTAGAAAGGGCATTTATATCAACAGTGATCCTATTAGTGCTAGTGATGGGACCTGCAGCTTCTCTGCCATTACTTTTAATAGCTCATACACTGACATCTGAAAGGGCCAATCGAAGAAGTGGCAGAGTAATGGAGAGGCAGAGGAGGAGAACGTATAACCGACAAATGTACAGGGAAAAGCAACCTTACCTCAACTTGTCTGAAAACGCGTGTTGTAGGAGGCTGCGCTTCTGGAAGGAGGTCACCGATGAGATATGCCAGCTCATCAAGGGGGATCTGCAGCCTTCCAGCACCATCAGGATAGCACTGCCCGTTGAGGTAAAGGTTACTGTGGCACTATCCTTCTACGCATCAGGATCCTTTCAGGCTTCAACTGGGGACATCTGTGGTATCTCTCAGCACCCCACACACTGCTCCATTCCACAGGTGACTGAAACCCTTTACGCTCACAGGATGAACTTTATAAGCTTCCCTATGACCAGGGAGGCACAAACCGGGAGGGCCTTGGGTTTCTCGAGAATAACAAACTTCCACAAGGTGCAGGGAGCAATAGACTACACGCACATCGCCCTGAAAGCCCCTTTACAGAACCCGGAGGTGTTTCGTAACCAAAAGAGATTCCACTCCCTAAATGTGCAGCTTGTTGTCGACCACAACCAAATTATCATGGCAGTAAATGCTACATTTCCAGGCAGCATCCATGATGTGCACCTCCTGCATGAGAGTGCTATCCCTGACCTGTTTGTCAATCAGCCAGAAGGTCACGGTTGGATGCTGGGGGATAAAGGATATGGCCTTGCCAGTTGGCTCACGAACCCCCTGCATAATCCCCTGATGGAAGCCGAGAAGCGTTACAGCGAAAGCCACAAAGCTACACGCAACATCATCGGAAAGACAATTGGAGTCCGCAAGCTGCACTTCAGATGCCTGGACCAGTCAGGTGGCAGCCTACAGTACCACCCTGACCAGGTCGCTGAGTTTATTGTGGTGCGTAGCATGTTGCATAACCTAGCTATAAGGAGAGGACAACAAATGCCAGATGGGGCTGCAGGTCAACCTCCAGAAGGAGTGGAGGCGGAAGAGGCAGACGACAAGGAGCAGGAGGAGGAGGAGGCTGGTGAGGACCTCATGGAGGACAGTCAGCCTGGTGATGAATCCATGGCCCCACCCATCCACTGCCGCCAGAAGACTGGAGAAACCCTGTGGGAGTTAGGCGGCTGCGAAGTTGTTGCGCCAGCAGCTCATAAATAAACGCTTTGCATGAACTTACATTGGGGACAGTCACTGTCACAGTTACAGTTACAGTTACGGTTAGACAACAGTTGCATTTGCGTTGAGTTATGTTTTAGCCTTGCCTGCTCTGGCCTGGCCATTATTGTACAACAGTTGCATTAATACTTTAGCTTAACTTAACATACGTTATTATAAGACAATGCACAACAATTCTAAAATGCAATAAAAAATTTTTATTGATACTATACTTTTTCATTTTTAACATCCCCACCACTCCAGCTATAAACCAACAATGAATTTAAAAACAGTAACAACAATAACAATAACAATAACAGCAATAACAACGATAACACCCCCCTCCCAAGTTTCCCTCCTGATCCTTGTCCCCCCGGTGTCCTAGCCCCACCCACCCATTTTGGTCCCTGGAGACCGAGACGATGCTGGCGTGTAACATAGAAACATAAAAACATAGAAAATAGGTGCAGGAGTAGGCCATTCGGCCCTTCGAGCCTGCACCACCATTCAATAAGATCATGGCTGATCATTCACCTCAGTACCACTTTCTCTCCACACTCCTTGATCCCTTTAGCCGTAAGGGCCATGTCTAACTCCGTCTTGAATATATCCAATGAACTGGCATCAACAACTCTCTGCGGCAGAGAATTCCACAGGTTAACAACTCTCTGAGTGAAGAGGTTTCTCCTCATCTCAGTCCTAAATGGCTTACCCTTTATCCTTAGACTGTGTCCCCTGTTTCTGGACTTCCCCAACATCGGGAACATTCTTCCTGTATCTAACCTGTCCAGTCCCGTCAGAATTCTATATGTTTCTATGAGATCCCCTCTCATCCTTCTAAACTCCAGTGAATACAGGCCCAGTTGATCCAGTCTCTCCTCATATGTCAGTCGTGCCATCACGGGAATTAGTCTGGTAAACCTTCGCTGCACTCGCTCAATAGCAAGAATGTCCTTCCTCAGATTAGGAGACCAAAACTGAACACAATATTCCAGGTGAGGCCTCACTAAGGCCCTGTACAACTACAGTAAGACGTCCCTGCTCCTATTCTCAAATGCCCTAGCTATGAAGGCCAACATACCATTTGCCTTCTTCATCGCCTGCTGTTCCCGCATGCCAACTTTCAATGACTGATGCACCATGACACCCAGGTCTCATTGCACCTCCCCTTTTCCTAATCTGCTGCCATTCAGATAATAGTCTTTCTTCGTGTTTTTGCCCCCAAAGTGGATAACCTCACATTTATCCACATTATACTGCATCTGCCATGCATTTGCCCACTCACCTAACCTGTCCAAGTCACCCTGCAGCCTCCTAGCGTCCTCCTCACAGCTCACACCGCCACCCAGCTTAGTGTCATCTGCAAACATGGAGATATTATACTCAATACCTTCATCTAAATTATGAATGTATATTGTAAATAGCTGGGGTCCCAGCACTGAGCCCTGCAGGACCATTTATCTCGACTCTCTGCTTCCTGTCTGCCAACCAGTTCTCTATCCACGTCAGTATATTACTCCCAATCTCTTGTGTGGGACCTTGTCAAAAGCCTTTTGAAAGTCCAAATACACCACATGCACTGGTTCTCCCTTGTCCACTCTACTCGTTACATCCTCAAAAAATTCTAGAAGATTTGCCAAGCATGATTTCCCTTTCATAAATTCATGCTGACTTAGACCGATCTTGTCACTGCTTTCCAAATGTGCTGCTATTTCATCTTTAATAATTGATTCCAACATTTTACCCACTACTGATGTCAGGCTAACGGGTCTATAATTACCCGTTTTCTCTCTCCCTCCTTTTTTAAAAAGTGGTGTTACATTAGTCACCCTTCAGTCCATAGGAACTGATCCAGAGTCGATAGACTGTTGGAAAATGATCACCATTTCATCCACTATTTCTCGGGCCACTTCCTTAAGTACTCTGGGATGCAGACTATCAGTCCCCGGGGATTTATTGGCCTTCAATCCCATCAATTTCCCGAACACAATTTCCCGCCTAATAAGGATTTCTTTCAGTTCCTCCTTCTCACTAGACCCTCGGTCCCCTAGTATTTCCGGAAGGTTATTTGTGTCTTCTTTCGTGAAGACAGAACCAAAGTATTTGTTCAAATGGTCTGCCATTTCTTTGTTTCCCATTATAAATTCACCTGAATCTGACTGCAAGGGACCTATGTTTGTCTTCACTATAATCTTTTTCTCTTTACAGATCTATAGAAGCTTTTGCAGTCAGTTTTTATGTTCCCGGCAAGCTTCCTCTCATACTCTATTTCCCCCTCCTAATTAAACCCTTTGTCCTCCTCTGCTGAATTCCAACTTATTCCCAGTCTTCAGGTTTGCTGCTTTTTCTGGCCAATTTTTATGCCTCTTCCTTGGATTTAACACTATCCTTAATTTCCCTTGTTAGCCACGGTTGAGCCAACTTTCCCTTTTTATTTTTACTCCAGACAGGGATGTACAATTGTTGAAGTTCATCCATGTGACCTTTAAATGTTTACCATTGCCTATTCACCGTCAAACCCTTTAAGTATAATTTGCCAGTCTATTCTAGCCAATTCATGTCTCATACCATCGAAGTTAGCTTTCCTTAAGTTCACGACCCTAGTCTCTGAATTAACTGTATCACTCTCCATCTTAATAAAGAATTCTACCAAATTATGGTCACTGTTCCCCAACGGGCCTCGCCCAACAAAATTGCCAATTAGTCTTTTCTCATTACACATCACCCAGTCTAGGATGGCCAGCCCTCTAGTTGGTTCCTCGACATATTGGTCTAGAAAACCATCCCTAATACACTCCAGGAAATGCTCCTCCATCGTATTGCTACCAGTTAGGTTAGCCCAATCTATATGTAGATTAAAGTCGCCCATGATAACTGCTGTACCTTTATTGCACACATCCCTAATTTCTTGTTTGATGATGTCCCCAACCTCACTACCACTGTTTGGTGGTCAGTACACAACGCCCACCAGCGTTTTCTGCCTCTTGGTATTCCGCAACTCCAAGATTCCACATCATCCAAGCTAATGTCCTTCCTTACAATTGTGTTAATTTCCTCTTTAACCAGCAATGCTACCCCACCTCCTTTTCCTTTCTGTCTATCCTTCCTGAATGTTGAATACCCCTGGCTGTTGAGTTCCCAGCCTTGGTCACCCTGGAGCCATATCTCCGTGATGCCAATTATATCATATTCATTAATTGCTGCCTGTGCAGTTAATTCGTCCACCTTATTATAAATACTCCTCACATTGAGGCACAGAGCCTTCAGGCTTGTCTTTTTAACACATTTTGCCCCTTTAGAATTTTGCTGTAATGTGGCCCTTTTTGCCTTTTGCCTTGGGTTTCTCTGCCCTCCACTTTTACTTTTCTTCCTTCTATCTCTTGCTTCTGCCCCCATTCTACTTCCCTCTGTCTCCCTGCATAGGTTCCCATCCCCCTGCCATATTAGTTTAACCCCTCCCCAACAGCACTAGCAAACACTCCCCCTAGGACATTGGTTCCGGTCCTGCCCAGGTGCAGACCATCCGGTTTGTACTGGTCCCACCTCCCCCAGAACCGGTTCCAATGTCCCAGGAATTTGAATTCCACCCTTCTGCACCACTCCTCAAGCCACGTATTCATCTGAGCTATCCTGCGATTCCTATTCTGACTAGCACGTGGCACTGGTTGCAATCCTGAGATTACTACCGTTGAGGTCCTACTTTTTAATTTAACTCCTAGGTCCCTAAATTCAGCTTGTAGGACCTCATCCCATTTTTTACCTGTATCGTTTATACCTATATGCACCACGACAACTGGCTGTTCACCTTCTCCCTCCAAAATGTCCTGCAACTGCTCCGATACATCCTTGACCGTTGCACCAGGGAGGCAACATACCATCCTAGAGTCTCGATTGTGGCCACTGAAATGTCTATCTAATCCCCTTACAATAGAATCCCCTACCACAATAGCTCTCCCACTCTTTTTCCTGCCCTTCTGTGCAGCAGAAACACCCACGGTGCCATGGACTTGGCTGCTGCTCCCCTCCCCTGATGAGTCACCCCCCCAGCCGTACCCAACATGGTGTATCTGATTTGGAGGGGGATGACTGCAGGGGACCTCTGCACTACCTTCCTTCCACTGCTCTTCCTGTTGGTCACCCATCCCCTATCTATCTGCATAACCTTTACCTGCGGTATGACCAACTTACTAAATGTGCATTCATGGCATCCTCAGCATCGCAGATGCTCCAGACGTGGATGAATCCACATGCAGCTACAGTGCTGCAATGTGGTCTGTCAGGAGCTGCAGCAGGATACACTTCCCGCACATGTAGTCTTAAGGGACACTGGAAGCGTCCCTGAGTTCCCACATAGTACAGGAGGAGCATGACATGTGTCGAGCTCTCCTGCCATGATTAACCCCTAGATTAACTTAATTTGGAAACAACAATGATAAAAGTTACTGTCATCTATTCTACTGTCAGTGTAATCCATGTATAAACTAACCTAAGTTGTACACCGTGAGAACACTGACCACTAGGTGGTAACTTGTGGGAGACACTCCTAACCTGGACTTTCAGGTATAAAAGGGGAAGCTCCACCCATCTTCGGCACTTCAGTGCTGGCTAATAAAGGACTGGTCACAGAGTGATCTTCTCTCTGGTATGGGCCTCGTGTGCATTTGTACTGTATAGTAAGGACATATTATTGGCGACGAGAAACTGGGATTCAAACCACGCGAGCATGGCCACTAGCAGCACAGACGAGAGGTACTGTGTTGCTGATGATTGAGATGATTTTATTGAGAGACTACAGCAAAGTTTCGTCACTAAGGAATGGCTGGGACAGGATTCGGCCGACAAACGCAGGGCTCATCTCCTGACTGTTTGTGGATCCAGGACGTACTCCCTGATGAAGGACCTTCTAGCACCAGAGAAGCCGGCGGACAAGACTTTTGAAGAGCTCAGTAAGTTGATCGGGGAACACCATAAACCGGCGAGCAGCATGCACATGGCGAGACACCGATTTTACACGCCCCGGCGGCGAGAAGGGCAAAGCGTTCCAGACTTCGTGGCAGACCTCCGGCGACTGGCGAGCCTATGTAAGTTCCCAGATGCATGCAGAGCGGAGATGCTGTGAGACTTTTTTATTGAGGGCATCGGGCATGCTGGGGTTTTCAGGAAACTGATTGAGACCAAAGACTTGACCCTGGAAACGGCGGCTTTGCTGGCCCAGACATTTATCTCAGGGGAGGAAGAGATCAGAATGATGTTTGACAAAAATCTTGGTTTAAATGCAGCAAATGGACAGGGAGTCAACATTGTTAACGTGGCACACAGTTCTCTAGGCAGACAAGGGCAATCGGACATGCCCGGGCATGTAGTCGAACCCAAAGGGGGAATTCAACTGAGACAATGGCTAGCTGAACGGTGATTCATGCCATCGCAAGGGACAATGTGGCCAGTAATGGGGCCATCAACACCTGTCAGTTGCGCGTTTAAGGACAGTTACAGAGACAGTCAGAGATGATCGACTGGTAATGAACCTTTTGTTTCCAACAATGGCTCATGTTGGAGGTGTGGAGGCAAACACACAGCCAAAGCTTGCAGGTATCAGCAATATACCTGCAGAATCTGCAACGTCAGCGGTCACTTGGCGCGTATGTGCAGGAAGCCTGCAGCCAGGTTGATGTACGAGGAGAACAGGCCCGATGTAAGCCCTACGAGGCCAAATGGACACTGGGGGGAAATCGCTGGAAGCTGAAGTTCAGCGAGTTCATGTGGAGCACGTATACAGTTCATACACCAGGACGCCACCGATAATGATGAAAGTGCTCCTCAATGGCATCCAGTATCAATGGAGCTAGACACAGGGGCCAGCCAGTCACTGATGAGTTGTGGGCGTCCAAGGCCAGGAGGCCAAAATTATTGCTGATTGACGCACAGCTACGGACATATACAAAGGAGATCATTCCGGTGCTAGGCAGCGCCATGGTAGTCGTGACCCACAAAGATTCGGAGAAGAGGTTGCCACTCTGGATTGTCCCGGGAGATGGTCCCGCACAGCTGGAGAAGAGTTGGCTTACTGTCATGATCTGGAAATGGGGCGATGTCAATGCAATTTCTTCTGTGGAGCGAATATCATGCTCACAGGCCCTGGACTATTTTGACTCACTGGCATTGGCACTTTCATGGGGATCAAGGTAGTGATTCACATAAACCCGGACGCCAGGCCAGTACACCACAAGGCCAGAGTGGTGCCGTACGTGATGCGAGAAAAGATAGAAGGCGGATTGGACCGCCTGCTGAGGGAAGGCATCATCTCGCCAGTCGAATTCTGTGACTGGGCGAGCCCGATTGTACTGGTGCTCAAGGCGGATGGGTCGGTCAGGATATGTGGTGATTACAAGGCCACCATCAATCGGGTGTCACTCCAAGACCAGTACCCGCTACCGAGAGCGGAGGACCACTTTGCGATGCTATCCGGTGGCAAACGTTTTTCAAAATTGGACCTGACCTCAGCTTACATGACCCAGGAGCTGGCGAGTGAGTCGAAGAAACTGACCACCATCACGACACACAAGGGGTTGTTTGAGTACAACAGATGTCCGTTCAGGATTCGCTCGGCCGCCGTAATCTTCCAATGAAATATGGAAAGTCTCCTCAAGTCGATTCCAGGGACGGTGGTTTTTCAGGACGATATCCTCATCACGGGTTGCGATACTGAAGAACACCTCCACAACCTGGAGGAGGTGTTACACAGACTGGACTGGGTAGGTCTGTGACTGAAAAAGGTGAAGTGCGTCTTCCTAGCTCCAGAGGTAGAATTCCTGGGGATGAGGGTAGCAGCAGACGGGATCAGACCTACTGCGTCCAAAACGGAAGCGATCCAGAGAGCACCCAGACCCCGTAACACGATGGAACTGCGTTCGTTCCTGGGGCTCCTGAACTATTTTGGTAACTTTCTTCCCAAATTGAGCACGCTGTTAGAGCTGCTTCATGTGCTCCTACGCAAAGGTCGTGAATGTGTCTGGGGGGACAGCCAGGAAAGGGCTTTTAATAGAGCACGCAATTTGTTATGCTCCAACAATCTGTTAATGCTATATGACCCATGTAAGAAACTTGTTTTAACGTGCGATGCGTCGTCCTATGGGGTCGGGTGTGTGTTGCAGCATGTTAATGCCAAGGGTCAGTTCAGCCGGTAGCTTATGCCTCCAGAAGTCTGTCCCAGGCAGAAAGGGGCTACGGGATGGTAGAAAAGGAAGCGCTTGCATGTGTATATGCAGTAAAAAAAATGCACCAGTAACTGTTTGGCAGGAAATTTGAGCTGGAGACAGATCACAAACTCCTAACGTCCCTTTTGGTCAACAACAAGGCCATAAATGCAAATGCGTCGGCCCGCATACAGTGGTGGGCACTCATGTTAGCCACCTATGACTATACAGACCAGGCACTGAAAACTGCGCCGATGCACTCAGCAGGCTCCCACTAACCACTACTGAGGAGGCAATCGAGCATGTTGCTGAGATGGTCATGGCTGTTGAAGCTTTCGAAAGCGAAGGCTCACCCGTGACAGCCCGTCAGATCAAAGTCTGGACAAATAGAGACCCGCTACTGTCTTAGTCAAGAAATGTGTCCTGAATGGGGACTGGGCAGCTACGTACGGGGCATGCCCTGAGGAATTTAAACCATTTCACAGGCAAGGATGAACCCTCGATTCAGGCCGATTGCCTACTATGGGGAAACCGAGTAGTCATGCCCCAGATGGGCAGAGAGGCATTCATCCGAGAACTCCACAATGAGCTTCCGGGCATTGTCATGATGAAGGCAATTGCCAGGTCACAAATTTGGTGGCCAGGGATAGATGCAGACCTGGAACTTTGTGTTCCAGGTGCAACATGTGTGTCCAGCTGTTCAATGCACCCAGGGAAGCTTCCCTTAGCCCCTGGTCTTGGCCCGCCAAGCCATGGTCACGCATCCATGTGGACTACGCAGGTCCTTTCATGGGAAACATTTTTTTGGTTGTAGTAGACGCCTACTCCAAATGGATCGAATGTGACATTCTCAATTCAAGCACATCCTCTGCCATGGTAGAAAGTCTACGGGCAATGTTCGCCGCCCACGGTCTACCGGACGTCTTGGTCAGTGACAATGATCCGTGCTTTACAAGCATTGAATTCCAGGACTTCATGGCAGGAAATGGTATCAACCATGTCAGAACGGCACCGTTCAAGCCGGCCTCAAACGGCCAGGCGGAACGAGCAGTGCAGATAATCAAACATGGGATGCTCAGAATCCAACGGTGTTCCCTACAAAGCCGCTTATCATGCCTCCTGTTGGCCAATAGATCCCAGCCACACTCGCTCACAGGGGTTCCACCCGCAGAGCTGCTAATGAAAAGGATGCTCAAAACCAGGTTATCCCTTATACACACCACCATGAAATAAATTGTTGAGAGCAGATGCCGGTCATAATATGACTACCATGACAGGAATGCAAGAGCGTGATGTATTGATGTCAATGACCCTGTCTTTGTCATCAGCTATGCTGCAGGGCCCAAATGGCTCGCAGGCACTGTGATTGCCAAAGAGGGGAATAGGATTCTGCTAGTTAAACTTACAATGGACAAATCTGCCGCAAACACGTGGATCAAACAAAAAGGAGATTCAGCAACCCCATAGAAGAAGCAGAGGAAGAACACGATGTAGAGTTCACTCCATCACAGGTGACCGAACACTGGAACCAAGTGGAGGAGAGCCCAGTCACTGTGGGCAGTCCAGACAGGCCTGAGACAGCGCAAACAGCAGACACTCAGGCCAGCGCCCAACAACCGGAGCCCCAACTCAGGTGCTCTACAAGGGAGTGTAAACCACCAGAGAGACTTAACCTGTGATCCCAATAAGACTTTGGGAGGGAGGTGATGTCATGTATTCTACTGTCATTGTAATCCTTGTATAAACTGACCTCAGTTGTACACCTTGAGAACACTGACCACTAGGTGGTGAATTTGTGGGAGACACTCCTAACCTGGACTTTCAGCTATAAAAGGGGAAGCTCCACCCATCTTTGGCACTTCAGTGCTGGCTAATAAAGGACTGGTCACAGAGTGACCTTCTCTCTAGTATGGGCCTTGTGAGCATTTGTACTGTATAGTAAGGACATATTAGTTACCTGCTGATAAAGGAAAAGAAAAAGAAAAACAACTCACCAATCACAAGCCAATCACTTACCCCCTTGTCTGTGACGTCACCTTTCGATTTCTTTCTACTTCTTTGTTTACCTTCTGCCCCTGCACCAGCTGGCCCTCCTCGATCTCCCGCGTCTCGAACTCGCAGGCCTTTTATAGGCCTCCGACTCCCCGGACTCCCGCTCCTCGATCTCCCGCCTCTCGAACTCATGTAGAGGGCAACGCAAAACTTCCTGCTACGGTTGGGGTGATGGTGGCACAATCGGTTGTTGGCGGGGGGAGGGGGAGGCGGTGATGGAGGGGAAGACAAAGCTGGGGGATCGTCTTCCGAGAAAGAAGGAAGTTCTTGGGCTCGTACTCGGACCGATCATGACACTTTGGGGTGCAATGCCGTGCTCGTCCAACAGTGCATGCCGCAAGGCATTGGTGGCGGCGGTCTGCGCACGCATCTCCTCAAGTATCTGCCGCGCTACCTCAGTATGCACAGCAGACACCTGTGAAAAGTCTCGTGTGAACTGCGTAAAAGCCTGGAGAAGCTCGCGACCTATCGCGACCGTCTCCTCGCACAAGGAAATCAAGCCCTCCAACCGATCATCTGCAGGAGGCGAGCGCTGACCCGACCTCCGTGGGGTTGGCGTGCGCACTATATCCCACCTTGGTGTTTCTGGCTGCACGCCGCTTGGTCCCGGTGCCTCTTCTGTCTCAATAGAGACCTCCAATAGATGGCCGCAGTTTCATCCCCCTCTGTGGGATCCATAAACTGAACCTCCTCCTCCTCTGCTTCCGTGGTCATGGATTCCTCCTCCTCCTGTTCCTCCTGTTGTTCAGGTGCGACCTCCACTGGCGTCTCTGGTTGACCTTCAAAGCACATTTGAGCTTATTGAGCTTATGAGAACAGAAGGTTACACATTTCCGAGTGACGTTACCAATTAATGCATCATGTGGATTTCACTGCCTCAGAAAGCTGCCGTGGCTGCATCAGTCGCAGATAGACAGAATAAGGGAGTGATGGTTTATGGGGAGGGACCAGAGAAAGGGACAAATGGCCAGATAACCTTCCCCTGCTCTTATTGCTTCTTACATTGTCAACCTGAGAGTAGCACAAAGGCTGCATGCATGACATGACATGACATCATTTGTACATTGCATTATAATTTCAGGACATTACATTACTTTAAAGCTATTTGACACATTACTCACGAGACGCAGAGCGGGGTTCCGCAACACCACGGGTGGTGGCCGAACGACTTTGCTGTCCCACAAGTGCCGTGGCTCATTCCTCAAGGTCAGTCAACTGAGACAGTTGGGCAGTGGCCCCTCCGGTGCGCCTCTGCTCACTTCTGTTGTTAGATATCTTCTTCTGCAAATGTGAAAATAGCATGGCATAAGCTAATTGACTAGGTAGCATCTTGGAAACAAACGTTACATGCAAATAGGATCAACAATTAATGCACGGTTGTAACAAAGCTCAGCGTGTTTAGGAGCTACAACTTGACACATATATCTCTCTATACTGCAGCAGCCAGAGAGACTTAAACCGGGCACAGGTTGCTAGCCTTGTCCAGACATTAACAGGGAATATGTATATATATGTGTATGTATTCATGTATGCATTTATGTATGTATGTGTGTATGTAAATAATTTACAACATTTACAACAATTAATTAAATCCAGGAGATTTACTATTATAATTATAATTACAATCTTCATCAATGCAATATAAAATCTGTACTTACTCTTGCTGATGCCATAAGGCTGTTCCAGTGTTTCCGGCACTGGTCAGGTCCCCTCGCCTCATGGCACTCCGAGGAGACAACGTCCGCTATTTGGACCCAAATTTAACGGTATGCCCGAGGTGGAGGTTTCCCACTGACACCCCGGGTTAAATCGGCCCACTGGGAGTGCACCTCCTGTATGAGGGCCTCATTGGCCTCATTGGAAAAGGGTTTTGCCCTCCTCCGGCACCCCTCCAAACTGTCAGATGAAGACATATTCTGACAATAAAGCCTGGTTGCTAAGGAAATAACTGGTTGGTAAGTAAGTAAGTAACTCTCCTTTACTCCTCTCCTTTCTCTCTCCACACTCTCTCCCCCTCTGTAACGGCCTTCTGCGCATGTGTGGATGACCCCTGACCTCCCGAAACGCGGGAATTTCTGTCACCAAAAAAAAAAAATCACATGTGCAGAAGGCTGTTGCTCGGGAAGCTATTGCCTTCCACATTGCTGGCCTATCGCTGGACCCACGTAACATTACTGGCCGATCGCTTCACCCATTTCACATCGCTGGTCTATCGGCGAGGCGAAAATTGCGATCCAAAAAATGGCCGATGTGCCAGCGATCATGAAGGCTAATACATCGCCAAGGCTGGAACATCGCCCATTTTTTGGGTGATAGCCAGCAAAGTGGAAAGTCTAGCCCATAGAAATTTACAGCGCAGAAGGAGGCCATTTCGACCCATCGTGTCCCCGCCGGCCGACAAAGAGCCGCACGGCCCTCGGTCAGCAGCCCTGAAGGTTACATATAAACATATGAACAATGAACAATGGCAGAAAAGTAAAGAGCACCCAGCCCAACCAGTCCGTCCCACACAACCGCGACACCACTTACACTGAAACATTCTACACTCCACCCCAACCGGAACCATGTAATCACCTGGGAGAGATAAAAACCAGATAAAAACCCAGCCCACTTTGGGGAAATAAAATCTGGGAAAATTCCTCTCCGACCCATCCAGGCGATCGAAACTAGTCCAGGAGATCACCCTGGCTGTATTCGATTCCCTGCAATACTTACCATCATATCTGTGCTGGCCAGCAAGAGGTTATCCAGTCTAATCCCAATTACCAGGTTATGGCACTTTAAGTGCCCATCCAACCATCTTTTAAAAGTGGTGAGGGTTTCTGCATCCACTACTCTTCCAGGCAGCGAGTTTCAGACCCCCACAACCCTCTGTGTGAAGAAGCCCCCGCTCAAAGCCCCTCTGAACCTTCTACCAACCACCTTAAAACTATGCACCCTCATAATAGATCCCTCGACCAATGGAAATAGGCCCTTGCTATCCGCTATATCCAGGCCCTTCAATATTTTGTACACCACAATGAGGTCTCCTCTCAACCTCCTCTGTTCCAATGAAAACAAACCCAGCCTATCAAATCTGTCCTCATAACTAAGATTCTCCATTCCAGGCAACACCCTAGTATATCTCCTCTGCACCCTCTCTAGTGCAATATGTAATCCTGCGACCAAAACTGCACACAGTACTCCAGCTGTGGCCTAACCAGAGTATTATACAATTTAAGCATAACCTCCCTGCTCTTATATTCTCTGCCTTAGCTAATAAAGGCCAACATTCCGTATGCCTTCTTAACCACCTTATCCATCTGACCTGCTACTTTCAGGGATTTGTGGACAAGCACTCCAAGGTCCCTTTGTTCATCTACACTATTAAGTGGCTTATCGCTTAATGTGTATACCCTTTCCTTATTAGCCCTCCCAAAGTGCATTACCTCACACTTCACTGAATTAAATTCCATTTGCCACTGCTCTGCCCACCTGACCAGTAGATTGATATCCTCCTGCAACCCATGATTTTCCTCTTCATTATCAATCACACAGCTAATTTTAGTGTCTGCAAACTTCTTAATCATACTCCCTATATTCAAATCTAAATCATTGACATATACCACAAAAAGCAAGGGACCAGTACTGAGCCCTGCGGAACCCCACTGGAAACATCCTTCCAGTCACAAAAACATCCATCAACCTTTACCCTTTGCTTCCTACCTCCAAGCCAAGTTTGGATCCAAATTGCCACTTTGCTTTGGATCCCATGGGCTTTAAACTTCGTGACCAGTCTACCATGTGGGACCTTATTAAAAGCTTTGCTAAAGTCCATATATACTACATCGTACGCACTACCCTCATCGACCCTCTTGATTACCTCCTCAAAAAATTCAATCAGGTTAGTCAAACACAATCTTCCCTTAACAAATTTGTGCTAACTGTCCCTAATTAATTCTTGCTTTTCCAAATGTAGATTTATCCTGTCTTTCAGGATTTTTTCCAATAATTTTCCCACCACTGAGGTTAGGCTGACAGGCCTGTAGTTACTTGGCCTATCCCTTTCTCCCCTCTTAAACAAGGGTACTACATTAGCAGTCCTCCAAGCCTCTGGCACCATGCCCAATTCCAAAGAGGATAGAAAAATGATGGTCAAGGCCTCTGCTATTTCCTCTTTTACTTTGCTCAATAGCCTGGGATGCATTTCTTCTGGGCATGGGGACTTATCTACTTTCAAATCTGCAAAACCCCTTAATACTTCCTCTCTCACAATATTTATTTCATCCAGGCTATCACATTCCTCCTCGATAGCCGTATCTGCATTGCCCCTTTCCTTTGTGAAAAGAGGTTCTTGAACCACTGTAGGCTGTGAGTATACTTACAACTGAGTGTCAACCACATTGCTGTGGGTCTGGAGTGACGTGTAGGCCAGACCGGGTAAGGTCAGCAGATTTCCTTCCCTGAAGGACACCAGTGAACCAGATGGGTTTTTACAACAATCCGGTAGTTTCATGGTCACATTTTCGATTTGTTTAATTAACTGAATTTAAATTCCCCAGCTGCCATGGTGAGATTTGAACTCATGTTTCCAGATCATCACTCACACCTCTGGATCATTAGTCCAGTTACATGACCACTGTGCTACTGTAGCCTAGTGCTACTTCCTGGTGGTCTTTCTCCCTCCACGCTCGGTAAACTTCAGCTTGTCCAGCTGGCTGTATCCTGCACTGCACTTACTCATCAACCCATCCTCATCAATCTATGGCTCCCTGTATCCCCTTAACCTTTACCCCACCTTCAGTGGAAGAGCTTTCAGCTGCATAGACTGGGAAAGTCTGCAGCTCCCTCCTAAACATTTTCACCTCTCTCCTTCTATCTCCTCCAACATCAATCTTTTCAAAAAACATCCTTTCACTTAAACCTTTGGCCACTCCGGCAATACCCTCTCCCCTGGCTTGGGTGTTCCATTCCTCTCACTATCACTGTAAAAACTGCTGTGGGCCACTTTTCACCTTAAAAGCAGAATGTAAATGGTACTTGTTGCGAAACTATCAAAAGTGTGCTGTTTACTAAAGACTTTGGATCTGCAACACTTTGCTGCTAAAACATTCATAGCAGATAAACACGTTATACAATTACCACAGCTGGTAGAGTTTCTGAAAACAAAGACCCAGAATTTGCTTCTGACCACAAAAGTTTCTACAAAAGTACCTGGTGGTCCTGGAGGTTCGGAGAATTGTGCTCCTGGGCTGCGATGCGAAGGCCCATGTATCCCAGGAGCGTTTGCGTTTCGTACACATCACTGGGATCACATGGGCTGCCCAATCTATCAGAGTAGGGGGATCCCCATTCATACTTAGGTGAGTTCCATAAATACGGAACCACCATAAGTATGAATATGGGACTACCCCCAAAAACACAGAAACACTGAAAATAACAAATTAAAACATTGCATATTTCAAATTAATAAAAATGGAATTTAATTCATTATTTAAAACAAAAATGTACATCTTTTAAAGGGTCTAAAAATAAACTTACCTTAACAGGATTTTAAACATTGAAATCATTTTTAAAAATGTATTTTTATGTACTTTAAAAGTCTTACATTGATAAAAGCTTTTGTCAGTCGTAAGAATTTGAAGGACATTCGGTGGGAAGGATAGCCCAACTCTCCACCCGCGGAGGCCCATTAGTATCGGAGGCGTGCGATCTGTCAAGAGTCCGCAAGTTCCGGGTTTAGGCGCATGCGCTTCGCATACTTAAACCGGAACTTGCGGGGACCCCATGGGCGCGTGCACACCTCATACGCGCCCTTGGGGAAACGTGACAGGGTTTCTTATAACCTAGCTCTGCATTCTTATGACCACTTGCTAGAAGTTAGCTACACCTCCTCGCTCCAGAGCGAGTGGGGCTGATTCAATGAGAGTCTGCTGTTTTAAGCGCAGCCACATTCCGGGGGCCTTCCTCACTGAATCGGTCTCATAGGTCCGAGCACCCGGTTTGCAAGGCATTGAAATCAGTCGTTGAAAAATGTCACACTTTTTTTTGAGGTCTTGTACTGAGAAACATAGAAATATAGAAACATAGAAAATAGGTGCAGGAGTAGGCCATTTGGCCCCTCGAGCCTGCACCACCATTCAATGAGTTCATGGCTGATCATTCACTCAGTACCCCTTTCCTGCTTTCTCTCCAGACCCCTTGATCCCTTTAGCCGTAAGGGCCATATCTAACTCCCTCTTAAATATATCCAATAAACTGGCATCAACAACTCTCTGCGGTAGGGAATTCCACAGGTTAACAACTCTCTGAGTGAAGATGTTTCTACTCATCTCAGTCCTAAATGGCCTACCCCTTATCCTAAGACTCTGTCCCCTGGCTCTGGACTTCCCCAACATCGGGAACATTCTTCCCGTATCTAACCTGTCCAGTCCCGTCAGAATCTTCTAAGTTTCTATGAGATCCCATCTCATCCTTCTAAAGGCCCAGTGTATAAAGGCCCAGTTGATACAATCTCTCCTCATATGTCAGTCCCGCCATACGGGAATCAGTCTGGTGAGCCTTCGCTGCACTCCCTCAATAGCAAGAACGTCCTTCCTCAGACTAGGAGACCTAAAACTGAACACAATATTCCAGGTGAGGCCTCAGCAAGGCCCTGTACAACTGCAGTAAGACCTCCCTGCTCCTGTACTCAAATCCCCTAGCTATGAAGGCCAACATACCATTTGCCTTCCTCACCTACATGCCAACTTTCAATGACTGATGAACCATGACACCCAGGTCTCGTTGCACCTCCCCCTTTCCTAATCTGCTGCCATTCAGATAATATTCTGCCTTCGTGTTTTTGCCCCCAAAGTGGATAACCTCACATTTATCCACATTATACTGTCATGCATTTGCCCATTCACCTAACCTGTCCAAGTCACCCTGCAGCCTTTTAGTGTCCTCCTCACAGCTCACAACGCCACCCAGTTTAGTGTCATCTGCAAACCTGGAGATATTACACTCAATTCCTTCATCCAACTCATGAATGTATAGTGTAAAGAGCTGGGGTCCCAGCACTGAGCCCTGCGGCACCCCACTAGTCACTGCCTTCCATTCTGAAAAGGACCCGTTTATCCCGACTCTCTGCTTCCTGTCTGCCAACCAGTTCTCTATCCACATCAGTACATAACCCTCAATACCATGTGCTTTGATTTTGCACACCAATCTCTTGTGTGGGACCTTGTCAAAAACCTTTTGAAAGTCCAAATACACCACATCCACTGGTTCTCTCTTGTCCACTCTACAAGTTACATCCTCAAAAAATTCCAGAAGATTTGTCAAGCATGATTTCCCTTTCATAAATCCATGCTGACTTGGACCGATCCTGTCACTGCTTTCTGAATGCGCTGCTATTTCATCTTTAATAATTGATTCCAACATTTTCCCCACTACTGATGTCAGTCTAACCGGTCTATAATTACCCGTTTTCTTTCTCCCTCCTTTTTTAAAAAGTGGTGTTACATTAGCTACCCTCCAGTCCATAGGAACTGATCCAGAGTCAATCGACTGTTGGAAAATGATCACCAATGCATCCACTATTTCTATGGCCACTTCCTTAAGTACTCTGGGATGCAGACTATCAGGCCCCGGGGATTTATCGGGCTTCAATCCCATCAATTTCGCTAACACAATTTCCCGCTTTATAAGGATATCCTTCAGTTCCTCCTTCTCACTCGACTATCGGTCCCCTAGTATTTCCGGAAGGTTATTTGTGTCGTCTTTCGTGAAAACAGAACCAAAGTATTTGTTTAACTGGTCCACCATTTCTTTGTTCCCCATTATAAATTCACCTGAATCTGACTGCAAGGGACCTACATTTGTTTTCACTAATATTTTTCTCTTCACGTATCTATAGAAGCTTTTGCAGTCAGTTTTTATGTTCCTGGCAAGCTTCCTCTCATACCCTATTTCCTCCTCCTAATTAAACCCTTTGTCCTCCTCTACTGTATTACAAAATTCTCCCAGTGCTCAGGTTTGCTGCTTTTTTTGGCCAATTTATATGCCTCTTCCTTGGATTTAACACTATCCTTAATTTGCCTTGTTAGCCAAGGTTGAGCCACCTTCCCTGTTTTATTTTTACTCCAGACAGGGATGTATATTTGTTGAAGTTTATCCATGTGACCTTTAAATGTTTGCCATTGCCTATCCACTGTCAACCCTTTAAGTATCACTCGCCAGTCTATTCTAGTCAATTCACACCTCATACCATCGAAGTTACCTTTCTTTAAGTTCAGGACTCTAGTCTCTGAATTAACTGTGTCACTCTCCATCTTAATAAAGAATTCTACCATATTATGGTCACTCTTCCCCAAGGGGCTTCACACAACAAGATTGTTAATTAGTCCTTTCTCATTACACATCACCCAGTCTAGGATGGCCAGCCCTCTAGTTGGTTCCTCGACATATTGGTCTAGAAAACCATCCCTAATACTTCTCCAGGAAATCCCCCTCCACCGCATTGCTACAGTTTGGTTAGCCCAGTCAATATGTAGATTGAAGTTGCCCATGATAACTGCTGTACCTTTATTGCACGCATCCCTAATTTCTTGTTTGATGCTGCCTCCATCCTCATTACTACTATTTGGTGGTCTGTACACAACTCCCACTAGCGTTTTCTGCCCTTTGGTATTCCGTAGCTCCACCCATACCGATTCCACATCATCCAAGCTAATGTCCCTCCTTGCATTAATTTCCTCTTTAACCAGCAATGCAACCCCACCTCCTTTTCCTTTCTGTCTATCCTTCCTAAATGTTGAATACCCCTGGATGTTGAGTTCCCAGCCTTGGTCACCCTGGAGCCATGTCTCCGTGATGCCAATTACATCATATTCGTTAACTGCTCTCTGCGCAGTTAATTCATCCACCTTATTCCGAATACTCCTCGCATTGAGGCACAGAGCCTTCAGGCTTGTCTTTTTAACACACTTTGCCCCTTTAGGATTTTGCTGTAATGTGGTCTTTTTGCTTTTTGCCTTGGGTTTCTCTGCCCTCTACTTTTACTTTTCTTCTTTCTATCTTTTGCTTCTGACCCCATTCTACTTCCCTCTGTCTCCCTGCATAGGTTCCCATCCCCCTGCCATATTAGTTTAACCCCTTCCCAACAGCACTAGCAAACACTCCCCCTAGGACATTGGTTCTGGTCCTGCCCAGGTGCAGACTGTCTGGTTTGTACTGGTCCCACCTCCCCCAGAACCGGTTCCAATGTCCCAGGATTTTGAATCCCTACCTTCTGCACCATTCCTCAAGCTACGTATTCATCGAAGCTATCCTGCGATTCCTACTCTGACTAGCATGTGGCACTGGTAGCAATCCTGAGATTACTACTTTTGAGGTCCTACTTTTTAATTTAGCTCCTAGCTCCTTAAATTCGTCTTGTAGAACTTCATCCCATTTTTTCCTATATCGTTGGTACCTATATGCACCACGACAACTGGCTGTTTACCCTCCCCCTTCAAAATTTCCTGCACCCGTTCTGAGACATCCTTGACCCTTGCACCAGGGAGGCAACATACCATCCTGGAGTCTCGGTTGTGGCCGCAGAAACGTCTATCTATTCCCCTTACAATAGAATCCCCCTATCACTATAGCTCTCCCACTCTTTTCCCTGCCCTCCTGTGCAGCAGAGCCAACCTCGGTGCTATGAACTTGGCTGCTACTGCCCTCCCCTGATGAGTCATCCCTCTCAACAGTACCCAAAACGGTGTATCTGTTTTGCAGGTGGATGACCGCAGTGGACCCCTGCACTACCTTCCTTCCACTGCTCTTCCTGTTGGTCACCCATCCCCTATCTGGCTGAGTAACCTTTACTGTGGTAAGACCAACTCCCTAAACGTGCTATTCACAACATCCTCAGTATCGCGCATGCTCCAGAGTGTATCCACCTGCAGCTCCAGTGCCGCAATGCGGTCTGTCAGGAGCTGCAGCCGGATACAATTCCCGCATATGTGGTCGTCAGAGATATTGGAAGCGTCCCTGACTTCCCACATAGTACAGGAGGAGCATAACATGTGTCCGAGCTCTCCTGCCATGACTTAACCCCTAGATTAACTTAATTTGGCAACAATAATGCTAAAGGTTTCTTACTGATAAAGAAAAGAAAAAGAAAAAACTACTCACCAATTGCCAGCCAATCACTTCCCCCTTGGCTGTGACTTTACCTTTCGATTTCTTTGTACTTCTTTTTTGCCTTCTCTCCCTGCTGCAGCTGCACCAGTTGGCCTTTATAGGCCGCTCCGACGTCCCCGAACCTCTTGCTGCGACGTCACACTTCATTTTCTTTTCCTCCCAGGTCGGGGAGTCAGCACTGGTGGGGAAAACAAGACAAAGCAACACCTCCCGCTCCCACTTGCCTGAACTCTCCCAGTTACCAAACTGTTACCTTTGCACTCTGACCTGCCACTGCACTGAGGGCAGGTGTTCATAATTACGTTGATCACGTAAATTGGTCCCATGCCCAAATCAGTGATAATGCTCACCCGTTCACTGTGTCAGTACTTCTCGCCCGTTCCGACCAGGTGCCGCTGTGATTTCCTGCTCTGGCTTCTGGATGTTGGAATTTTAAAGGTGCGATTAACAGTTTACGACATCATCAAAAACTCTCCACTTTATGATTTCTTTTGCTTTGCAGTATCTCCATTATCTTTGGTGCATAAGTTGCCGGCGGTGTTAACCGCTGCATTTTTACATGGCACTGATGCTGCAGTTAGCTGTTTCCTTAGCAGCTACCACAATGTTAAGCATGGGATTTCTACAGAGCATGGGTATCAATGGAAGTGACAGATTTGGAAGAGAAAAAGAACTTCAGGCAGTGGGAACCACTTCACCTCAGGGATCTAGATCATACTTGGCCTCGGTCCAAGAGTCCAGTCTTCACTTGGGAATGTCTTCCCATTTTATGCTTCAGGAGGGATGCGGTCATGAGGGAGTTATGCTGTCTCCTCGAGAATGATCTCCAGACAGGATATACTACACTACAGGGACTGACCTGCTGTGAAGGCTACCACAGCATACATGTTTTAGGCAACATAAGAACATAAGACCATAAGAAATAGGAGCAGGAGTTGGCCATTTGGCCCCTTGAGCCTTCTCCACCATTTAATACCATCATGGCTGATCCGATCATGGACTCAGCTCCACTTCCCTGCCCGTTTCCCATGACCCCTTATTCCCTTATCGGTTAAGATAACAGGGTCCTACTAAGGCACCACTGGTGACATTTGCCACGCCAGACAGTCTTCAGTACATCAATACATAAAACAAGTGAAACAGGCCTTTCCCCATGAAAGGAGGAAACAACTCCAAATAGTATTGCACTTTTAGCAGCTGATAGGTTTTCCAAGGGTGCAGGGTCTCATTGATGGCTGTATGAATTTGGGTCTGCTATAGATATGTTTCTCAGTTCAGTGTCACCAGTTGCCCCACAAGCGATCCCAGCATCTTATTTTGTTACGGAGTCTCATTCACACTGTCCTATATCTACCTGTACCATAACAAGACCTGGGGGTGTGACAGTTGTTGTGTATGCATAATTAACTGACAAACTGAGCCAGGAGTAATGTAACTTAACTGTGCTTTTATGCAACCCAAAACGGTGACCCCAACTGGCATGAACCAGAATGAATACAGCAACTGTGAATAGCTGCCGCAGGGTCCTAATGCCCATCCTGTGAGAGTTCGTGCAAGAACCAAACAGAGCATGAACACACCAACACTATTTACGACTTGGAGGGGATCCCTGTGTTTTTTGCACGTGTATTTCTTCAATCTCCAGGGACATTAAGAACAGGCGCAGGTCATTCAACCCCTGAGCCTCTTCCGCCATTCAATCAGATCATCTGTACCTCAGCACCATTTTCCCACCTTTACTCCATATCCCTTGATACCCTTACCTAACAAAAATCTATCGATCCCAGTCTTGACTGCTTCAATTGCGCCAGCATCCATACGCATTTAGGGGGTGGGAGCGAGTTACAAGTTTCTGCTAACCTTTCTTTGAAAAAGTGATTCCTGATTTCACTCATTAGAGACTGGCTCTCATTTTAGGATTATGCCCCTTTGTCCTTGATTCCCCACCAGAGGAAATAGTTTCTCTGTATCCAGCCTATCAAATCCTTTTAACAATTTAAACACCTTGATCAGATCACACCTTGATCTCTTCTACTCAAGGGAATCAAAGCCAAGTTTATGCAACTTGGTCACATAATTTAACCTTTTAAGTCCCGGTATCATTCTAGTGAATCTGCACTGCACCCCCTCCACGGCCAAAGGTGGATGGAGTTAACACACGATGAGACAGAGATTGGTTCATATTGTTAAGCTGCCTTATTTCACAGTAAGGTGAATGTACAGGCCAATAACTATGACCTGCTTTACCTGGTTCAATTGATACAACTTATCTCCATGTAATAATATGGGAATAATGCACCTGGTGTGCCCCTATTCACCTTGCTTGACTTAAACAGGAGGCCTTCCAATTACCGGCCAGCATTTATGGCCTGTTTGCCTCAGCGAAGACCCTTGTCGCTTTTCCCTTAACAAAGGGCTGACTGCTCTTGGAGCCTAGCTCATTCAAATGCTTCCCTGGGCAGGAAAGGGCTTGATATTCCTTGCTCCTTTCGGGGCTGAAGGCTGGTTAGCATTGCTGCCAGTCAAGCCTATCTTGGCCAGACGTGAAAAGCTCAAAAAAGTCAAGGCATTCGAATCCCTGAGGTATGGACAATTGCTGGAATGTATTTTGACCCCGTTGTCTGCAGCTAGCTGGTCAGCTGGCTTCTGATTCACATTGCGTCTTGTAGCTGCAATCGGGGCAGAAAAACAGTAAAAGAGAAAACACCAAACAGTTCGATGGAAATAAACTGTTTGCACTTTCTTTGGAATGCAGTACGGAGATTTATTTCCAGAAGGGATATTTACTGTTGCTGGCAGCGGGGGATAAACATGTAAGGGCATGTGTGCATCGGGTGGGAAAGTGGAATTAAGGTCAAAGATCAACCATGATCTTATTATCCTCGTCTTCAAAATTCTCATCCTTATTTTCAAATCCCTCCATGGTCTCGCCCCTCCCTATCTCTGTGATTTCCTCCAGCACCACAACCCCCCCCGAGATGTCTGCGCTCCTCTAATTCTGCCCTCCTGACCATCCCTGATTATAATCGCTCAGCCATTGGTGGCCGTGCCTTCTATTGCCTAGGCCCCAAGCTCTGGAACTCCCTCCCTAAACCTCTCTGCCTCTTTCTTCCTTCAAGACGCTCCTTAAAACATACCTCTTTGACCAAGCTTTTGGTCAACGCATTAATTTCTACTTATGTGGCCCGGGTCAAATTTTTAATCTCATAATACCCCTGTGAAGCACCTTGGGACGTTTCACTGTGTTAAAGGTGCTATATAAATATCTTCTTGTTGTTGGTGAATGGCGAAGCAGCCTCGAGGGGCCATACGACCCACTCCTGCTCCTAATTCTTATGTCCTTATGTATAATTATAGAGGCACTGTTGAGTATACCGAACATTTTGTTCACAAAACTAGCACCTTTAAAGCAAGCGTATTTTAAAAATAACTCGTATCTAGATACTTTTTGCGGGAAAATGTTCAAAATATTCCCAAAATGTGTCAATGCAGGTACAATGTCTGAAATCTGGAATCCTCGGGACCGAGTCCGTGCCGGTTTTTGGGTTTTGCCGGATTTCAGACAAGAAAATCAATAAGTCTGAAATCCGGAATCCTCGGACTGAATCCGTGCCTGATTTCAGGTTTTGCCGGATTTCAGACCTCGCCGCCCGCCGATCCGCCGCTCCTCGTCGCCTGTCGATTCCCGCCGCTCCTGCTCTCACCGATTCCCGCTGCTCTTCGCCGCCCGCCGATTCCCGTCACCTGCGGCCCTGCAGCGCGGCATTTTTTTACCGGTTTCCTAGTCCCTCGCCACCTGATGTCGCCATCTTTGCCACCTCCAAAATGTCTGGTTTTCGGACAATTCCGGTTTTCGGAATTCCGGATTCGGGACGTTGCACCTGTAGCACAAATGTACCTATCAGGACCCTCAGAAACAATCCAATGGCATACACTGACAGTGGCGGATTTACCATGGGGCGGATGGGGCTGCAGCCCACCAAAGAACATAGGCCCACCAAATAAATATAGGAAAAAAATATAAGGCCTCCCAAATAGGCTGAATAGAATAGACAATAAGAGAGGAAAAACAAGATGGAGGAAAACATTGTTTATTGGCCTAACGTGTAAATACCTATTTTTACACAGACAAGGGGCTAGAAATTCGGCTGGTTTCCGCCCATTTACCGCCATTTTTAGGTGGAAAATGTAATTTTTTGGGCGGTAAACGCGACGCCCAGAATCTAGTGCTGAGGCGGAAAATTCACCAACGGTTTTGCGGCGGCAGTAAAAAATACCACCAGTCCTTTTTTTTCCACTGTTTTTATGACGTCAATCGGTGTGCAAAGCCCTGCTATCGCCGCGGGCGGGAAATTCTCCGATACCGCCATTTTTACCGCCGGCCAAAAAACCCTCCGTGGAAACTCAAGTCTTACCTGCTCGGATCCACAACGTACCCGGCGCTAACAACGCCATTTTGAAAAACGGAGCAGAAGTTCAGTGCGTGAAAGGATTTTGAGAGAAGGCTGCATTTTATACGTGAGCTTTATGTGAGTTCATAGTTCGTTCTTAAGGCTATTTGAAGTCATTTGAGCACATTGAAGGACATTTTGAGGACATTTGAGGACATTTAAAAGAATGGGGACTATAATATCTGCCAATAATGCTGGCTGCTTTTTCTGTGCAGCATTGAGCTGGAAGAAGGCTTATTCAAGAGCGTAACCAAAAAGCTCGCAGATGTATGGTGAGGAGGCCTTACCCCCCACGAGTTTACAGGGAACAGCGCTCATACCTGCATCTGTCTGAGGCAGAGTGTGTTTGAAGGCTGCGCTTCCGAAAAGCGGTGGTCACAGAGATATGCCAGCTCCTACAGGCAGACCTACAGCCTACCAGCGGCAACAGGACTGCACTGCCCATCGAGGTGAATGTGACTGCGGCACTTGCCTTCTATGCCTCCGGCTCCTTTCAGGCATCAGCGGGGGACATATGCTGCATCTCGCAGTTTGCTGCGCATAGCTGCACTCGCAGGATGGACTTTATAAAGTTTCCAATGACCAGGGAGGCACAGAATGAGAGGGCTTTGGGTTTAGCACGAATTGCTGGCTTCCCCAAGGTTCAGGGTGCCATTGACTCTACGCACATCGCCCTGTGAGCACCTTTAGAGGAGCCAGAGGTTTACCGAAATGGAAAGGGATGCAGATCGTCTGCGACCATACGCATCATGGCAGTAAATGCCCTGTTTCCAGAGAGCATCCATGATGCTTTCATCTTGCATGAGAGCACTGTCTCTGACCAGCTCGAGCGTCAGCCACAAGGCCAGAGCTGGATGCTGGGGGACAAAGGTTACGGCCTCGCCACCTGGCTCATGACCCCTCTCCGGAACCCTCAGACAGAAGCCGAGCATCGCTATAATAACAACCATATAGCCACATGCAATATCGTCGAAAAGGCAATTGGAGTGCTCAAGCAGCGCTTCCGATGCCTGGACCACTCTGCAGGCTCCCTGCAATACTCCCCTCAGCAGGTCGCTGAGTTCATTGTGGTGTGCTGCACGCTACACAACTTAGCCATCATGAGGGGACAGGAATTGCCACTGGAGACTGCAGGGCCACCTGAGGAGGAGAAGGAGGAGGAGGAGCCTAGTGATGAACCCATGCCACCATCCCCACCACCACCACAGGAGAGGCCTCCTGGAGCTTTAGCCACTGCAAAAGCTATACATCAGCAGCTCATAAATCAACGCTTTGCTTGAACAGTGAACGGCACGTTTCACCGATGCCTGCCCACTCTATCCCACCATGTTGACTATTCCCCCTCTTATTCTACAAATGAGACATTGCACAAGAATGGTTAAGTTGAACAAAAGAATTTATAAAACATTTGTAAATTTATGAAAGATTTGTACATTTTTGAAACTTTGTAAACTTTGATTTTAACAACACCCCGCCCACAATGAACTTGTTTTTAACTGCGGCCACCTTGGGACCCCCCCAGATCTTAACCCCCCCCTGCCCTCGTTTCTTGCCCCTACCCGGGTTGGGACCTAGACGGTGTGCAGTAAGGTGCACTAAGGGCTGCTGCTGTTGGGGGAGAGACAATGGAGACGCCATTGGACCCCCTGGGGAAGCTCGGGGTGTGGAAGGCCCGGCTTCAGAGTCGGAAGGCTCTCGCTCGGCCTCCCCACTTTCAGGTACTGTCGGTCTGGGTGGTGTGACACTGGAGGCTGCAGTGCCAAAGGTCGAGACCATCAATTGCCGCAGGGCATCGACACCCTCGGTGTTCTCCCAGTTCGCAGCAGCAATCTGCGACGTGCCCACCCTCATGTCCACACATTGTGTCGCAGATTGTGCGGCGATGTTGCCGGGAATGCCACCCAGGTTCCTGGAGGAGATCTCGACCGAGTTCAACACTCTCCCCTTGACAGTCCCTCCATGTCCAGGTGTGCGTCTGCCTGTCTCTCAGCAGACCGGCTTTGCCAACTCAACCTCCCGCAGAGACGGAATACAGGGTTCCACCCTGGGGGTACATTAATGCACACGTCTTGGACCCGCTGCCTCGGATTGGACGAGGCCTGTGAATGTGGCTTCCTCCGAGGAATTGTGGCCGCAGCTAAAGGAAGTGGTGACTGCATCGCCCCCACCAACCTCTTCCCCCCCCAACGCCCACCACGCCCACCATCTCCTCCCCCCTCTCCCCCTCCACCCACTCCATCCCCTCCACCCTCACCACCTCCTCCACCCTCAACACCCCCAGCACCCCTAGCATCCCCTCACACCCACCACCACACCACCACGCCCCCCCCCCCACAACAGCTTCATGACGTTGTTCCTCCCATGGAGGGTCCTCAGCACGTCTCATATCCCTCCTCGACCCATACATGGTGGGCTGAGGTGGAGGCTTGCATAGGGCGATGTGGCGCCTCACAATCCTCATCTGCAAAATAGAAAACAATAGACGAGTAGTTAGCAGCAGGGGAGGGGGCAGGGTGACATAAGTAAGGTCGCATAGCGCAAGCTTATTTGAAAATCAGCACTACTGCATTATATGTAGTCGAGAGACACTGCATCACATTACGCGAGTCCACAGACACTACATGACATGACCCCAACCCAGCCCGGGCTTTTTTGCAGGACTTACCCTCAGTTCCAACCATGGGCTCAGCACCCGCATGGGTAATTGATCTCCAGTGGGCACCGATTCAGCCTGCCACGCGTTTCTCCAGGTCAGTCAAGGGATGCGTACTGGGTGGACTGCCGCCTGTCCATCGCTACTCGTGTCGATTGTGTGACAGCTTTTTCTGCAAAAATGACAATAGCAATGGTGACCAGAGGGCCCTTCTCCTCTTGAAGGCACACACAGATAGCCATCAAAGCACTTATACCAGACTGTGTGCATTTAATACAGTCCTCTGTTTAATGGCCCTGGAAGTTGTATGTGGTTCATGAGGAAGGCATCAAAGTGCGGAAACATCTTTTGAGATCTCAGAAAGCAGTCTTAATAATGTGTAAAGGTCATTCGTGGCAAATAAGGTGCAACACGAAGAATACCTGCAGCACCATTGTGTTAGATTTACAATTTAATTACTCAAGGAGTGCATCAATAAAAATATGACTTACTCTCACGAACCCGCAATGGTCATTCCACCTCTTCCTGAATTGTTGGTAGTCCCTGGGAATGTCATCCGCTGAGAATACCTCTTCAGCAACAGCAGACCAAAATCTTCTTAGAACTGGTGGTGGGGGCGTTTACGTCAACCCCTCTTGTTAAACTTTCCCCATTTACTCTCAATAGCTGTTATAACTACCTCGTTCTCATCCCAATTACATTTTCTGGCTCTCTGCCTGCTCTGATCAACATGCTGCATCTTCTCCTGGATCTGAAAAATCGATGATTGAGAGCTGGTTGTACTGCGCATGCGCGGGCACACCCTGACACCTGACCAGAACCGCGGGAAAAAAGCATTTGGAAAAAAAAATCCCGAAAAATAAAATTTGCGCATGCGCAGATGTCCGTATTTTTTCATATCGCTAAATTGGCTCTGGGTACACACAAATTCCATTGTGCAAGGCCGAATTTTACTTCTAACACTACCGCCGGTCACCATTTGCCGAATTTTGCAGCTTTCCGTCATGGTGGTATTCTGACGGTAACAAAAAAAGTCTAAATCCTCAAATACTGCCTAAAAACCGGTCATAGCAGTATTTTCCGAATTTCTAGCCCAAGATCTTTACTGTTTATCTGTGTTATTATATAATATATTTAATTATAAACTATATGTTAATATATAATATATTGGCCCTGAAATTCCGATGTCCTGGGTCCGTACGAAGTTTCTACTTCGGGAAGGCATCGGAAAAGCTGGGTTTCAGTGCGTAATGCGCATACACTGAAAGCCGGCTTTTCCGATCTGTCAAGGTTCTGGCTTGACAGATCATCAGCAGATCGGGAGCAAGGACACTAACAGGGCAAGATTTCCAATATTTACTAATATCTTGCCCTACAAATGTCCTTTAAAATCTTGCGCCTGAAAAAGGAAGCATATAGCCTACTTTTACAGGCAGAAGTGTTTAAAAATACACAGAAACATTTTAAAATAAAGTTATAAAAACACATTTTATTTTTAAAAACCCTCCCCACTACGGTAAGTTTATTTTAAGGCTTAATTAAAAAAACTTTAATAACAGTCGGGAAAACATTTTTTTATAAGAACTTTAATTTAAATGAATGTTAAATAAGTAGTTTATTTTCTATTTTTTAATTGTGTTTTGGGTGTTTTGGGGGGAGGGGGTTTCTCATTCATAGTAATAGGAGTTATGGACTTACGGAACTATTACAATGAATGAGAATCTATACTTCACCTGATTAACTGCTGTTTCCAGCTCCCAGCCTCCGCACGTCCCCACGTGTACGCGCTGCGACGCACAGTCACGGGAGGCCTCAGGCTCGGAAGTTCCAATGGGCGCAACAGCAACAGGTAAGTGCGCATCCTTTTTCTCTTTTTCTGTCATTTGCCCACGGGAAGAGCTTGAATGGAATTTCAGGGCCAATATATTAATATATTATAGTATAAGTCCACCGCAGTAATTTTTTATTATATTTATACGTGCTGTAACGAACACGAACAAACATAACTATAGGCTCATTTGGATCAGTTTGCCCTAGGCCCATCAGGTCCTTAAGCTGGCCCTGGTTGTGAGCGATTGACTGCTGCCATTGGTTACATTACAACAGTGACCGCATTTCAAAAGTAATTCACTGGTTGGAAATCTTTGAAACATCCTGAGGTTGTGTTAGACACTATATGAATGCAAATTCTTGCTTCTTAAGATCTCAATCACACTATACCATTCCCATAAACGATATGTTTGGTATACTCAACACTGCCTGTATAACTATACATTCCTATCACCCAATGCCAGCAACATTAAGAATCCCTTCTGGAAATAAATCTCCATTCTACATTCCAAAGGAAGTATTAACTGATTATTTCCATCCTACTGTTTTTGTGTACATGCTTTTACTGTTTGGGCGCTCTGGTGCCTGCCCATGTTTTAGTGTAATGTGCATGATGTCAGTTCCCGCTGGTCGAGGCGTGGGGGGAGTTTAAAGTTAAACCCATAGGGATGGAAATACGTCACCCCTCTGTTGCGGGGTTAATCCAGGCCGAGCGGTAAATTTTGCGGCGGGAAATGGTTTGCGTCTCCAGCCGCAAAATTCACCAGCTGGGCTCTGAGTGTGCGGCGGTGCGCTAAGGGAGTTGTTTATCTCTCTTGGGGGCGCTCGGCTGGCTGAGCAACTGAAAATCCTGAGCTAAACAAGCAGCACTTAGAGTGCCCGAAGAGAGGCTTCCGTGGAAGAAAGGAAACCTGAAAAAACCCCACCAAAAACATTCCCAATACATCACTGACACCGCATCAACATAAATTGCAAAAATAAAAAAATAAAAACCACTCACACTTATCTCAGGTCGACATTACTTCACTCGCTGGGGCATCTACAGCTGGAATCGCCAGCGTTCACAGGCACTGCCATTAGGGCGCACTATAGGGCACTGTGGGTCGGGCGCGAAACAAATATCGAGACGGTGTCTCAACCAGAGACGTTGCACACCAGCTTGCCTCTCCCGGGCGATACTGCTCCGCGCCACCACAAACCTGGAACCGAATGTCCCAGCAGGCAACTGGAGGCTGGCCGCCCGCCCGCCCGGAAATGCTTTCCATCGCCATTACCAGGGCGAAAACAGAGGCGGTAAAAAGCTAATAATCCAGCCCATAGTGTTAGAAACATAGAAACATAGAAAATAGGTGCAGGAGTAGGCCATTCGGCCCTTCGAGTCTGCACCGCCATTCAATGAGTTCATGGCTGAACATGCAACTTCAGTACCCCATTCCTGCTTTCTCGCCATACCCCTTGATCCCCCTAGTAGTAAGGACTACATCTAACTCCTTTTTGAATATATTTAGTGAATTGGCCTCAACAACTTTCTGTGGTAGAGAATTCCACAGGTTCACCACTCTCTGGGTGAAGAAGTTTCTCCTCATCTCAGTCCTAAATGGCTTACCCCTTATCCTTAGACTGTGACCCCTGGTTCTGGACTTCCCCAACATTGGGAACATTCTTCCTGCATCTAACCTGTCTAAACCCGTCAGAATTGTAAACGTTTCTATGAGATCCCCTCTCATTCTTCTGAACTCCAGTGAATACAATCCCAGTTGATCCAGTCTTTCTTGATATGTCAGTCCCGCCATCCCGGGAATCAGTCTGGTGAACCTTCGCTGCACTCCCTCAATAGAAAGGATGTCCTTCCTCAAGTTAGGAGACCAAAACTGTACACAATACTCCAGGTGTGGCCTCACCAAGGCCCTGTACAACTGTAGCAACACCTCCCTGCCCCTGTACTCAAATCCCCTCGCTATGAAGGCCAGCATGCCATTTGCCTTCTTAAACGCCTGCTGTACCTGCATGCCAACCTTCAATGACCTTCAATGTTTGTTAAGAAGAAGTAAGAAAACGTTGAAGAAGACACTTTCCTTGTTGCGTAGCCAACAAGCCAGAAAATTTACCCGGCCTACACCTTCTCTTGCTTTGACTTCTATCACAACGCTTTGTGGCAACTCAGATTTTGAGGTTAGTAAGTCCGCCATGAGTCCAGTTTGGGGTTGTGTGCAGGGATCTCCTTTAAAAACAATTTCCACAGTTGGAAGAGGGTAGCGAGGCTTCCCAGTGCTCAACCTACATCCCCACTTCTGGGATTAGAATACTAAACAGTGTACAATTAATTTGAGGTGGCAATTTAACCGAGTGCCGCAAAATGCTACAGGTGAGCATGTGTTATTAGAATAATTTTAAAGTGGCTGCCAAACAGGGCAAGTTCCAGCATTACAGATCTGGAGGTACAGATATAAAAGATGGTGTGAGAGGTTGTGCCAATGCTGTCCATGCTCTGTCGCTGGTACTACGCTGTGTTGGGAGCACAGTGCTTATGGCATGTAAAGTATGGGCATTATTTTGAGTTGTGTAATTCTGGGGAGCCTTATCTTAGCACCATTCCTCCTTCTTCCTTATCTGCTCAGACATCCAATACTCATTGGATTCAGCAGTGCCCTGATCAGCAACCTCCTGCCATGTTTGCTGTCGTTGAGGTGCTGGGCAGGGTGGCAGGAGATTCCCTTGGTTCCAAATATCCTCTATCAAACGTCTTCCAGTAGAACATCTTTGAAGGGCGATACGGCCAATGTACTCTTGCTTATCTTCCACAGCTGCTCTTCAATGCAACCAAGGCAACCTGTAATGTTACAGTTGAGCAGCTCTTTAAGAGCTGCTGCTGTCATGATTCTCTCCTCCTGTCTATGCATTATATTCCTGGTGCTTATGGAAAATAAAGGTTTAGGCTGCTCTGTATTTGCCCAGCTGATATTTTTTGCAGCCACTGTTGTGTTGTTTTTCCAGTGGATAGATACCCAAATAAACACAAAGTATACACCCCTTTGTCATCATCATCATAGGCAGTCCCTCGGAATCGAGGAAGACTTGCTTCCACTCTTAGAATGAGTCCCTAGGTGGCTGAACAGTCCAATACGAGAGCCACAGTCCCTGTCACAGGTGGGACAGACAGTTATTGAGGGTAAGGGAGGGTGGGACTGGTTTGCCGCACGCTCTTTCCGCGCTGCCTGCGCTTGATTTCTGTACGTTCTCGGCGATGAGACTACAGTTGATCAGCGCCCTCCCGGATGCACTTCCTCCACTTAGGGCGGTCTTTGGCCAGGAACTCCCAGGTGTCGGTGAGGATGTTGCACTTTATCAGGGAGGTTTTGAGGGTGTCCCTGTAACATTGCCTCTGCCCACCTTTGGCTCGTTTGCATGAAAGAGTTCCGAGTAGAGCGCTTGCTGTGGGAGTCTCATAATAAGAACATAAGAACATAAGAATTAGGAACAGGAGTAGGCCATCTAGCCCCTCGAGCCTGCTCCGCCATTCAATAAGATCATGGCTGATCTGGCCGTTGACTCAGCTCCACTTACCCGCCCGCTCCCCGTAACCCTTAATTCCCTTATTGGTTAAAAATCTATCTATCTGTGATTTGAATACATTCAATGAGCTAGCCTCAACTGCTTCCTTGGGCAGAGAATTCCACAGATTCACAACCCTCTGGGAGAAGAAATTCCTTCTCAACTCGGTTTTAAATTGGCTCCCCCGTATTTTGAGGCTGTGCCCCCTAGTTCTAGTCTCCCCGACCAGTGGAAACAACCTCTCTGCCTCTATCTTGTCTATCCCTTTCATGATTTTAAATGTTTCTATAAGATCACCCCTCATCCTTCTGAACTCCAATGAGTAAAGACCCAGTCTATTCAATCTATCATCATAAGGTAACCCCCTCATCTCTGGAATCAGCCTAGTGAATCGTCTCTGTACCCCCTCCAAAGCTAGTATATCCTTCCTTAAGTAAGGTGACCAAAACTGCACGCAGTACTCCAGGTGCGGCCTTACCAATACCCTATACAGTTGCAGCAGGACCTCCCTGCTTTTGTACTCCATCCCTCTCGCAATGAAGGCCAACATTCCATTCGCCTTCCTGATTACCTGCTGCACCTGCAAACTAACTTTTTGGGATTCATGCACAAGGACCCCCAGGTCCCTCTGCACCGCAGCATATTGTAATTTCTCCCCATTCAAATAATATTCCCTTTTACTGGTTTTTTTCCCAAGGTGGATGACCTCACACTTTCCGACATTGTATTCCATCTGCCAAACCTTAGCCCATTCGCTTAACCTATCCAAATCTCTTTGCAGCCTCTCTGTGTCCTCTACACAATCCGCTTTCCCACTAATCTTTGTGTCATCTGCAAATTTTGTTACACTACACTCTGTCCCCTCTTCCAGGTCATCTATGTATATTGTAAACAGTTGTGGTCCCAGCACCGATCCCTGTGGCACACCACTAACCACCGATTTCCAACCCGAAAAGGACCCATTTATCCCGACTCTCTGCTTTCTGTTCGCCAGCCAATTCTCTATCCATGCTAATACATTTCCTCTGACTCCGCGTACCTCTATCTTCTGCAGTAACCTTTTGTGTGGCATCTTATCGAATGCCTTTTGGAAATCTAAATATACCACATCCATCGGTATGCCTTTTGGAAATCTAAATACACCACATCCACCGGTCTCGTGTCTGGCATGCGGCCAACGTGGCCTGCCCAGCAGAGCTGATCAAATGTGGTCAGTGCTTCAATGCTGGGGATGTTAGTCTGGTCGAGGACGCTAACGTTGGTGCGTCTGCCCTTCCAGGGGATTTGTAGGATCTTGCGGAGACATAGTTGGTGGTATTTCTCCAGCGACTTGAGGTGTCTACTGTACATGGTCCATGTTTCTGAGCCATACAGGAGGGCGGGTATTACTACAGCCCTGTAGACCATGAGCTTGGTGGTAGATTTGAGGGCCTGGTCTGCGAACACCCCTTTGTAGTATACGGGTCTCTGTCATAAGTCCTAATGCAACCAGATGTCTGGAGCTGCCAGAAATGATGCTGTTCCCTTGCTCCTTGTCTCCTCTTCTATTGAGGCCATGGACCACCCTTGATTTTCTTGTGCTATTGTAACGTTATGAGCCTCCTTTCTCCTTGGTCTTTCAAATATTACTTGGATTCTAGCATGAAAGTTATCTTCTTATTGTTATCTCCTTGGGGAGACAACTATTCTTTCTTGCAATACTACTCTGTGTAATTTCTTCTGTCCTGTCAGTTAAATCTGTGGAATTTGCTGCCTCAGAGAGCTGTGGAAGCCAGGACATTGAATACATTTAAGACAGAGATAGACAGTTTCTTAACCGATAAGGGAATAAGGGGTTATGGGAGTGGGCAGGGAAGTGGCGTTGAGTCCATGATCAGATCAGCCATGATCTTATTAAATGGCGGAGCAGGCTCGAAGTGCCCTATGGCCTACTCCTGCTCCTATATCTTATGTTCTTATTATGTTCTTATGTTCTTAAAGGGAACCAAAGGTATTATCAATTGGGAGGGAAGGTGGAGTTGAGGCAGAAGATTTTATTGAATGGCGGAGCAGGCACGAGGAGCCGAGTGGTCTACTCCTGCTCCTATTTCTTATGCTCTTTAAAGTGCTTGTAGAA
This sequence comes from Pristiophorus japonicus, assembly GCF_044704955.1. Classification (NCBI taxonomy): domain Eukaryota; kingdom Metazoa; phylum Chordata; class Chondrichthyes; family Pristiophoridae; genus Pristiophorus; species Pristiophorus japonicus. Next base: position 520,614,391 of record NC_091977.1, on the reverse strand, counting down.
GTCAGTTGCAAAATGATTGTTATGAGTCAAGCAATCGCCATTTATTGAAATCAATGCAAAAATATGATGCTCTTTTGTGAAATTGGCATTCATTTTTCTGTCGCAGCACGAGTACAAACTGCAGCAAAGCCATGGCTTGAAAATCCTGTCAATGTGTCACCTGAAAATTTGACCTTTGGTTGACCTTTCAATGGACACCACAACTTTTCTGCAACATGCAGTCGCGATGGAAAAACCAAGGCCTGAGGTACTTTTATTGATATCAACGTTCTGTTGTGTTATTTGAATGAATTTTACATTGCCAGCAATTAAAAATAATCTTATTCCACAGATATAGATTGATCCAATAGCCCATTACCTCATAAATGTTTTTTTCTTTTTTCTGAACGATCAATGACATTACCTCTTTTTTAATTGCTATTCCAGTCAATACAGTTGCCGGAGAATGTTCTGCCATTTTTGTGCATTTGTTGATCTACAATAACAAAGGAAAAGGACACCCAGATAAAGGAACCCAATGCTGGCAAAGTCAATGCATTAACCTCCCTTGCTCACTGTGCTTATTTCAAGGCTCTACTGACCCCTTATTGCATCTCTCAAAAAAAAAACCCACCTCAAAGCACTTCGCAAACTTTGAAAGTTTCAAGAGGCGCTTAATGCATTCCCTGCGGTAAAGTACAGGTCAAGGATGGTCATTTAGTGAGGCAGAAGGGGTCAGAAGATTGTGAGGGTCAGGGGACAGCTGAGCAGGGAAGCTTTTATTTTCCTCAAAGGGATATCAGACTAAGGATTGACTGGGGACCTCCTGGCTGCTGTTTATTTTGGACAGTAGCCAGAAGGCTCCGTCCGTGGTGAGACGTTAAACCGAGGTCGCATCTGCCCTCTCAGGTGGACGTAAATGATCCCACGCCACTATTTTGAAGAAGAGCAGGGCAATTATCCTCAGTGTCCTGGCCAATACTTAACCCTCAATCAAAATCATTAAAAACAGATTATCTGATCATAATCACATTGCTGTCTGTGGGAGCTTGCTGTGCGCAAATTGGCAGCCGCGTTTCCAACATTACAACAGTGACTACACTTCATTGGCTGTAAAGTGCTTCGGGACGTCTGAGATCATGAAAGGCGCTATATAAATGCAAGTCTTTCGTTATATGAAATCAGCACTCTACTGTAAAGTTAGTGGAACTGTTTTATTCCATTTTCAATGTTTTGGTTTTAGCTGATTGTGTGGTGGTCATCATGGCTCCATATTGTTGATACAAAATGACATCCTCACTAAAGAATTGATGACTGTAATGTAATTATTGCAAGCTGAATGAATGCTAATCAGCAGTTACTGGGAAGTAACACAGGCAGTATCTATTATATAATTAAATGTTTTGCATCTAGTGCAAATCCATGGCGTCGTTCTTTAACGCGTCTCATGTCTGTTGGGTGAAAAGATTGTGATTGTCTAAAATAACCACGATTTATTTAGTTAATCACGCTGGTCAAAATTTTCCATTGACTAAAAGGGAACTAGTTCTATTCACCAGGAAGGTAAGAAAATTCATCAGTCACATATCAGGAACGAACAAATGGCTCAAACAATCCATATAGTTTTCTCACAAACCCCAGTACATGCAGATAAAAATTACATTTATTCCATAATAAATCCAATAATGATCATCGGTCCAAAAATCTGCCCAGGGGCAGTGAGGATTGGGGCGATGTTGGGGGGTGGGTGAAGGGGGGGGTTGTGGGAGGCGCATAACATGCCAGGATAAGGATGCTAGCAAAAGATGGGCATTGGTGCTAGTTGGGGAAGTTGTCAGAATAAAAGTGTTTAGTAATGATAAAATTGATTCTGTATATATACAAATGTTAAAAGTGTAGATTATATGGAAAGGCTGCAGAGCCAAAATGGATAACTTCCCCAAACCCGTGTGTTGTTGGTTGGGCAGAGCCCAAGGAACAAAGGAAGCATGGCTTTGAGCAAGAGGCAGAGTCCATGGACACACCAAGCAGTGTGAGAGGGGGAGGGAGGGACATACCAAGCAGTGTGAGAGGGAGAAGGAGGGTCACACCAAGCAGTGTGAGAGGGGGAGGGAGGGACATACCAAGAGTATGAGAGGGGGAGTGAGGGACATACCAAGAGTATGAGAGGGGGAGTGAGGGACATACCAAGCAGTGTGAGAGGGGGAAGGAGGGTCACACCAAGCAGTGTGAGAGGGGGAGGGAGGGACACACCAAGCAGTGTGAGAGGGGGAGGGAGGGACACACCAAGCAGTGTGAGAGGGGGAGGGAGGGACATACCAAGAGTATGAGAGGGGGAGTGAGGGACATACCAAGCAGTGTGAGAGGGGGAGGGAGGGACACACCAAGCAGTGTGAGAGGGGGAGGGAGGGACACACCAAGCAGTGTGAGAGGGGGAGGGAGGACATACCAAGCAGTGTGAGAGGGGGAAGGAGGGTCACACCAAGCAGTGAGAGAGGGGGAGGGAGGGACATACCAAGAGTATGAGAGGGGGAGTGAGGGACATACCAAGCAGTGTGAGAGGGGGAAGGAGGGTCACACCAAGCAGTGTGAGAGGGGGAGGAAGGACACACCAAGCAGTGTGAGAGGGGGAGGGAGGGACATACCAAGCAGTGTGAGAGGGGGAGGGAGGGACACACCAAGCAGTGTGAGAGGGGGAGGGAGGACATACCAAGAGTATGAGAGGGGGAGTGAGGGACATACCAAGCAGTGTGAGAGGGGGAGGGAGGGACACACCAAGCAGTGTGAGAGGGGGAGGGAGGGACACACCAAGCAGTGTGAGAGGGGGAGGGAGGACATACCAAGCAGTGTGAGAGGGGGAAGGAGGGTCACACCAAGCAGTGTGAGAGGGGGAGGGAGGGATATACCAAGCAGTGTGAGAGGGGGAGGGAGGGACACACCAAGCAGTGTGAGAGGGGGAGGGAGGACATACCAAGCAGTGTGAGAGGGGGAGGGAGGGACACACCAAGCAGTGTGAGATGGGGAGGGGAGGGACACACCAAGCAGTGTGAGAGGGGGAGGGAGGGACATACCAAGAGTATGAGAGGGGGAGTGAGGGACATACCAAGCAGTGTGAGAGGGGGAGCCCAAGGCCACACCAAGCAGTGTGAGAGGGGGAGTGAGGGACATACCAAGCAGTGTGAGAGGGGGTGGAAGGGACATACCAAGCAGTGTGAGAGGGGGAGGGAGGGACACACCAAGCAGTGTGAGAGGGGGAGGGAGGACACACCAAGCAGTGTGAGAGGGGGAGTGAGGGACACACCAAGCAGTGTGAGAGGGGGAGGGAGGGACATACCAAGAGTATGAGAGGGGAAGTGAGGGACATACCAAGCAGTGTGAGAGGGGGAGCTTAAGGTCACACCAAGCAGTGTGAGAGGGGGAGTGAGGGACATACCAAGCAGTGTGAGAGGGGGAGGGAGGACATACCAAGCAGTGTGAAAGGGGGAGAGAGGGACACACCAAGCAGCCCAAACACTAACTGACCTAAGGACAAGAAGTAAAAAGAAACAAAGTCAAAGTGTAACACAGGAAAGAAGGGAAGTACTTGATTGATGAGATTTTCTCTCTTTTCTGCGGTATTGGTTTGAATAAGGAGCTGGGATTAAAACAAAACTTGGAAACTGTCATGTATGTACATGCTATTTGTAGCCACCAGATGGTGTCATTGTTGGAGGCCACTGAACAGCACACACATGGTGCTGCTCTGGTATAAAAGGCCAGCCATTTTGTGAGTCAGGCACTTTGGGCCTAAATAAAGCAGAGCAAGGTTGTACCTTGCTTAGTTAAACAATACTCAGTTTGAACCTTCATTGCATACATAACAAAAATGTAATTAATTAAATACATTAGGGATGGCAGGGGAGGCTATGTGTTTCTGCTGTTGTATGTGGGAGCTAGTTGACCCCATTGAGGTCCACGGCGACCACACCTGCATTAAGCTCGAGGAACTTTGGCTCCGCATTGATGAGCTGGAGTCTGAACTGCAGACAATACGACACATCAGGGAGGGGGAGAGTTACCTGGACACTGCATTTCAGGAAGCAGTCACATCCCTTAGGTTAATTAATTTAAATTCGATCCATCGACAGGAGGGTGTGACTACGAGTGAGGCAGGTATGAGGACTCAGGATGTAGTGATGGAGGAGTCTCAGCCCTTGCTCTTGTCCAACAGGTTTGAGGCTCTTATTCCCTGTGTGGACGAGAGCAGGGACTGCAGGGAGGATGAGTAAACTGACCACAGCACCGTGGTACAGGAGGCCATTCAAGTGGGGGGAGTAAAACGGAACGTTGTAGTGATAGGAGACAGTATAGTTAGGGGGATAGATACTGTTCTCTGCAGCTGAGAGCGTGAGTGCTGAAGGCTGTGTTGCCTGCCCAGTGCCAGGGTTAAGGACATCTCCTCTGGGCTGGAGAGGAACTTGGAATGGGAGGGGGAAGATCCAGTTGTCGTGGTCCACATTATTATATATGCAGACTATAGATTATACTCTCTGTGTAGTCATTGTATCGTTGCATAAGATGGAGACTTGTCACCTGATGTACTATCAATAAGGTTTACACTGTGTATATACTATGTTGGCACCACTAGAGGGTGTAACTGATGGAGACCGGGGTTTCCTGCCCCTGTGGCAGAGGCTGTCCACCAGAGGGCACTGCGGTGGGAGACCTGAGGGTCATCTGCATAGGTGTACAGGGCCCAGTGTAAAAGGCTGCCCACCATGCTTGTGCCTCACTCTGGAGTTACGAATAAAGGACCAAGGTCACTACAGTTTAAGTACAACACATTGCCTCATGGAGTCATTCATAAATACATTACAGACACAACACACATGGGTTCCAACGACATAGGTAGGACAAAGAAAGAGGTTCTGCTGAGGGAGTATGAGCAGCTAGGGACCAAATTAAAAAGCAGAACCACAAATTTAATAATCTCTGGATTACTACCTGAGCCACGAGCAAATTTGCATAGGGTAAATAAGATCAGAGAGTTAAACACGTGGCTCAAAGACTGATGTGGGAGAAATGGGTTTTGGTTCGCGGGACACCAGCACCAGTACTGGGGTAAGAGGGAGCTGTTTCGTTGGGACGGGCTCCACTTAGACCGTGCTGGGACTAGGGTCCTGGCGAATCGAATAACTAGGGCTATAGAGAGGGTTTTAAACTCATTAGTGGTGGTGGGTTCAGGTGAGAGGAAATTTAAAAAGTCAAAGAATAAGGAGAAGGCAATAGAGCAGGGTTGCACTGGGTGAAATGAAAACCAGAGCATGACAGGAAGGGACAGAATGTATAAACATAAAAGTGTATCAGAAAGTGGGGTCAAAGCAGGAAAAAATGGTAAAAGAACACATTTAAAAGCTCTTTATCTGAATGCACGCAGCATTCGTAACAAAATAAATGAGTTGACGGCACAAATAGATACAAATGGGTATGATCTGATAGCCATTACAGAGACGTGGTTGCAAGGTGACCAAGGCTGGGAACTAAATATTCAGGGGTATTTGACAATTCAGAAGGACAGACAGAAAGGAAAAGGAGGTGGGATAGCTCTGTTCGTAAAGGATGAAATCAGTGCATTAGTGAGAAATGATATTGGCTCAGAAGGTCAAGATGTTGAATTAGTTTGGGTGGAGATAAGGAATAATAAGGGAATCATTGCTGGGCGTAGTCTATAGGTCCCCTAACAATAGCTATACTTTGGAAGGAGTATAAATCAAGAAATAATAAAGGCTTGTAAAAAAGGAAAGGCAATAATCATGGGCGAGTTTAACCTTCATATTTATTGGATGAAGCAAATTGGCCAGAGTAGCCTTTCGGAAGAGTTCATAGAGTGTATCCGGGATTGTTTCCTTGAACAGCACGTTGCGGAACCAACCAGGGAGCAGGCTATCTTAGATCTGGTACTGTGTAATGAAACAGGATTAATAAACGATTTCCTAGTAAAAGATCCTCTAGGAATGTGCGACCATAGCATGGTTGAATTTCAAATTCAGTTGGAGGGTGAGAAAGTTGGATCTCAAACCAGTGTCCTAAGCTTAAATAAAGGTGACTACAAAGGTATGAAGGCAGAGTTGGCTAAAGTGGACTAGGAAAATAGATTAAAGTATGGGACGTTTGATGAGCAGTGGCAGACATTTAAGGAGATATTTCATAACTCTCAACAAAAATATATTCCAATGAGAAGGAAAGACTGTAAGAGAAGGGATAACCATCCGTGGCTAACTAAGGAAATAAAGGGTGGTATCAAATTGAAAATAAGGGCATACAAAATGGCTAAGATTAGTGGGAGGCCAGAGGATTGGGAAACTTTTAAAAGCCAGAAAAGAACGACTAAAACAATAATAAAGAGGGGGAAGATAGATTATGAAAGTAAACTAGCACGAAATATAAAAACAGAAAGTAAAAGTTTCTACAGGTACATAAAAAGTAAAAGAGTGGCTGAAGTAAATGTTGGTCCCCGAGAGCCTAGTGGCGACCATCCAAGACCCTGTAAAGTGCGCAGTGGCTCTTGCTTTAATTGTCAGCCTGCAATTACTTCCGAGAATGAGGCTATACATAGAAGGGCCAAAGGGGAAGTAAAAAACAAAATAAGGGGGACAAAGAGAGGACATGAGAATAGAATGGCAGCTATCATAAAAGTTAATCCAAAAGTCTTCTATCGGCATATAAATAGTGAAAGGAGAGGAAGAGGAGGGGTGGGGCCGATTGGGGAGCAAAAAGGAGAGCTATGAATGGAGGCAGAGGCAGGCATGGCTGAGGTACTAAATGAGTATTTTGCATTTGTCTTCACCAAGGAAGAAGATACTGCCACAGACATAGTGAAGGAGAAGGTAGAGGAGATACTGGATGGGATAAGAATTGATAAAGACGAGGTACTGGAAAGACTGCCTGTACTTAGATAAGTCACCAGGACCGGATGGGATGCACCCCAGGATGCTGAGGGTAGTGACGGAAGAAATCGCGGAGCTACTGGCCATAATCTTCCAATCCTCCTTAAAAACGGGGGTGGTGTCAGAGGACTGGAGAATTGCAAATGTTAAACCCGTGTTCAAAAAAGGGTGTAAAGATAAACCAAGCAACTATAGGCCGGTCAGTTTAACCTCGGTAGTGGGGAAGCTTTTAGAAACAATAGTTTAGTTTATTTGGCCTAGGTACCCAAACTATTTCCTCTTTAAAGGCAGCCCATTGTTCCACTACAGTTTTGTCTGCCAATCTTTGATTCCAGTTTACCCGGGCCAGATCCATTCTCATCCCACTGAAATTGGCCTTTCCCCTTGTTAAACGTTTTTACTCTAGATTGCTCTCTGTCCTTTTCCATAGCTAATCTAAACCTTATGAGACTATGATCACTGTTCCCTAAATATTCACCGACTGATACTTGCTCCACTGGACCCACCTCATTCCCCAGAACCAGATCCAGCAATGCCTCCTCCCTCGTCGGGCCGGAAACATACTGATCAAGAAAGTTCTCCTGAACACACTTCAGAAATTCTTTCCCTTTTCTGCCCTTTACATTATTACAATCCTATTCTATATTAGGATAGTTGAAGTCCCCTAGTATACTCTATAGTTCTTGCACCTCTCTGTAATTTCTCTGCTAATTTGTTTCTCCATATCGTTACTATTTGGTGGTCTGTAGAATACACCTAGTAGTGTAATGCCAGCTCTATTATTTCTTAACTCTAGCCATATAGATTCTGTCCTTGACCCCTCCAGGACATCCTCTCTCTCCTTAACCAATACCGCCACATCACCTCCTATCTTTCCTGAACACCTTATAACCAAGAATATTCCCAATCCTGCCCTTTTTGAGCCAGCCCTCAGTTATTGCCACATCATTTTCCCATGTGGCTACTTGTGCCTGCAGCTCAATTACCTTGTTTACTACACTTTGTGCGTTCACATACATATACTGTAAACCTATCTTAGACCATCCTGTATTCTCTCTTAGTTGGCCCCCATCTAATACGTTACTATTTCTTGCTTTAGTGCTCTCTGCCTCTCCCAATCCTTTGAGCACTTTATTCCCGCTTTCTAATGTTACATCCTGGTGCCCATCCCCTGCCAAATTAGTTTAAACCCTCCCCAACAGCACTAGCAAAACTCCTGCGAGGATATTGGTTCCGGCCCTGTTGAGGTGCAACCCGCCCGGCCAGTACACGGCCCACCTCCCCCAGAACTGGTCCCAGGAATCTGAAGCCTGCACCATTTCTCCAGCCACGCATTCATCGGCTCTATCCTCCTATTTCTATACTCGCTTGCGCATGGCACCGGGAATAATCCGGCGATTACTACCCTTGAGGTCCTGCTTTTTAATCTTTTTACTAGCTCCCTAAAATCTGCCTGCAGGACCTCGACCCTCTTTCTACGTATGTCATTGGTGCCAATATGGACCACGACCTCTGGCTGTTCACCCTCCCCCCTCAGAATGTTCTTCTTGTAATTTGTTGAAGTCCTCCTCAGTATTGGCTATCCCCCACAATTTGGTGTCGTCCCCAAATTTAGAAATTATGTTTTAGATTCCAAAGTAAAAATCGTTAATATAAATTGTGAACAACAGTGATCCCAGCACTGATCCTTGTGGAACACCACTACCCATCTCCTGCCCTTTACCCCATCTCTCAGCTTTCTGTCTTGGAGCCAGCTAGCTATCCATTCTGCTACTTGTCTCCTGACTCCGCATTTCTTGACTTTATTCGTTAGTCTATTATGTCATCATCATCATAGGCAGTCCCTCGGAATCGAAGAAGACTTGCTTCCGTTCTAAAAGTGAGTTCTTAGGTGACTGAACGGTCCAATTCGAGAACTACAGTCCCTATCACAGGTGTAACAGACAGTCATTGAGGGAAAGGGTGGATGGGACTGGTTTGTCGTACGCCCTTTCCGCTGCCTGTGCTTGATTTCTGCATGCTCTCGGCGATGAGACTAGAGGTGTTCAGCGCCCTTCCGGATGCACTTCCTCCATTTAGAGCAGTCTTTGGCCAGGGACTCCCCGGTATTGCTGGATGTTGCACTTTATCAGGGAGGCTTTGAGGGTGTCCTTGAAATGTTTCCTCTGCCCATCTTTGGCTCGTTTGCCATGAAGGAGCTCCAAATAGAGCGCTTGCTTTAGGAGTGTCGTGTCAGGCATGCGAACAATGCGGACTGAGGAAAAGAGTGTTTGAAGACCAGGCCCTCAAATCTGCCACCAAGCTCATGGTCTACAGAGCTGTAGTAATACCCGCCCTCCTGTATGGCTCAGAAACATGGACCATGTACACTGGACACCTCAAGTCGCTGGAAAAATACCACTAATGATGTCTTCGCAAAATCCTGCAAATCCCCTGGGAGGACAGACGCACCAACATTAGCGTCCTCGATCAGGCCAACATCCCCAGCATCGAAGTCTAATATGTGGTACCTTATCGAAAGCCTTTTGAAAATCTAGATAAATTATATCTATTACATTACGCTTGTCGACTCTCTCTGTTACCTCTTCAAAAAATTCAATTAGGTTGGTCAAGCAAGTCTTTCCCTTTTAAAATCCATGCCGACTATTTGATATTATATTTTTCATTTCTAGATCTTCTTTTATTTTCTCCTTCAGCAGGGATTCCATAATTTTTCATACCACCAATGTTATGCTGACTGGCCTAGAGTTCACTGGACATGTTCTATCTCTATTCTTACATATAGGTATTATGTTTGCTTTCCACCAATTTTCTGGCACTACACCTTTTACTAAAAATGTGTAGTAAAGCCTATTTCTTACCTAGATTCTTTTAAAATGCGTGGATATAATCCGTCCGGACAAGGATTTTATCCTCTTTGAGTTTATTTAGTATATCTCCCTGTTTTATTTTAAATGTAGTTAACACATTACTGATCTCATCATCCCATGTCATCTCCACCTGTTCTATCTCCTTGGTAAATACTGAAGCAAAGTAATTATTTAATATCTCTGCCACCTCTCTATTGCTGCCTGTAGTATTATCCTGTCATAAGAACATAATAAGAACATAAGAATTAGGAACAGGAGTAGGCCATCTAGCCCCTCGAGCCTGCTCCGCCATTTAATAAGATCATGGCTGATCTGGCCGTGGACTCAGCTCCACTTACCCGCCCGCTCCCCGTAACCCTTAATTCCCTGAGTGGCCCTATTCCCATCCTGAACTTTTATTTGTTCATTTGCCTGTAAAATATTTTACTGTTTTTTTTATGTTCCTTGATAATTTAATTTCATAGTTCCTCTTTGCCTTTCTAATTGTTCTTTTTACTTCTCTCCTAATCTCTTCATATTCTCCCTTATCATGCTCTCCGCTGCTGTCCATGTATTTAATACATAGAAACATAGAAACATAGAAAATAGGTGCAGGAGTAGGCCATTCGGCCCTTCGAGCCTGCACCGCCATTCAATGAGTTCATGGCTGAACATGCAACTTCAGTACCCCATTCCTGCTTTCTCACCATACCCAGTGATCCCCTGAGTAGTAAGGACTACATCTAACTCCTTTTTGAATATATTTAGTGAATTGGCCTCAACAACTTTCTGTGGAAGAGAATTCCACAGGTTCACCACTCTCTGGGTGAAGAAGTTTCTCCTCTTTCCTTACCCTCAATTTTTCCCTTGTGGCTTTACTCATCCACGATGTCTAATTAATGGTTAGCTTGTTCTGGTTTATTAGCGGAATATATTTTTCTTGGACTCTGTTGAACACCATTTTAAGGGCCTGAAATTGATGCGCTCACCGCCCATTGCCGCTGACTGCCGCCCACTGCTGCCAACATTTCTCCTCGGGTTCCGCCCAATGCCAGTTTTGATCTGGTCTGGAGCAGGCGGGAGGGGAGAGCCGCCGGTAACCGCCCGCTGACGTCAACAGACGGCCAAGTGGCGTAAGTGGACTCCCGCCCGCCGAGATGCCAGATTGGTGCCGGCGGGAGTTGGCGGGAGTCGGCGACAGAACGGGGACTGCAGCGAGGAGGCTGGTCTGTCCGCCGACGGTGAGTATGAAGAGCTGAAAAAAAAGGCGAGTAAACATTTTTAAAAATCTTTTTCTTGACAAGGACTTACCTGTATGGGGTTCCCCGAAGGTGTTCCGATGTTTTTTTTTAATGCTTTTTCTTTGTTGGTCTTCGACCTTCCGTGCGCCTGACTCCATCCTCGGTGGCACTTGGGCGGCAAGCGCCTTTGCCGCCAAGATTGGGAGCTTCCGCCGGCTGCCGCCCAGATTGGCAGCCGTAAGTCTCTCATTTGCCACCCGCCGACCTTCGAGGGACCTTGTTGATGAAAACCCCGCCCAAAGTATCGTCAGTTCCTCGGCAGCCATCGGCGGTCCTTTGGGCGGCACTTGGGCGGGCGGGGGCCTTCATCAAATTTGGGCCCTGAATGTTTCTCATTGCTCTTCTACATGATTGTTTGCCAATATTGTTGCACATTTTATTTTACCAAGTGCTATTCTTAGCCCCTCAAAATCAGCTTTTCTTCAATCTATTACCCTGGTCTTTGTCCAACCTATGTCCTTCTCAAATAGTATCTTATTATAGTCACTGTTGCCTAGATGTTCCCCTACTTTTTCTTCTGTTATCTGCTCTGGTTCATTCCCCATTACTAGATCCAATAGTGAATCCTCCCTTGTTGGGCTTTTTACATAGTGGGTTAGGAAGGAGTCCTGTACACATTGTAGGAACTCGATTCCCTTATTCCCTTCATCGAAACGTATAAGATTATGAGGGGGCTTGACAAGGTGGATGCAGAGAGGATGTTTCCACTGATGGGGGAGACTAGAACGAGAGGGCATGATCTTAGAATAAGGGGTCGCCCATTTAAAGCAGAGA